>NC_040077.1:74017957-74320987 GCF_003369695.1 Bos indicus x Bos taurus
CAGGAGGAAAAGGGGACGACAGAGGATGAGTTGGCTGAGTGGCATCACTAACTCGATGGATGTGAATCTGAGTGAACTCCAGGAGATGGTGATGGACAGGGAGGTCTGGCTTGCTGCAATTCATGGGATCCCAGAGTCGGTGATGACTGAGTGACTGAACTGAACTGAATCTTGTAATAGGTGTACTTGCAGTTAGCTTAGTTCCTGGATACTCTGTAATTCAGAGTATCTAAATATTAGATACAAAATATCAAATCCTATGCTCATCACAGAATCTAAGGATTTTAAGGAGTTTCCTGGTGGTCTAGTGGTTAGGATTCCATGCTTCTGGGCTTTCATTGCTGTGACCTGGGTTTAATCCCTCCTTAGGGAACTGAGATCTCATAAACCATGCAGTATGGCCAAAGGAAAAATGAAGAATCTGTGAAGTTAACATCTTCATGTAGTGTTAGTGTTAAGTGTTAGTTGCTCAGTTATATTCAACTCTTTGTGACCCCATGGACTATAGCCCACCAGGCTCCTCTGTCCCTGGAATTCTTCTGGCAAGAATACTAGAGTGGGTAGCCATTTTCCCTCTCCAGGGGATCTTCCTGACCAGGGATTAAACCTGGGTCTCATATATTGCAGGGAGATTCTTACCATCTGAGCCACTAGGGAAACCCCATGAAGATTAGCTCCAAGTAGAAAATGTGGAGAGGACATTGCTTAAGGAACTGGTCTACAGAATAATTATTCTTCTCACTGAAGTCATTAAAATGATAATGTTGAAAATATATAGTTAGGTAATGGAATGTAGTGGTTAAAGCATAGATTTCACAGGAGGATTGAACTAACTGGGTTACCATGAACAAACTGCCTCATAGTGAAGACAAATATAGTATTTCATGTGACCTGGTTAGCACAGTAGCTTATACATATTAAGCACTCGGTATAGTTTACCTGTTGTTATGATGATTATATTTTAGTCCATGG
Organism: Bos indicus x Bos taurus; assembly: GCF_003369695.1. NCBI lineage: Eukaryota > Metazoa > Chordata > Mammalia > Artiodactyla > Bovidae > Bos > Bos indicus x Bos taurus. The sequence continues at coordinate 74,018,930 of NC_040077.1, forward strand.
AACTGATTAATATGACTCTTTTAGATGACAAATCAGGTCCCTGAGCCTATATGATAGAAGGGAATACCTGGGACTCCAGTAAGACTGTTCCAGGTACAAGGCATTCTGTTTGAATCCCATGGGATTTCATGAAACAGAATAATTTCAGAAAATAATGGGAAATAGAGGAGACCAAAGAATTATTGGTAACTTGCATTATCAAGTAAAATTGCTGAAATTAAACCATGGAAACAAAGCAAGCTACAAACAGAACAGACCCAACTGTCAACCATAAAAAGTTTCTTCTTGAACATACCTAACACTTTTCCAGGTTATATTATTACGTTCTGGATGCTATTTTAGGGTTTTATTAATATTATTTTGTCAAAGCTCCACAGTATTATGTCTAGAGAATAGCAAGTAAAATTATTTGCAGACAAGTTTTGCATGGTACACAGAGGTTTAATGTCACAAGCTAGTAAGTAGTGGAGCTAAGATCCTATCCCAATTTGTGTCACTCCATAATCAGCTCAACTAGCATCCCTTCATCTGTAGAGCTTGTCATTTGTGAGGAAAATGGACACATAAGTGGAGTATTTCAACAAAATAACATATGGTTAAGAAGCATAAATTACTAAGGAATACAAAGATTTAACCATTGGCCTATTCTGAGGTTCAAAAAGAACTTCTTTAAAGACATCATGCTTGAATATAATCTTAAATGATGAAGAAGATAAGAAGGGCATTCCTGAGAGAGAAAACAGTTACCAGTGAGGGCATGGAAAGATGAAAGCCATCTAGAGACTATGCAGCTTACAGAGAATTCCATGTAGTTCAAGACTAACAGGTACAAAGGACTTGAAGGAGGTTTTTTAAAAATAACATTGATATGCATATGGAAGTCTACTTTTAACAGTGGAATCTGAAGGGGTAGAAAACTTTGTTCCCTCCACTATTTCCTGTAGGGGAATATCCATAAGCAGGAGTGAAGTGAAAGTCGCTCGTTCAGTTGTGCCCAATTCTTCGTGACCATATGGACTATACAGTCCATGGAATTCTCCAGGCCAGAATAGTGGAGTGGGTAGCTGTTCCCTGCTTCAGAAGATCTTCCTAACCCAGGGATCAAACCCAGGTCTCCTGTGCTGTAAGCAGATTCTTTACCAGCTGAGCCACCAGGGAATAAATAGGAGAATGGCTTTAAATGACCAGACATCTATACCATAACTGTATCTTTTCTCCTGGATTAATTAAATTAAGTTTTTAACAAACCTAGCTTTAAACCTAAATGTGCCTAGATATGTGAAAGGTAAAAAAATAGATAGACTTCCTTGTATATGGGGTATTTGTAGTTAGGATTTTTAAGGTTGGTCATGGAATTTCTTGGAGTACAGTTGTTTCCTGTCTGGAGTATTAAAGGATGAGACTATGTCACTGGGAAAGATGGGTTTAGGAATATCTCAGTGCACAGGCTTGCAGTCTCTCCTGATGCAGCAACACCTCCTCCTATGGCACACTAATAAGTGTGTTTACACTGCTGGATTGTGAAGCATCTTGAAATTATTCAGATGGTTCTTGTGAAGATATGTTAACATTGAAGCTATAGTCAGACTTGGTTGGGACTATTACTCTACTCTTATGTGGGAGGCCATGTGGTCAATAACATCTCTTACAATCCTGATAAAGAGTAGGCATCAACTTAATTTAATGATCTTAATACCTAGGGGCCAGAGGTATAAGAGGATAAGGGTCTGTTTGTTGTACCTGTGAAGAAATGATCCAGTGGATTAGAAGAGAGCTCACTTGTACATGGCCTTGTGTGATAAGTTAAGGAGCACACAAATGTTAGGAATCACTGGTGGATTTTAGGGAATAGAGTCTAAAATGGTCAGACATGAAACAGTATTTTCACATGACAGTGTGAAGGGTAAATTAAGGGACTAAAGACTAGAGGATAGCAGCTAGAGGACGATTGTAATCATTGGATGATGGAAGACTATAGGCTATGGAGTCAGATAAACTAAGGTTCACATTTTGGACTTACTACCTCCTGGATTTGGATGGCATCACCGACTCAATGGGCATGAGTTTGAGCAAGCTTCAGGAGTTGGTGGTGGACGGGGAAGTCTGGCGTGCTGCAGTCCATGGGGTCGCAAAGAGTCGGACACTACTAAGTGACTGAACTGAACTGAAGTTACTTCCATCTTTTTTAAGCGTCAGATTCCTCCACTAGGAGGAATGTAGGAAAGAGGGAGGATGGTTGTAAGATTTAAGAGATCATTTGTGCAGCATGCCCCATTTAGCACTTCCAGTAAATAAAGAACGTTATCACATCTTCTGACTTTCAGATACCCATCACTTTTTTTCTTTCATATGCTAATACTGGACATGTCTTGAAAAGCAATTTTCTTCTTTCTTCGGGCAATTAAGTATAAAACTTAGAATGAAAATCTCTCATGAAGAGACTTCATTGATTACAATTAAATCTGATCAAGACATAGATAGTTGACATGATGTCTTCCTCTGAAACCAAGGAAAGTAAGTCACCAATGAGAGAAAAATGGGGCAATGAACAACCTGCAGAAACAAGAGGCTGGTTGGTGGTAGATATATTGAGAGAAAAAAAGACAAATACTACCAAAAACACTGGTCCTGCTAATTAGATACATCTGTAGCTTGGCTCAAGCTAAGCATGCTTGTCTTCTCTCTTAATCAACTACTCTGTTCCTAGATTTTATTCCGCTATCAAACAGCACTTTGTATCAAAATGAATTTCCTGAACACAGTTTAGGTTTGGGGTTGTGTTATCACTGAATGATTCTCTGGCTTCATTTTTTCCCCATATGGATAGTTTCAAAGTAGGCTCTTTCAGTCTTGCAGGTGGTTTGAAGAAGCTGTGTGGAGCCAGTAATAACTTGGCAGTTGACTGTATTTATTCGGTGGTGAAGCAATAGGGTCATCATCCTCCTCCAGAATGAGGGGTTTATTTGGAGGCCTAAGGTGTCTAATACTTGAACAGAAACACTGCTACTGCTGCATTCAGCCGTGGATTTAATAGGGTACATTTTGGTTAAAACTCTGGAAGAATGGTTTTGAGAGAGTGAAGCAGTTGCTTAAGTTGGACTGAACTTATGAGGTATGAGTTCATTGACGTCTTTTGTGATCAAAATCAAAATTAGTTTTCCTCTATAGTTTTGGACTGGGAAGCCTTCCTAAGCTACCAATTTCTTTTTTCATTTTTCCAAGATAAGTTGAGCACAGAAAGATTTGCAGTGACAGTTACCCTCTGATAATAGATATAATTGGGATAAATCTATTTAATATATTCTTTTTTACAAATTGCAATTGGTTTCTTCTCATATTACATTTTTATGAAAAATTTCTGCTATGATTTATAATGATTTGAAAACAAAAAGATTAGTTTGAACAAAGAGTCAAATAAAAAAGAGATCCAGTTATTCAAATATGACCTATTTCTCTACATCAGCACAATGGTTCCAAGATATGACAGGGTGGATTAAACAATATTTCATTACAAAAAATTTATAAATGAGCATCACTAGGGTAATACTTGATTATTTCTATTAAAGAATACCTTGTGCATAGATAAAATTGACAGCAGTTTAATTCACAGTAACATTGGAATGACTCCGAAAGGTCCTTTTGTCCTCAGATTCCAGGTCACAGGATCTATCTGTTCACAGTTTCACTGGCCCCTCTTTTGGGAGAAAGCTTGATAATGTGGATCAATGCCTCTCCTGCAACATTTATTTCAAGAATACTGTCTTGTCATGGAGGTTCCTTAAAAAATTAAAAATAGAGCTACCAAACACCCACGCATGCTTAGTTGCTCAGTCATATCTGACTCTGCGATTCTTTGGACTGTGGCCCGTCAGGTTCCTCAGTCCATGGGTTTCTCCAGGCAAGAGTACTGGAGGGGGTTACCATGCCCTCCTCCAGGAGATCTTCCTGACCCAGGAATCAGATCCTCTTTTCCTGTGTCTCCTGCATTGCAGGCAGATTTTTAACCTACTGCACCATTAAGGAAGCCCCAAAGCTACCATATGATCCTGCAATCCCACTCCTGAGCATATATACAGAGAAAAAACATGGCCTGAAAGGATACAGGCACCTCGGTGTTCACAACAGCACTATGTATAAGAGCCAAGATATGGAAGAAACCTAGATGGCCATTGAGAGAGGAATGGATAAATATGCGGTACACAAATGAATATTCAGTTCAGTTCATTTCAGTTGCTCAGTCGTGTCTGACTATTTCGACCCCTTTGGACCCCATGGACCTCAGCACGCCAGGCCTCCCTGTCCATCACCAACTCCCAGAGTTTACCTAAACTCATGTCCCTTGAGTCAGTGATGCAATATAACCATCTCATCCTCTGTTGTCCCCTTCTCCGCCTGCCTTCAATCTTTCCCAGCATCAGGGTCTTTTCAAATGAGTCAACTCTTCGCATCAGGTGGCCAAAGTATTAGAGTTTCAGCTTCAACATCAGTCCCTACAATGAACGCCCAGGACTGATCTCCTTTAGGATGGACTGGTTGGATCTCCTTGCAGTCCAAGGAACTCTCAAGAGCCTTTTCCAACACCACAGTTCAAAAGCATCAATTCTTCTGTGCTCAGCTTTCTTTATAGTCCAACTCTCACATCCATACATGACCACTGGAAAAACCAGAGCCTTGACTAGACGGACCTTTGTTGGCAAAGTAATGTCTCTGCTTTTGAATATGCTGTCTAGGTTGGTCATAAATTTCCCTCCAAGGAGTAAACATCTTTTAATGTCATGGCTGTAGTCACCATCTGCAGTGATTTTGGAGCCCCCCAAAATAAAGTCAGCCACTGTTTCCACTGTTTCCCCATTTATTTGCCATGAAGTGAAGGGACCGGATGCCATGATCTTAGTTTTCTGAAAGTTGAGCTTTAAGCCAACTTTTTCAGTCTCTTCTTTCACTTTCATCAAGAAGTTCTTCAGTTCTTCTTTGCTTTATGCCATAAGGGTGGTATCATCTGCATATCTGAGGTTATTAATATTTCCCCCAGCAATCTTGATTCCAGCTTGTGCTTCATCCAGCCCAGCATTTCTTATGATGTACTCTGCATATAAGTTAAATAAGCATGGTGACAATATACAGCCTTGACGTACCCCTTTCCCTATTTGGAACCAGTCTGTTGTTCCATGTCCAGTTCTAACTGTTGCTTCCTGACCTGCATACAGATTTCTCAAGAGGCAGATCAGGTGGTCTGGTATTCCCATCTCTTTCAGAATTTTCCACAGTTTATTGTGATCCACACAGTCAAAGCCTTTGGCATAGTCAATAAAGCAGAAATAGATGTTTTTATGGAACTCTCTTGCTTTTTTGATGATCCAGCAGATGTTGGCAATATTATCTCATTCAGTTCAGTTCAGTCCAGTCTCTCAGTCATGTCCAACTCTTTGTGACCCCATGAATCGCAGCACGCCTGGCCTCCCTGTCCATCACTAACTCCCAGATTTTACTCAGACTCATGTCCATCGAGTAGGTGATGCCATCCAGCCATCTCATCCTCTGTCGCCCACTTCTCTTCCTGCCCCCAATCCCTCCTAACATCAGGGTCTTTTCCAATGAGTCAACTATTCGCATGAGGTGGCCGAAGTATTGGAGTTTCAGCTTCAGCATCAGTCCTTCCAATGAACACCCAGGACTGATCTCCTTTAGGATGGACTGGTTGGACCTCCTTGCAGTCCAAGGGACTCTCAAGAGTCTTCTCCAACACCACAGTTCAAAAGCATCAATTCTTCGGTGCTCAGTTTTCTTCACAGTCCAACTCTCACATCCATACATGACCACAGAAAAAACCATAGCCTTGACTAGATGAACCTTTGTTGGCAAAATAATGTCTCTGCTTTTCAATATGATATCTAGGTTGGTCATAACTTTCCTTCCAAGGAGTAAGCGTCTTTTAATTTCATGGCTGCAGTCACCATCTGCAGTGATTTTGGAGCCCCCCAAAATAAAGTCTGACACTGTTTGCACTGTTTCCCCATCTATTTCCCATGAAGTGGTGGGACCAGATGCCATGATCTTCGTTTTCTGAATGTTGAGCTTTAAGCCAACTTTTTCACTCTCCTCTTTCACTTTCATCAAGAGGGTTTTTAGTTTCTCTTCACTTTCTGCCATAAGGGTCGTGTCATCTGCATATCTGAGGTTATTGATATTTCTCCTGGCAATCTCGATTCACTACTCAGCCATAAAAAGAATGAAATAATGCCATTTGAAGCAATATGGATGGACCTATAGGTTATTGTAGTACCTGAAGTAAGTCAGAACGAGAAAGACAAAATCATATAACACTTACATGTGGAATCTAAAAATGTGATACTAATTAACTTATTGACAAAACAGAAACAGAGTCACAGACATAGAAAACAATCTTATGGTTGCTGGAGGAATGGTGGTGGGAGGGGATAGTGAGGGAGTTTGAGGTCAACATGTACATACTATTGTAATAAAAATGGATTAACAACAAGGACCTTCTGTATAGCACAGGAAACTCTTTTAATGTTATGTGGCAGCCTGGATGGGAGTGGAGTTTGGGTAAGAATGAATACATGCATGTGCATGACTTAATCACTTTGCTGTGCATCAGAAACTATCACAATATTATAAATTGCTTATATCCAATATAAAATAAAAAGTTTATGAAAAAAGAATATTTTTTTGGCATATAGGCAGACTTTGAAGCATATGTCTCTATTTATAATCCTACTGGTTACAGCTGAACCAAAAATGGGCCAAAGCAGGGTACCAGAAATAAATGACCTATGAATTCTGGTTCAAATAGGTAAACTGTTTCCTGTGGCTTTGAGTCAAGAAATACTGAGACAGTGACCATTAGCAGGATGCCAGGAAGCTCTGCTGAGACCCTGGCTCAATTCCACATGCTATTTGAGGAAACAGATGAAGTATTGAATAGGGGATGGATGAGGACATCTGTAAAGATGAAGGAGAAGGAGCAGATATGCAGATAAGCCAGAGAGAGAGGCTGGGAAGGGAGAGAGTGGATGGGAGAGGGACAGTGCCTCCCTCCCTGCCCCCAGCTCCAGTTTTCGTTCAGCCCATGTATCTTCATGATAATCACACACTCTCTCTCTGGTAATTCAGGTTACCAGAGAGGTAAATCAGGTCTTTCTTTTTTCTCAACATAATAAGCAAAACACAAGAAAACATCAGAAGTTTTTTTTATTTGCAAATAAGTTCAGAAATACTGACATAATATTTTCTGAGTACCTGTTGCTTAATGAGGTTAAATAAATAACAAAATTAAAGTGCTGGATAGTGAATAGGCCTGAGGGAATGGGCAGGAATGGAAAAGGTCCTTTGGACAGTGGAATGCTTAGGGGACACTCTGTACTCATTATTTTCCTGGATGAACTTTGGGCGGGGAGTCTAGGGAGATGGAAAATAAGGATTGCAAAGAACACTACTTTCTCCTCAGTGAAATGAATTTTGCTTAGTTGTACCGTTGTATTATCCCCTATACTTTCACTGAAGAAACAAGAAAAAGTGCTTTCTGAGGTTCACACTTACATTTCATATTGAGATATGGTAATTTTCACCACCCCCAACTTTGCTTGAATTCCTTCGAAAAAGTTTCATGTAAGAAATTTCTTTCAGAGCTAAGTGGTGGATAAAATTTTGCCTCCTCTTAGGAACTGTCATAATTTATTTCTACGGACATTGAGAAACCACTCAAATGATTCTGTTACCATTTTTATTTTGGTTGTCAGGATGGGCAGAAGTAAAGTCCTGAGGGCTTTCTTACTCACGTAGCTGTGTTGTCTCTCTCCCTCTTATCTCTTTCTCTCTCTATCTTTTTTCCTCCAGACTTTAGTTTCCTGGGTTTAATTCTATGTTTACTAATCTTAACATTTGTGTTGAAATTAATATTTTACTATTTTATCATATAATTAAATGAGTAGTGCTGGAAAGATTCTCATTCTAAAAGCATAGTAAATGAAGGATCACAGAAAAAAAGGTGATATTTGAGAGGACAAGAATGAGGTAAGAGAGAGAGAAACGTGGTGTGGAAATAGCTGGTAGGAAGGACCCAGGAGAAAAGAAAGCAAGCGCAAAGGTTCTTAGAAGAGTGGAGCACACAGGCTTGAAGAACAGAGAGCCAGCTGGTGTGTACCAATGGAGGGTTTGAGATGGGAGTTATATGAAATCCAAGGCCAAATTTGCCTGTTATTCCAAGTATCTCTTGAATTCCTACTTTTGCATTCCAGTCCCCTATAATGAAAAGGACATCTTTTTTGATTCTAGTTCTAGAAGGTCTTCATAGAACTTTTCAGCTTCAGTGTCTTCAGCATTACTGATTGGGACATAGACTTGGATTACTGTTATATTGAATGGTTTGGAAATTAACAGAGATGATTCTGTCGTTTTTGAGATTGCATCCAAGTACTGCATTTCGGACTCTTTTGTTGACTATGAAGGTTACTCCATTTCTTCTAAGGGATTCTTGCCCATAGTAGTAGATATAATGGTCATCTGAGTTAAATTCACCCTTTCCAGTCCACTTTAGTTTGGTGATTCCTAAAATGTCAATGTTCACTCTTGCCATCTCCTGTTTGACCACTCCAAATTTGCCTTGATTCATGGACCTAATATTCCAGGTTCCTATGTAATATTGCTCTTTACAGCATTGGACCTTGCTTCTATCACCAGTCACATCCACAACTGAGTGTTGTTTTTGCTTTGGCTCCATCTCTTCATTCTTTCTGGAGCTATTTCTCCACTGATCTCCAGTAGCATATTGGACACCTACCAACCTGGGGAGTTCATCATTCACTGTCCTGTTTTTTTGCCTTTTCATACTGTTCATGCGGTTCTCAAGGCAAGAATACTGAAGTGGTTTTCCATTCCCTTCTCCAGAGTTTGGCTAACAGAGTTTTGCCAAGAGAATGCACTGGCCATAGCAAACATCCTCTTCCAACAGCATTAGAGAAGACTCTACACATGGACATCACCAGATAGTCAATAGCACAATCAGATTGATTATACTTTTTGAAGCCAAAGATGAAGAAGTTCTGTACAGTCAGCAAAAATAGGACCAGGAGCTGACTGTGGCTCAGATCATGAAATCCTTACTGCCAAATTCAGACTTAAATTAAAAAAAAGTTGGGAAAACCACTAAACCATTCAGGTATGACCTAAATCAAATCCCTTATGACTACACAGTGGAAGTGACAAATAGACTCAAGGGATTAGATCTGATTGAGTGGCTGAAGAACTATGGACAAAGGTTTGTGACATTGTACAGGAGGCAGTGATCAAGACCATTTCCAAAGAAAAAGAAATATAAAAAGGCAAAATGGTTGTCCGAGGAGGCCTTACAAATAGCTGAGAAAAGAAAAGATGTAAAAGGCAAAGAAGAAAAGGAAAGCAGAGTTCCAAAGAATAACAAGGAGAAATTAGAAAGACTTCTTCAGGGATCAATGCAAATAAATAGAAGGATATAATAGAATGGGAAAGACTAGAGATCTCCTCAAGAAAATTAGAGATACCAAGGGAACATTTCATGCAAAGATGGGCACAGTAAAGGACAGAAATGGTATAGACCTAACAGAAGCAGAAGCTATTAAGAAAAGGTGGCAAGAATACACAGAATAACTATACAAAAAAAGATCTTCATGACCTAGATAACCACAATGGTGTGATCACTCACCTAGAACCAGATGTCCTGGAATGTGAAGTCAAGTAAGCCTTAGGAAGCATCACTACGAACAAAGCTAGTGGAGGTGATGGAATTCCAGTTGAGCTATTTCAAATCCTAAAAGATGATGCTGTGAAAGTGCTGTACTCAATATGCCAGGAAATTTGGAAAACTCAGCAGTGGCCACAGGACTAGAAAAGGTCAGTTTTCATTCCAATCCCAAATAAAGGCAATGCCAAAGAATATTCAAACTACCACACAATTGCACTCATCTCACGTGCCAGAAAAGTAATGCATACTAGAAAGCATACTAAAAAGCAGAGGCATTACTTTGCCAACAAAGGTCCAACTAGTCAAAGCTATGGTTTTTCCAGTAATCATGTATGAATGTGAGAGTTGGACTATAAAGAAAGCTGAGTACTGAAAAATTGATGCTTTTGAACTCTTGAGAATCCCTTGGACTTCAAGGAGATCCAATCAATCCATCCTAAAGGAAGTCAGTCCTGAATATTCATTGGAAGGACCGGTTCTGAGGCTGAAACTCCAATATTTTGGCTAGCTGATGTGAAGAACTGACTCATTTGAAAGGACCTTGACGTTGGGAAGGCAGGAGGAGAAGGGGATGACAGAGGATGAGATGGTTGGATGGCATCACTGACTTGATAAACATGAGTTTGAGTAAACTCCGGAAACTGGTGATGGACAGGGAGGCTCGTTGTGCTGCAATTCAACACGACTGAGTGACTGAACTGAACTGAACTCTATGAAATGAGTGGGGCATGTCTAAATATTGTGTCTGAAACTGTAGGCCATTGTAAGTGATTTTGGTTTTCACATAGAAAGTTACAGAAAGTGTATAAGAAAGAAAGCAATGTGATATAACTTACACTTTAATGAGACTAGCTCGATTTCAGTGTCAAGAATAAACTGAAAGATAGGCATGGAAGAGTTGACAAAGACAGAAGCAAGAAGACAACTTGGAAGCCATTTTAGTGTATTGATTAGACACTCGATATGGATGTTTAAGCAGACATCTGGAGACAGAAGTTCAGTTGAAGGATCCATGGATGAGACTTATCATTTGGGGAGACATCAGTGTATTGATGGATTTTAATGTCATAAGATTGATGAGATCATGAAGGAAGTGAATCTATTTAGAAGAGAGAAGATGTCCAAGACCGAGTTAAGGAAATGTGGTGGATCCATAAAACAAGATCCAGAAGCAATGGGCAGTGTGGTAGAAAGAAAAGGACAATATCGTAGTCAAACAAGCAAAGACTATTAAAGAGGAGGGAGTGGGTCGTTTATTTTTCTGGAGTTGAGCTGTAGGAGTTGCTTGTACATTTTTGAGATTAGTTGTTTGTCGGTTGCTTCGTTTGCTATTATTTTCTCCCATTCTGAAGGCTGTCTTTTCACCTTGCTAATAGTTTCCTTTGATGTGCAGAAGCTTTTAAGGTTAATTAGGTCCCATTTGTTTATTTTTGCTTTTATTTCCAATATTCTGGGAGGTGGGTCATAGAGGATCCTGCTGTGATGTATGTCGGAGAGTGTTGAATGGATAAGAAAGCTGTGGTACATATACACAATGGAGTATTACTCAGCCATTAAAAAGAATACATTTGAATCAGTTCTAATGAGGTGGATGAAACTGGAGCCTATTATACAGAGTGAAGTAAGCCAGAAGGAAAAACATAAATACAGTATACTAACGCATATATATGGTATTTAGAAAGATGGTAACAATAACCCGGTGTACGAGACAGCAAAAGAGACACTGATGTATAGAACAGTCTTATGGACTCTGTGGGAGAGGGAGAGGGTGGGAAGATTTGGGAGAATGGCAATGAAACATGTAAAATATCATGTAGGAAACGAGTTGCCAGTCCAGGTTCGATGCACGATGCTGGATGCTTGGGGCTGGTGCACTGGGACGGCCCAGAGGGATGGTATGGGGAGGGAGGAGGGAGGAGGGTTCGGGATGGGGAACACATGTATACCTGTGGCGGATTCATTTTGATATTTGGCAAAACTAATACAATTATGTAAAGTTTAAAAATAAAATAAAATTAGAAAAAAAAATAAATAAAGAGGGGGGAGTGATCCGCTGAGTCAAATGTGTATGGAAGATGGAGAATCAGCAATTACATTTATTATAGCAACACCGGGCTCAATGGTACCCTTTATGGGAATATGTTTTACAAGAAGAAATGGAAGAAGTTAAAAGCCAAAGAAGTGGGATAGAGGTGCTTAGAAAAAAAGAGGATGCTGAAGTGTCAGAAGAGAAGGCGTCAAACCTGGAGCGTCTAGGTCAATACTGAAGCCACTGCCTCCAGATTTTGGAGTAGGTGGAAACAGAATCTTAGTTCACACAGGCTTACAAACAAGTAAAAATTTTCTGAGAAATTACTTTGGGTGCAAACTGGTCTTTTTTGGCTCATATTTACAAGACAAGAATGGTAGTATTTGATTGTTTGAGGATGACTCATGGGATTAGGGAACAAATAAACATAGATTCTTTCCATTCAGGGTGTACAAGTAAATGTAAAGAAAAACATACTAAAATATAATTGTGAGTATCTAATCCAAATTTTCTCAAGACGACATTTTTAAAAAGAAAAAGTGCTCAGATTAATTATGCTATGGCATTTTAAAACTGTCTTGGGTTGCTGTCATTTTATCTTTTTAAAACTATCCCTTTAGAGTGAACCAATTCTCTATATTTACAGAAAGTCAATTTTATTCTTGGACTGCACATTAATATCATTTCCCAGCATAATGAAATTCCACTGAACAATTTCATTATTCCTGAAAAGTGATTTGGTCATTCTGGGTCAGAAAATTAGCATTAGGCTGAAAAACAAATCTCCCATTACTTTGTCTTACAAAAAAAAAAAGAGATTTATGGTTTTACTGCATCTAGTGATCATTTGGGTTAAAAAAAAACGTTATATTCCAAATTCTGTGCCAAATTTCATCACATTTCTTTCACTGCACAGCTTGTTAAATGCAAACAAGTGACTGTGATTTCAAGGCAGTGCTAAGATTGTCACGTAAATTGCCTTGGAACTTGGTGGCCCCTAATTATCCAGCCATGGATAGACATTTTGTGTGATATTGTTTACACAGAAAAAACACACCTGTGCAGGAAGGTCTGGAAGCATAGAGAAACAGGAAAAGGGCTTTTAAATGTGGCCTTTAAAATGTCCCAACAGGATGCCTAGAATACAGTTGTTACACTTGTTATTAAGGTTATTTTAAAGCACTTAAAAAGGAGGAATGCTTAAGGAGAGTGGAACACCAGGCTGACTTTGGACTTTCTTCTCAGAGAGAGTTGTTGCAAGAATTTGAGCATACAAACAGCATTATCGGTTCACCCTGGTGGTCCTTTGGAGGAAGATGAGGTTGCTGATAAGGAACTAAGAGGTTATTGAAATTGTCCAGATGAAAACAAAGCAATGGACCTAGGATAGAAGAAACAATGAAAATGGTGATGAAGAATTTCACTTGTGTTACTTTACATTTTGCTGTGTTGTTGAGTCTAGAAAATATAAGTACAGCCCAATTCTCCTCTAGGGTTTCCTATTCTGATGTCTCTCTCCTCACTTTGTTTTTGTTTGATGCTGCAATATCAAATGTATTTTCTACTTCTTTGAGTTGACGAAACTGGAGCTATTTCTTCCCCTTTCTAAAGAAGAGGGGCTTAGGAACTCTAACAACTAACCATTCTTCTATGCAATTTGGTGATCCTAAAATCATGGACAATCTTCACTCACTTTAGTAGGCATCCCAGGAGACTCAGTGGGTAAAGAATGTATAAAGTGAGAAAAGTGTCTAAATCCATTTTTGTTTTACTAAATTTCAGAAATAAGAAGAGACACCAAATTCCTTCTTGGTAGTTTAGTCACTAAGTTGTGTCTGACTCTTGGAATCCCATGGACTGTAGCCCACCAGGTTCCTCTGTCCATGGGGTTTTCCAGGCAAGAATACTGAAGTGGGTTGCCATTTCCTTCTCCAGGGGATCTTCCTGACCCAAGTATCAAACCCAGGTCTCCTGTATTACAGGCAGATTCGTTACTGACTGAGCCACCAGAGAAACTCTAATAAGTGGCAAGTATGTGTCTTGGCTCTTTTTATGATAAAATTGGATCATTTTATGATAAAATTTAGATGTTACCATTTTTATTTTGGGAACTGTTCTGGCATAGCTGACTAGGGCAGCATGTGGTAGACAGCCATTCCTGATCTACTATTGACTGTGTATCGAAAGTAGATAAGGAAAATAGTTCTGCTCAGAATGTCTAAGCCAGAGGGTGTTATCTGCTTGTGTAACTTTACCAGTAATTGTTTTAAGTAGAAATGAAAATTCTTTTGAATTAAGTTTTTGAAACTATATTAATCTTAAAAAGCGCAGAACTAGATTCCAGTTTATGGAAGCCTTGTTTCCTGTGCTGTGCTTTGCTTAATGTGCAAACAGACAGCAGACGCTCACCCTTCCTCTGTAAGTTCTCTCTGTTTGCCTCTTCTGGCCCTTCTCCACGCCTCAGCCCTAGGGTGTGAGCTCAGTTGTTTGTCGTGTCTGACTTTTTGTGACTTTATGGACTATAGACAGACAGGCTCCTCTGTCCTGGGATCCTCCAGGCAAGAATATTAGAGTTGGTTGTTGTGCCCTTGTCCAGGGGATCTTCCTGACCTGGAGATCAAACCTGCGTCTCCTGCATTGCGGGCAGTTTCTTTACCCACAGCCTCCTGGGAAGCCTTAGAAGGCAACTAATAAATAAATGCTGAAACTGTATAAACTTCATAGAAGTCTAATTTGGCATATTAATACGTCATTTAAAAAACTCTTACTGATAATTAGCATACTAAGCAAACCATTTATTTAGGAATAAAAAGTCACATGTACCTATTTACCGTTTTCTGAGTTTCCACTGTGTGTGGCCAACATAATGACCATGGGGTCTTCTGAAATGAGGACAGCACCGCTTTCATCCTCCAGCAACTCACAGTTTGGTGGAGGGGACAACCAGATGAATGATCACAAATCAGTTTGAAGTGTTACAGGAGATATATGCAAAGACTTACTATGGCGTGCCAAGAAGGGCCCTTTCAACCACGTTTCAACCTAGAAACATAAATCATAGAATTATTTTTCTCTAGTTGAAGGCCATTTCCAAAGTCATGATGCAAACATTTAGTCTCTCTTCCTAGACAAGTTAAATAAAACCATTTTTAAAATGAGTCATAGGTAAATTGTTTGAACAAAGACACTGTCATTTACAAACTTAAATATCAGTGCTCAATAAACAATTATTGAACACTTATTATGGTCCATGGACTTCCCAGGTGACTCAGTGGTAAAGAATCTGCCTGCCAATGAAGAGATGTGGGTTTGATTCCTGGGTCGGGAAGATCCCCGGGAGGAGGAAATGGCAAGCCTCTCCAGTATTCTTGCCTGGGGAGTCCCATGGAGAGCACCTGGTGGTCTACAGTTCATGGGGTCACGAAAGATTTGGATATGACTGAGTGGGTATGCACGCACACATCTCTAGATACAGGATTCAAATGTTTCCTGAATTCAATATATTGACTACCTATTTGTATATTCTAGTGTCTCTCATGTTCTAACTCTCTTATGCTGATCAATTTTAGTTTTCAACTCTTATTTACCTCTTCCTTTCCAAAATATTTCAATAAATAAATTTCAACTACAGATTGGAACAAAACTGACCAGAATATTTTTTCTTTTCCTTTTTTAAATTGAAGTTAATTTACAATGATGTGTCAGTTTCAAGTGCATATGCATATATGTATATTCTTTTTCAGATCCTTTTCTATTATAGGTTATTACAAGATATTGAATATAGTTTCCTGTGCTACACAGTAAGTCCTATATTTTATATATAGTAGTGTGTATCTGTTAATTCCAAACTCCTAATTTATCCCTTCCCTTCCTTTTCCTTTTGGTAATTATAAGTTTGTTTTCTATGTCTGTGAATCTGTTTATGTTTTATGGATAAGTTCTTTGTATCTTTTTTTTTTTTTTTGATTCCACCTATGAGTGACATCATATGGCATTTGTCTCTGACTTATTTTACTTAATACAATGATCTCTAGGTCCATCCATGTTGCTACAAATGGAATGGCATTATTTAATTCCTTTTTGTGGTTGAGCAATATTCCATGGTATGTGTGTATCACATCTTCTTTATCCATTCATCTATTTATGGACATGTATGTTGTTTCCATGTCTTGGTTATTGTAAATAGTGCTGCTGTGAATGTCAGGTCGCACGTATCTTTTTAGAGTTTTCTTTTATGTATGCCCAGGAGTGTGATTGCAGGGTCATACGGTAGCTCTATTTTTAGTTTTTTAAGGAAGCTCCATACTGTTCTCTATAGTGGCTGCACCAATTTACATTCCCACCAACCCTATTCAGCATTTACTATTTGTAGACTTTTTGATGGCCATTCTGACTGCCGTGATGTGGTACCTCAATGAAGTTTTGATTTACATTTCTCTAAAAATTAGTGATGCTGAGCATTTTTTTCACGTGCTTGTTGGCAATCCGTGTGTAGTCTTTGGAGAAATGGGAACTGATTAGAATTTAAAAAGAGATGACCTTGGGAGCAGGTACACTGGTGAATCGTTCATGTTCTCAGAGATTTTCCGTAAGAGTGATGACTGAGTGACCGAACTGAAAGTCCAAACCAGAGCTAATAATTAAAAAAAAAATAGATGTATAGAACAGTCTTATGGACTCTGTGGGAGAGGGAGAGGGTGGGAAGATTTGGGAGAATGACATTGAAACATGTAAAATATCATGTAAGAAACGAGTTGCCAGTCCAGGTTCGATGCACGATACTGGATGCTTGGGGCTAGTGCACTGGGACGACCCAGAGGGATGGTATGGGGAGGGAGGAGGGAGGAGGGTTCAGGATGGGGAACACATGTATACCTGTGGCGGATTCATTTTGATATTTGGCAAAACTAATACAATTATGTAAAGTTTAAAAATAAAATAAAATAAAATAAAAAAAAGAAAACGGTGACTGAACATTAATGAAGACCATGGAAACTATATATTTATGAATAGTCTTTGGGTTCAATAAAAGAAAGGCCGTGGACTATAGGCTCATCTCGGTAAGAGAAGAAGAGCCCATTTGGGGAAGTAAAACGGAAGAGAATGTTGAAGTAACAGTTGGCTCTGAAGAGAACAGCATGGACAGAAACAAGGAGAAAGATTCTTTTTTACATGAAGAATAAGCTCTGTTTATTTTCTTCCATTTTAGGAGAGTTAGAGTGGATTAGACTCAGCTATTATTATTAGAGCCACATTCAAGTATTTTGCTTGAAGACTGTAGTAGGAAAGAAAGCCTCACATACCCTTGAGTGAAGAAAAGTTCTTCCATGTACAGGAATGTGATTCTTCAGTGGAACACAAGCAATGAGGGGATGGAGGAAGAAAAAACTCAGGAGTCAAAACAGAAATCTGATTTCTAGTCATGATAGAAAAGCTTAATAAGACTAACCCTATACGTATAGATAATAATTACAAAATGTAGACAAATAATGTGAAAAATAGAGCTATTTATAAGCTCTAGGGAGCAAACATGGAGAAACAAGAGTGAGATGTGTTAAGTTGGCAGCATCAGGCTGGAAGGTACCCTCTACTGCTCTGTATTCAGGTTGCATGAACCTCCTGCACACAGAGCTGCTCCTTATTGGCATGAGGTGTCAAAGGACAAAGTTCAAGCTGGCAGAACCATGATAACTGTTAGGGGAGTTCTTGGAAGGGAGGGAGAGAGCATGAATGCCCCATCTGCACATAAAAACCACCAAAATCTTTGAGGGGTAGGAGTTTGTTCTTCTCTTAATTAAAAAAAAAAAAGGTACTATTAAAAAAATAATTATAGCACTGTAGTATGGTGGTTGTAATGTTTATTAGTATTATGTGTATAATAATCATACTACCAAGATTTTGGTGGTGATGAATTGAGCTATATTAGAAGGTTTCTACCATTTTTACATGATGTAGTAAAATATTAGAGGCTTCCCAGATGGCACTAGTAAAAAGAACCTGCCTACCACACAGAGTTGGACACGACTGAAGTGACTTAGCAGCAGCAGCAACCAATACAGGAGACATAAGAGACACATGTTAGTTTCCTAGGTCAGGAAGACCCCCTGGAGGAGGGCATGGCAGCCCACTCTAGTGTTCTTGCCTGGAGAATCCCATGGACAAAGGAGTCCGGCAGGGTATAGCCCATAGGGTCACAAAGAATCAGACATGACTGAAGCGAATTAGCATGCATGTATGCAGTAAAATAGTAAGTCCACGTAGATGGCTAAGACATACATTGTAATTTCTAGTGAAACCAGTGAAAATTAATGTAAAGAGATTATAGCTAAAATATTAATGTGTGTGTGCTCAGTCACTCAGTCAGTTCCGTTCAGTCGCTCAGTTGTGTCCGACTCTTTGAGACCCCATGGACTGCAGCATGCCAGGCTTCCCTGTTCATCACCAACTCCTGGAGTTTACTCAAACTCAAGTCCATTGAGTTGGTGATGCCATCCAGCCATCTCATCCTTTCTCGTCTCCTTCTCCTCCAGCCTTCAATTTTCCCCAGCATCAGGGTCTTTTCAAGTGAGTTGGTTTTTCTCATCAGGTGGCTAAAGTAATACTGAGATTTCAGCTTCAGCATCAGTCCTTCCAATGAACACTCAGGACTGATTTCCTTTAGGATAGACTGTTTGGATCTCCTTGCAGTCCAAGGGACTCTCAAGAGTCTTCTCCAACACCACAGTTCAAAAGCATCAATTCTTCAGCACTCAAATTTCTTTATAGTCCAAGTCTCACATCCATACATGACTACTGGAAAAACCATAGCTTTGACAAGACGGACCTTTGTTGGCAAAGTAATGTCTCTGCTTTTTAGTATACTGTCTAGGTTGGTCATAGCTTTTCTTCCAAGGAGTAAGAATCTTTCAATTTCATGGCTTCAGCTACCATCAGCAGTGAATATGGAGCCCAAAGGAATAAAGTCTCTCACTGTTTCCATTTTTTCCCCCATCTATTTGCCATGAAGTGATGGGACCAGATGCCATGATCTTAGTTTTCTGAATGTTGAGTTTTAAGCCAGCTTTTTCATTCTCTTCTTTCATTTTCATCAAGAAGCTCTTTAGTTCCTCTTCTTTTTCTGCCATAAGGGTGGTGTCATCTGTATATCTGAGGTTATTGATATTTCTCCTGGCAGTTTTCATTCTAGCTTGTGGTTCATCCAGCCTGGCATTTTGCATGATGTACTCTGCATAGAAGTTAAATAAGCAGGGTGATAATATACAGTCTTGAAGTATTCCTTTCCCAATTTGAAACCAGTCTTTTGTTCCATGTCCAGTTCTAACTGTTGCTTCTTGACTTGCATGCAGATTTCTCAGTAGGCAAGTCAGGTGGTCTGGTATTCCCAACTCTTTCAGAATTTTCCACAGTTTATTGTGATCCACACAGTCAAAGGCTTTGGTATAGTCAATAAAGCAGAAGTGGATGTTTTTCTGTAACTCTTGTTTTTTCAATGATCCAATGGATGTTGGCAATTTGCTCTCTGGTTCCTCTGCCTTTTCTAAATCCAGCTTGAACATCTGAAAGTTCACAGTTCATGTACTGTTGAAGCCTGGCTTGGAGAATTTTGAGCATTACTTTGCTAGCATGTGAGATGAGTGCAATTGTGTGGTAGTTTGAGCATTCTTTGGCATTGCCTTTCTTAGTGATTGGAATGAAAAGTGACCTTTCCCAGTCCTGTAGCCACTGCTGAGTTTTGCAAATTAGCTGGCATTTTGAGTGTAGCACTTTCACAGCATCATCTTTTAGGATTTGAAATAGCTCCACTAGAATTCCATCACCTCCACTAGCTTTGTCTGTAGTGATGCTTCCTGAGGCCCATTTGACTTCACATTCCAGGATGTTTGGCTCTAGGTGAGTGATCATACCACTGTGGTTATCTGGGTCATGAAGATCTTTTTTGTATAGTTCTTCTGTGTATTCTTTCCACCTCTTCTTAATATATTTTTCTTCGGTTAGATCCATACCATTTCTGTCCTTTACTGTGCCCATCTTTGCATGAAATGTTCCCTTGGTATCTCTAATTTTCTTGAAGAGATTTCTTCGCATTGATCGCTGAGGAAGGCTTTCTTATCTCTCCTTTCTATTCTTTAAAACTCTGCATTTAAATGAGTATATCTTTCCTCTTCTCCTTTTTCAGTCACTCAGTCCTGTCCAACTCTTTGGGCCCCCCCCTGGACTGTAGTCCATCAAGCTCCTCTGTTTATGTAAATTTCCAGGCATGAATACTGGAGTGGGTTGCCATTTCCTACTCCAGGGAAAACATCAATAGAGGAATCAAAGTGGAATTTTAAAAATATTCAACTAACCTGAAGGGATATAAAATATGTATATTTCAAAAACAATATCTGTAAATCAATAAGAAATACATTTAATCCCCAGCAAATGAAAAGAGCAAAAAGTATAAACAAATAAACTACCAAAATAAAAAATAAAGTTGTCAGTAGAAATAGGAGAGAGGCAATTTATGAAGGAAAATTTCAGCAGAAATTTTTAAATCACTAAAAGCCAAACTGTACTGTTATTTGAAAAGAAAACCAGTAAAAAGTCTGTGTTAGCTGTTTTTGAAGAAACTTTATCATAACTACCTCTCTCAATGTAACATTTCCCACTACTTATCTTCAATATTAGCTACCATTTAAGTTAATGTGAACCAGTGATCTACTCCATGCCTATCTCTGTGGTATGCCCTTCAGGTGATTTATCTTTAAATCTTTATCTTTAAATTCAGGTGGTTTATCTTTAAATCTTCAATTATGTGGATAAAAAATATGGAGGCCTTGAAAGCTTAAGTGACTTACCCCAAATCACAGAGCCAGTAATTGGATGGGTGAATTGATTCTTGGCTGTCTGACATTAATGCCAACACATGTAATCACGGGTTATGCTGGAGGAAGAGCAGTAACACCAGGATGGCACAAAGTAGGCTGAAAAGGGACAATAGCTGCCTAAGGACACAAGAGTTATGAATGGGAGGAAGTGTTAGGTGTGAATGGAAAAGAAGATCACTGCACACAGGAGAAAACTGATATATCTAGGCAATTGCTTTCTGGTTTACAAGAAGAGTATGATTTATATGAGAGAATGATACAATTTTTAAAAAGTGGGCTACAAAAATTGAGGCAGGATCCAAATGTAATTGATGTATTTTTATTTGTTCTTACTCATACAAAAATCATGTAGGAATTCAAGTTTAGAAAGTTAGAAATCCTTAATATTTAGTTACCCTCTGTGTTTGTACGATAGAATCACATTGATCTTGATTGTTCTTTAGACTGCTTAATTTTACATTATATACCATGAACACTTACTATTTTTATAAGCAGAAAACATACTTCTAAAGGGGGAAAAAAATGAAATCACCACGATTTCAACCACTTCAGGAAGAAATGTAAAAGAATAAACATAATTTCATCAGGCTTTAAAGAGTCTCTCTCATGGCAACTGCTTCTGAGAATCTGGTATCTTCTCTGAGGGAAACTGCTCATTAAACAATTTTCAGTAATGTGGTGAAGAAATACAGCAAAGTTATTAAAGAGATGATGCCCCTCACAGGTATACCTACCAGAGGGGCCAGAACCGCTCTTTAAATATATTTTCATTTGACTATTGCTCTGACAGACTAAAGCCATATTACTGTACTTAATTTTTAAAACTCTTTTTTAATAGGGGTCATTCTTCTTGCCTTGAAATGGGCTCGTTTTATTACTTTGGAACTTCTGTGGAGCCTGATGATTTTACAGTCTTTTGATATTTGCATAGGGTTGTTTTTTGCTAAATCAAAGGATGTAGTAAGACTGTGATGACTTCAGGGACTTTCTGATGCCTCACCTGTTCAGTGGTTCCTGAAATTATCTAAAAGTGTATACTTGTTAATTATACAAACAGAAAAGCTTTAGGATACAAAGAACCTAGAAGAAGTCAGGTGTGGCAGTAAATCATATTGAAGTAGAAATATCTAATAATCCATGTATCTATCTGTCTATCTACCCATCATCTATCAATCTATAATTTTAAGGAATCAGAACTGGTCAGGATTTCAGGAAGCCCCGGGTTCCTGAAATAAAGATATATTGTGGTGAGGGAAATAATCAAAGAATAGAGTTTTAGTATTCTCATTTCATTGAGTACTTACATGTCTATTAAACAGTTCTGCCTCAGTTTAACACTAATGGATGGAGTTTGCATGATTTGAAAGGCTGTGAAAAAATGAAACAGACATACCTGGCTTAAAATATGCTCTCTGTCTCCTCTAGCTACATGACTGAAAGCAAGGGATCCAGTCTCTCTCACGCTTGAGTTTCTTTACCTATAAAATGAAGGTGATATGAGTTATTGGTCTCTACTCCTGTGAACACTGTGATATGTATGTGTGTGACAAGTGTTTTATCTTTCAACCTGGATTCACTCCCATTTCATGGATGAGATAATAGGGAAGCTTATTGATTTGTTATGAGGGTAAATTAGTGAAGGTTTCTAAAGTAAAGATATAAGGTTTCGTATCTCATAGGCATTCTGCAAATATTTGTCCAACCCTGCAAAGTGCTTTGATGAGTCCAGTGTATCTCAAGAGAGCTAACTCTGACCACACATTAATGACTTTGACTTCTAAGAATCTATTATTTTCTCCCTGTAAAGATGTGCTTATTCTTCTCTCTCTGGTGAATTTCTATCCCATATTTCAGTTTTTTATTTTGTCTGCTACATCAATCTTATATTTCACTCTATGAACACTAATTTTTCCTTTCATCCGATTTCTATATCTAAGAATTTATGTCTCTTGGTCTGGCTCCAAACATCATTCAACTGGAATTTTTATATATTCTGTAAACTTCTGAGTCCATGGCTTGTAGTCTAATTTAATAATCTACTGTGTGAAGATCCAAGGCAAGATATTGAATCTCTCTGTGTCCTCCTTTCCCTATCTGAGAAAGAGAGAGTGCCTTTACTAAATGTACCTTGAGAACTACTGGAAGGATAAAATTAAATAACATTGGGTGGAAGAATCCTTGGACGTACACAGTGGATCATCCATACCTGCTAGATCCTGTCCCTAACCATCCCGAAGAACTCTAATATTTTTGAAACAAAGATGATTTCTTATTTTTTATTTCTATGTCTCACATGTCCATTGTCATGAATTGCTTGGTCATATTGAACCATTTGCAGTTTCTGACATGTGTCATTCTTTCTACCAGATGCATTCTGAAATTGTTGACCTGTAAAAGTGTTGAAAGTGTTGAAATTGTTCAACACTTAGCTCAGGCTCACTTCCTCTTGGAAGACTCCTGGGATCCTTGAAGCTGAGAGTTTTCCTCTCTCTTTGTGCCTATTACACTTCGTTACCTATGTACATATTTCCTCTTGTGGAGCAAGAGCCTCTTGAGAAGAGATTTATTTGTCCTTTTATCCATGGAACATAGTTCAGGCCATGAGGTATAGGTGCTCAATGAGTATTTGTTGAATGAAAGAGGTGAAGGAATGAGTACAAGCAAGACTCTCAGGAACCAAATGCAGCCACTGGATAGAGCCTCAAGCTGAACCCTGGGGATGTCTAATTGCCAATGCGTTCATTCAGCATCAAATTACTCAGCATGCTGTTGGCATTTTTGGTGATCCTTTTCTCCTTCAAACTCCCAGATATGGCAAAAGACACATGAAGAGTTGGCATCCTGGTCAGCCTTCAAGATGACCTTTGGATATGTAGCCACAAGGGATAACTTGCCTTTTTTTTGACAGTTGTTTTTGTAACTTACAGATACTTGTAATGGTTCAGATCTCATTTATTTGTATGCATGCCATGGCTGATCTATAAAACATATGGCATTTTGAAATATTGATCTTTTCAGTGCCAGCAAGTAAGAGATATTAGTGCAGCCTGGGATTCCATTTGTAACCATGGGATTAGAGTCAGAGGAGTGGAAAATTGGAATAGACCAAAATTCATGTGCAATGGAAAGTACAGCTGGCAATGGTGCTAAAGAAGGAGAATAACAAATATGGGAAGCATTATTTTAAAAGCTGACTCGACCATCAAGTGGGAAAGGAGCAGTCAGCTTCCTGTGCCTCCAGGTTGGTTTTTCAGACTTAAATTAAGCACAACAGCTGGGAAAGGCAGAGTTGAATGATTTGGAAGCTGAGAAAGGTGGCATCCCTCTGGGTTCCTGTCACTTCTGCCAAGCAAGTAAATGGGAAGATGAATTGAAAAACAAGAAGTAACTGTGGTGAGGAAAGATTGAAAAAATAATAGAACGTTTTCCTAATGCTTGTAATTATATCTAAACTGGACCTTTCAAGTTTCTTCCAACGTCACTTGCATTACAAAGCCCTTCTATACCTTTCCTGGCTCTGGAAGATTCTGCAATTATGCCCCAGAGACTTAACTCCATGTGTTTCTCTGTGGCTTCTGTTTGTGCAGAACCCAGGTTTGATTTGATTTTGTGCGTTCAGAGACAGAGAACCTAGCACACTCTGTGACACATAGAAGGTACTTCAAGGTGGACAAACTTAGAGACTATTACATAGAATGAAGTAAGTCAGAAAGAGAAAAATAAATATTTGTATACAATATTTTTACACATACATATGGAATCTGATATTCATAATATTAGAGTCCAAGCTAATGAAAGGTGTCTGAAATGTATTGTATATCCCTTGAGTCCAAATGGACTTGAGTCCAGGTTTACGGAATTCAAAAGGTTTCTGTCATTTTTTTTTAATTTATTTTTTTATTGAAGGATAATTGCTTTACAAAATTTTGTTGTTTTCTGTTGAATCTCAACATGAATCAGCCATAGGTATACATATGTCCCCTCTCTTTTGCACCCCCCTCCCATCTCCCTCCCCATCCCTCCTCTCTTGGTTGATTCAGAGCCCCTGTTTGAGTTTCCTGAGCCTACAGCAGATTCCCGTTGGCTATCTATTTTATTGGAGAAGGAAATGGCAACCAACTCCAGTAGTCTTGCCCGGAGAATCCCATGGACGGAGGAGCCTGGTAGGCTACAGTCCATGGGGTCACAAAGAGTCGGACACGACTGAGTGACTTCACTCATATGGAATCTAGAAAGATGGTACTGATGAATCTATTTGCAGAAAAATAGTGGAGATGCAGACATAGAGAACAGACTTGTGCACACAGTCAGGGGAAGGAGAGGGAGGAACAAGTTGAAAGAGTAACATTGAAACAAATACATTACCTTATGTAAACAGATAGCCTGAAGGAATTTGCTGTATGATGCAGGGAGCTCAAATCAGGTGCTCTGTGACAAACTAAAGGAGTGGGATGGGGTGGGAGGTGGGAGGGAGGTTCAAGAGGGAGGGGCCATATGTAGGCTTATGGCTGATTCATGTTGATATATGGCAGAAACTAACACAATATTGTAAAACAATTATCCTCCAATTAAAAAATTTTTAAAAGAAGTACTCCATACTACTTTATGACTGAAAGTATGGATGAATACATTTAGAAGAAATTTAAGAATATTTAGTAGATATTCTATCCACTAGACCATTAAAGAATCTTCATCCAAGGATGGGATTGACTCCTCCTTGATTTTAAGGAGAAAATTAAACTCCAAGGTCTTTGTCTTTAAAAAGGAGGAGATGTGCTAAATAAGGGCTTCCCAGGTGGCACTAGTGATAAAGAACCACCTGCCAATACAGGAGACATAAGAGACATGGGTTCAGTCCTTGGGTCAGGAAGATTCCCTGGAAGAGGGCATGGCAACCCACTTCTATATTCTTGCCTAGAGAATCCCATAGACAGAAGAGCCTGGTGGGTGACTGTCCATAGTGTTGCAAAGAGTCAGACAGGACTGAGGTGCCTTAGCATGCAGCACATAGGAACTAGAAAAACAGGAAATAAGTGATGGAAAAGAAGTACCTTAGGTAATATATGCAAGATGGAGGCATAGTTCCTTGTCAATAATTCTTATCTCCTTGGTTCTTCTTTCTCTAGGTGTCTTTTACAGATTAGGTTCTATCTACCATTTTCCTGAAATCAAGTCATACAGTATCATTTGAAGACTAAGGGAAGACTTTTACATTAAGTGGCAGAGAATGTGTGTGTGTGTGTGCTTAGTTGCTCAGTTATGTCTGACTCTGTATGACCTCATGGACTCTAGCCTGCCAAGCTCCTCTGCCCATGGAATTCTCTAAGCAACTGTACAGGAGTGGGTTGCCATTTCCTTCTCCAGGGGTGGCAGAGAATAATATTCAGCAAATACTCCATTTTATCTTCTACATTTCTCAGTTATGTTGGAGAGGGCCACGTGGATACTTGGGTCAATTGGAGGTTATTGAGAGGTGATATAGCACCATTACAGGCTGAGGCAGTTGGCTGGCCTTTTCCTCTTCCTGTTCTAGTAACTGTTATTGTTTAGTTGCTAAGTCGTATCTGACTCTTTTGTGACCCCATGGACTGTAGCCCACAAGACTTCTCTGTCCATGGGATTTCCCAAGCAAGAAAATGGAGTGGGTTGCCATATCCTTCTCCAGGGGATCTTCCCAACCCAGGACTTGAACCCGTGTCCCTGCATTGGCAGATGAATTCTTTACCACTGAGCCACTTGGGAAGCCCAGCAGGTGCTGTAGGTGTAGCCCAATCAGCAGCCTCAGCAAGAGGGATTCTGCAAATTACTCTCGATTCTAGCTGCAAGGATTTCATGGGTCCATGCCAAACACTCTACTGTCTGCATGTTATAAATGATATTCTTTCTGAAAAGGAATGGACCTCCCTGAGCCTGGATCCTTGAGTGATTTGTGTAATCGACCCTCCACCAATCCCCTGGTGATGTGTAACATAAGAGAGACTGAGGCTTGTGTGTTAAGTAAACACATTTATGGAGTTGTTTGCTGTGGCATCATAAGCAAGGCTCTCATGACTAGGACCCACCACTTATATTTTCAGCAATTTCTTTTTGCATATCCTTTCAGCTATACTTCATCTGTCAATCTGACCTTGTCTTTTCAATATCTTATATGCTATAATGTGGATTTATTATTTTTGAAATATGACTTGTCATTTTTAAGAATTTAGAGCAGGCAAGGTATCAGATATATATATATATATATATATATGTACATATACATATATATACTCTCTTTTTATATATATTTGTTCAACCAGCAAATTTTAATGCAATCTAAAGATATACATGGATACATTTATGGATATTAGCTTCCTAAGAGAAATGAAGCTGCTTGAAACACATTCCAATCATTTGAAGGAGATTTCATGATAAAAAGTGACTGTTCTTCATATAATGTCATTTTGATTGATCAAAATGATCACATATCTATTAAACACCTAATCCTGGGCTTGCTAGGTGCTATGGTAGGGAAGGGGGAGGGTGAGAGAATTTTAACTCATGCTTGCTATTTTCCTTCCTCCCACGTAACCTTTATAATTTTGAAAGGATGAAAAATATCATGCAGGTGGGATATTAATGTAACAAAGCAGAAGAATATTGAGTGATGTGGAGTCATCTTCTATTGAGGCTCAAACAAATAGACAAAAGTGAATCTGCTTTGAAGTTAGTTGACTTTGACCATTTTATCTCTTCTAACCTCCATGGTGATCTCTTGGACAATTGTTTTTGGAGACTCCCTCTTTTTCTGTGTTTTCTCTACAGTATTAATAATATGAGTCATAGCAGGTAAGATGGATTCTGGGAGGGAGTTTAATTTGAATTTGGCCTTGAGGGATGTGGTACAAAGAAGTGGGGGCACATTCCAGGCTTTGAAAAAAAAAAAAAGATGATCAGAATAAAGGTATGGGAATGGCCACCTAGGTAGACCAGGGCTATATGTTGGAAAACAATAGAAGTGATCCAGGTATTGGTGGATCTTCTTATTCTCCTATCAGAAACATGGCTCTTCCTTATTTAACCTTTTTAGTTCCTTCATTTTGTGCATTCTCTACTGCCAATTTTGTAGTGATAGCTCAGTTGGTAAAGAATCTACCTGCAATGCAGGAGACCCTGGTTCAATTCCTGGGTTAGGAAGATCCCCTGGAGAAGGGAAAGGCTACTCACTCCAGTATTCTGGCCTGGAGAATTCCATGGGCTGTAGAGACCATGGGATCACAAAGAGTCGGACACGACTGAGTGACTTTCACTTCACTTCACTTCACTTCACTTCACTTTATATGGTAAATACAATGTAGGAACATTTCAATTTTTACCAAGATATCTGGTTTTCAGTCATTTCTCTATCCATACAAAGCTAAAAACTTATTTCCTAATCTGTCTTTATCATCATCTATCCTTTATTCTTTTTGCTACGCCTCTTACTCTGACTCTCGACACCAGGTAGACACACAGGCTGACGAGTAGTGACAAAATCTCTATGAGGATCAGTCACCATCTGGATAGTACTGTGCCTGGATGTTTATCCTCGTGTGTCATTTCTCCCATTTATCCCAACAAGTGTTAACTGAATGTCAGAGATTGCGCTAGATATTAGGGATATAAAGAAGAACAGTTGTGGTCTCTGGCTTTACAATCTTAGAAGGGAAATAGCTCTATAACATCCTATAACACAATGAGATAATTAGAGTTACAGTTAAGAAACAGTAGATGACTTATCTTTTGAGAGGTGAAATTTGAAACTGGTCAGAATTTCTTGTGTCAATTCATTTGTTTTGACTTACTTGACTTGGCTGCTACTGAAATATTGTCTTTTGGGTTAGCCTGATGCTGCTGCTTAAAAATGGACTCAACCTCTGTCGCTGGGGGTGTTTAAATCAGCCATGTACCTCATAAAATAGTAATTGTGGTGTAAAGGCTCCTCAAAAGAGTTCTGGTGGTGTTACTGTCAAAACAAGAGGAAAGGCCCAAATTAGCAAATAACTACAACTTGTGGTGAACCTATCTGAAAAGAATTCTACAGAGCCGTGAAACACGCTAATCCAGAGGGGAGAACCCTGCATATGAACTAGACACTTCCTGAGGGAAAAAGCAGGTATGTGGAGGTGTGATAGATGCTTCCTTTCTTTCCTCCAGATCCAATCTGCACCCTTCTCTCCACCTTGTTCTATGTTCTAAGAAAATGACTATTACTGGGTGTCCCAGCCAACCTCAGTTGTCCCATAACTTCCACAATCAGAAGATAGGAAGGCAGGAATAGACAGAGGTTGCAGTGTTTATTTCCTTTGCTCCTTTCCTCTGGGGCTTGAGTGGGCAATGGCTGTGCTCACCAGAAGGTCAGAGTTTCTGTCTCATTTTCTTGTTATACAGCTACTGCAACTGTTACAAAATGACTATTACCTTCACCACGGTCTAGAATTTTTCCCTCTTTATTTGCCCTTCAGCCAAGGGGTAGAGTGTCTTCTGCAGTTGCTGGTTCTGAGGTGCTAGACCACTCCTTGTTGGCTTCCTGGCTTTGTTCTCATCATTTAGATAGGTGAAATATTACTATGCTTGAGTGGCATCTGTCTCATGTTGGGTCATCGAATGCAGGGTGGGACCTAAATGCTGGTGTTAGATTAAGAAACAGCTAAGAATATGAAACCCAACATTTGGAGACCATGGAGCCAAATGTTCGATAACCACTTGGTTCAGTGAAGTCCCAGCAGGCTTGAAAATCATACTGAAAGAAACTGATAACACACAACCAAGCAAGTCATGGAACAGTTGATGGCAAACAGGAGCAGGACTTACTGCATTGAAAAATTCCAATGATAACTTTTCACATTGTATTCTAAGAAAATCATTTATTTTCACCAGCATTCAGGAACCAGTTCTAGTCTTAGAGAGGAGCCAGACAAGATAAAATGAATTACCCTTCCAAGAAGTACTGAGGTGCTAAAGAACTTGTCCTTCTAAGACTGTGGGTTAGACAGTGCCTTTGAATTTACAAACACCACAGTTGATGGGAATAACACTGTCTTTTAAAATTTTATAGAAAATATATTAACAGCTCTTCCAATTTCTTTATTTCCTTTGGTAGGTATTTAAGTTCTCTAAGCCCTGGTTTCCTTTTCCATAGACTGGAAATAATGATATCCACTGTTACATGCCAGCTAATCTTGTAGCAGTTTATAAAAAGCAAAGTCTTGGCTCAAATGTGATAATGATTTCTGAGCACAGCAAAGGGGATCCTTGGTCTGTTCTGTTCATTTAGTTGGAGGTTTTGAGGTGCATTCTCTTGTCTTCCATGTGGAAGATGAATGACTTAAAAAAAATGTTTGTTCTACTAACAACCAATGAGTCATGAAGAAATCAAAAGGGAAATCTTGAATCAAATGAAATCTTGAATCAAATGAAATTTTGAATCTCGAAACAAATGAAAATGGAACTACAACACATTAAAACATATAGGATTCTGTAAAAGCAGGTCTAAGAGGGAATTTTGCAGTGATAAATGCCTATATTAAGGAAAAAGAAAGATTACAAATAAACAGCTTACATTTATACCCCAAGAAAATAATAATAATAAAAAATAGAACAAACTAAGCTCAAAGTTAGCAGAAAGAAGGAAATAGCAAACATCAGAACAGATATGCATTTAATACACTTAACCTATAGAATATCATGCTTAGCCTAGCCAATTTAAACATGCTCAGAACACTTCTATTAGCATACAGTTGCACAAAATAACCTACTAGAAAATCTACTTATAATAAAATGTTGAATATCTAATGCAATTTATTGAATATTATGCATGCATGCGTGCTCAGGTAATTTAGTTGTATCCGACTCTTTGTGACCCAATGGACTGGAGCCCACAGGGTCCTCTGTCCCAGGCAAGAATACTGGAGTCAGCTGCCATTCCCTCTTCCAGGGAATCTTCTTGACCCAGGGACCAAGCCCAAGTCTTCTATATCTCCTACATTGCAAGTGGATTCTTTACTGTTGAGCCACCAGGGAAACCCATTGAATACTATACTGAAAGTGAAGAGCAGGATGACTGGGTATAGAATGGCCATAAATGTATTGGCTGTTTATCCTTGTGAATGTGTGGCTGACTGGTACATGCAGTTTGCTGATGCTGCCCAGCATCACAAGAGAGTATATACTGCATGATGCTAGTATTGGAAAAAAATTAAAAGTATAGTTTCTACTGAATGCATATTGCTTTTGTACCATTGTAAGAAATTATAAATAGGACCATTAGTACATCTTTAATGTTCTCACCACAAAAAAAGAAAGCATAACTATTGGATGGGATGGAGGTGTTAGCTAATACTATGGTGGTAATCATTTTGCAATATATAAGCAATAAAGTTAACACATTGTACACCTTAAATATACACAATACGTCAGTTATATATCAATAAAGCTGGAGGGAAAATGGAATATAATCTCAGAGCATGGAGGAGCCTGGTAGGCTGCAGTCCATGAGGTCGCTAAGAGTCCGGCATGACTAGCGACTTCACTTTCACTTTTCACTTTCATGCATTGGAGAAGGAAATGGCAACCCACTTCAGTATTCATTCTTGCCTGGAGAATCCCAGGTACAGAGGAGCCTAGTGGGCTGCCGTCTGTGGGGTCGCACAGAGTGGGACACGACTGAAGCGACTTAGCAGAAGCAGCAGAATTATATTATAGGGCCAAAACAAAAGAGCAGACAAACAAACAAACTGATAAACAGCCTCATCTCTACAATTATTAGCAATGCTGAAGAGCAGCAACAGTTTAGTAAGGCAGGCAGGTTTTTTAGGATTGCTCTAATCTCAGTCAAGCCATCAGAATCTTTAAACTGCATACGCGTCCATCAAAGTTCCTATGTTGTTTTCAATATTCCAAGTTAGCTTGTTGTTGGATAAGAAATTTGGATGACAATCCATGTAATGAACTTAATAATTCATTCAGAAATTTGACTTGTGACTTTTTGTATTTCTTTCAAGATTCCCCAGCTCCTCCAGAAAAATCAATGTTAATGAGATCGCATTAAGAGTTACTTTTTGTGAATGGTTTTATCGGAAAGGTCATCCCAATAAGTATGCTATCTAAGGGGTCTGAATAGGATTGAGAAAGTAAATCTGTGTACCAACAATATCAGTAATAGTTTTATATAATATAAATAATAGTAATATAATGAGAATAAAAAATTCCACCATGCATATGGTTTTAGAAGCAGCTCAGCATTAACATTTAACTGATGACAATCCAATTAGGATTCAAGTAGTTCCTCCTTCATTTAAAATTAGTTGTTTGAAGCATTCTGGCTCCATCCAGATTTTTGTATTGGCTCTGACCAGAATTGGTGTCATGGCTTATGGCTTACCATCATTTGCAATTTTATGGAAAATTACAATGCAGTATAACTTGCTTTCAAGGCATAATGACTATGTATTTGGAGAGTAGAGTGAATTATTAAGTCACAGGCTTTGATTATATGCCTAAAATTGATACGTTGGTAAGTCAGTTTGTCAAGCTTGGATAAAAAGTTGTGATGGAAGTGTTGAGGTAAGATGAAAGGGGCAATAGACTGGCTATATCCTCATAGTCTCTGCTGAATATTTAATCAAGTAGGCAAATAGGGCCTGAAAATGCAGACCAGGACATTTAATCACTGCTTGGTCTTTCATTCTGGAGGAAGGTATGCCATATGTGCGTGCCTGCTTGCTAAGTTGGTTCATTCGTGTCCGACTCTTTGTGACTCTATGGACTGTAGCCGCTGCCTCCACCCACCCCCCGTCCCCACCCACCCCACCACCATCCTGCAGGCTCCTCTGTCCATGGGATTTCTCAGGCAAGAATACTGGAGTGGGTTGCCATGCCCTTCTCCAGGGGAATCTTCCTGACCCAGGAATTGAACCTGCCTCTTATGTCTCCTGCATTGGCAGGCAATTTCTCCACCACTATCACCACCTCAGAAGCCCCCAGGAAGGTATAAGACCAGCATTAGCCAAGACAAAGACACTAACAGAGGGAATAGAGACAGGGCATGGTGAAAGCACATTTAGAAGGTGAAATCCAAGACAGCTAATTTAATTGATATAATAATTTTCTTCTTTGTAAATATGCCAAGTCATCCATCCCAATAGTCAGGAGCTCCAAATTAACTGATTTTGAGGCCATTTCTTTTCATTCTGCCAGTGCTTTAAATTTACCATGGCAAATAGATGGGGAAACAGTGGATGACTTTATTTTTCTGGGCACCAAAATCACTGCAGATGGTGATTGCAGCCATGAAATTAAAAGACGCTTACTCCTCGGAAGGAAAGTTATGACCAACCTAGATAGTATATTCAAAAGCAGAGACATTACTTTGTCAACAAAGGTGCATCTAGTCAAGCCTATGGTTTTTCCAGTAGTCATATATGGATGTGAGAGTTGGACTATAAAGAAAGCTGAGTGCCAAAGAATTGATGCTTTTAAACTGTGGTATTGGAGAAGACTCTTGAGAGTCCCTTGGACTGCAAGGAGATCCTACCAGTCCATCCTAAAGTAGATCAGTGCTGGGTGTTCATTGGAAGGACTGATGTTAAAGCTGCAATTCCAATACTTTGGCCACCTCATGCGAAGAGTTGATTCATTTGAAAAGACTCTGATGCTCGGAAAGATTGAGGGCAGGAGGAGAAGGGGACAACAGAGGTTGGATGGCATCACTGACACAATGGACATGGGTTTGGGTACACTCTGGGAGTTGGTGATAGACAGGGAGGCCTGGCGTGCTGCGATTCATGGGGTCTCAAAGAGTCAGATAGGACTGAACTGAATGTGCAAATGCTGTTGAAAGCAGGAGAAACTTTTGACTTTTAAAGACAAAAAGAAAAACAAAGTGAAACCTTTTAAACTGTTACATGTCAGGTCAAGGGTCTCATGTGCATCCTTCAGTTCCTGCAGTGTCCCTGTTTATTGCTATCTTTGAGTTTACCAGGATGAACTGGAATCATCTGCTTGCTGCTCTGCATCGTTTTTCATATTGATGTTTTCTGAAGGCAGAGCTCATTTTCTAGTTTAGTTCAGTTCAACTGGAGAGTTTGCTATACACTGTCTGTAGGTGTTACCTGAAAGTTTGGCAATAAATATATACACAAGATGTAGTTATGGCCAGAGAGTTTGGTGGGGAAACGTGCCATATTATCAATGCAGTGTGGGCTGGGAGGATGGTACTTACATTGCCAATGAAAGCACAGATGAGATACACTGTATCATGTTCGCCTGGGAGAGGAAGGGATTTGGGCAGTTTTCCACAGTGGATGATAATAGAGTTAAGTGTTTTAAACTGTTTCCTTGTTATTCATGTTAGGTGAGGCCAACAGATAAGAAGGTAGTTACCACTGAAAAGATACTTTGTTACTCAGAATTCCCAAGAGAAGGCCCCCCCTTCATCCCCCACAGGAAATCACCAGGGTCCCTCAGTAGGCAGAGGGAGCCAGGAGAAGGCATGGCAGAGTCTTTATTGTGGTTTCCACAGGAAGGAACTAGTGGAGCAAGGTAAGTAGGTTTAAGATTGGCTAGTTTGAATAATTTCAACAGGCTCTGGGGCACAAGGGCTATCCCTTATTGTTATCTCATCCCAAGCCTTTCCCTTCTCCAGATGATCTTCCTGACCCATGGAACAAACCTGGGTCTCCCCCATTAGAGGCAGATTCTTTACCACTAGGCCACCAGGGAACCCCCAAGGGATGTTTAGTGCTGTGAAATAGTGGTTTGAAGTTTGAGAGCTTGATAAAGGGGTAGCCTGGCTGTGAGCTGTGCATTGGTTGGTTTGCCTACGAAAGACACTCTCCCAGGTGAGTTGTTTACTGTCTCTGGGAATTGGCCAGCCTTCAGGGAGCAGTGTCTCCAGGATCAGCAAGGACCTGAATATCGAAGCTTTGAACATATGGAAAATTAAAAGCATAAGTAATAAAGTGGGCTCTAGGGTAATGGGAAAGAATTATCCAAGCAAAGAAATGGTCAAGGGCACACCAAGGAGACAAAAAGCTTGAGTAGACAGGGTGTGGAAAGCACATCACAATGTGTGACTGTGAATATATATTTAAAGTTCACTAGAATTCAGATGATAAAGAATTCACCTGCAATGTGGGAGACCTGGGTTCGATCCCTGGGTTGGGAACAACTTCTGGAGGAGGGCATGGCAACCCACTCCAGTATTCTTGCCTGGAGAATCTCCATGGATAGAGGAGCCTGGTGGGCTACAGTCCATGGGGTCACAAAGAGGTGACTGAGTAACTAAACACAGTACAGCAATAGCATTGTAGTAGAACAGGGATGGTGAAAGCTGAGACCAAAGAGAAAAATCAGAGGCAAAATCAGGAGGAGCTTGGATGTTTTCCTGGAGGGCAAGGATTCTGGAGAAAGGATGGTCAATTAATTAGCCATGGGAAAAAAAATTGCAAAAAAGTAAAATGGACAGAAGGCTGTCATCATCTATCCAAATGAGAAAAGATGAAGGCATGAATTGAAGGTTGAAGGCAAGAAGTTATATCAGATTTATTTGCCTCCTGAACTCATGTTCTTAACACTCTGTTATTTGGTTTATTATTATTATAATCATTCCATTATTATTATCACAAAAGTGTTACTAATTGTAGATAATTTGAGCAACAATATTGCAGGCAGGGATGAAAAACAAGGGTGTATTGTGGATGTAAAATAGACAGGATTTGTTAGGGATTCACTATCAAGGTGGCATTAATTTTGTATTGTATCTTCAAATCTTGGCAGGTAACAGTAGGAGCTCAGTACCAGTTTGTTAAATATACTAATTTCTGGTTAAAAAGTACTTTTGTGTAAATTTCTATACAAGCTACTTTATTCATCAGAGATTATATTCCTGAAGTTTATAATAGAGCCTGCGTATTTCCTGAAATGGCTAAATCTCTTATAATCATTGTTACTAGGCTCTCTCAAGAGAATAAAAACAATTTAGTCTAATTATTCCAGGTTTCCTGAGAGGAACCATTATTACACATGCATAGCATCAAAGAAAGCTCCCCATACTCCCCTTACAAAGTCAGGGAGATGGTTTCCTAAGTTAGATCACATCACTTCTGACAGTAAGAGAATTTTAGACTTTTCAGTTCATTAGTTTTATGGTGGCCATATACAATGAACATATCCTTTGCTAGTCTTTAGGCATTTAATTTTGCCAGGTGTTTGAGAAACTAGACAGGCCATTGAAGAATCTAATGACTACCCTGTATCCAGGTAGGAAAAAGTTGAAACCTTGACTCAAAACACACCTGCCTACCACTGGCTTTATGGTCGCAAGCTTTATGATACCTTGGCTGATGTACTCCTGCAGTGAGCATTTCTGTTTTGGTATCCAACTTTCTATGCAGAGACACAGACATAAGATTTTTGAGTCAGAACATTGTCTTAGCTTACTTTTCATTGAGGCTTCTTCAATTTGGATAAAAATTTTACTTTATAAAAGAGTAGCATGATCATGTGAAGTAATTTACAGAGGTTATTTTATCTAATGTCAACTTTGGGAGGAAGGTATTCTGTAAGGAATTTGACAAAAAGTAACAATTGTGCCTTATAAAGGTGATGAGACTTGTCCATGGTCTCGTGGCAATAATTTAAATCACATTTATTTGACTCCTGAGCTCATGTTCTTTTCATGACGTTACTGGTCTTATTATTATCATCATTTTATTATTATTGTTATTACAAAAGTGTTTATTACTAATTGTAGGCAATTTTAAAAAATAAGAAGAAAAAATACCTTACCCATAACCTATCTTAAACATTTCAGTTTTCTTTAGGTTTCCCCCCCCCCAAACCAGTTTCTTCTACATTTATATGGCTGTGAATACACTGCATATATTATTTTGTATTACTTGGAAAGATTTTAAATTTTCTTTTGAGAGAGAGAAAAAAGAATTTAAATGATACAAAAGAAGCTGAAAATAGAAGGAAATATAAGCTTGAAGAAGTGGAAACAAATATTAAGAATTAAGATGTGCTGCAAACCCAAGAACATGTCAATCATTATAATTTATTTTAAAACTTTTTTTTTTGCAGTCTTAAAGAAATGGCATCCTGTCACTGCCAATATACAGAAGACACACCTACCACTGTTCAGCAAAACCTCCAGAGTCCCAGCAAGTTTATATTAATTTTCCTACTTTCCATGTCAAAGATTATATTAGCTAAGATATCATAACTTTTGGGCCCTTTTCTCTGGATAAGAAAGCAATAATTCAAGAATGAAGTTGTATGGCCTATATTTGTGAGAATTTAGTTAATAATGAGATCTCGTTAAATTCATCCTGTAATAGAACTATAATAATACTAGGAAAAAAATTGATTCTATTCTACAAGATTTAGAAACTCCTTCTAAACTTTTGAGGTGGCAATCAGGAAGCAATGACTCCTTGGTAAATCTGAACTAAAATTAAATAATTATGTTCAAAGAGTTAATTGTTAAAATGAATTCATCAGTTTCATTACTTCAAAAAGTGGAACACCTTATTTCAGCTATGCACTCTGGAATCCAACCCAGGAAGGTATTAGAACTTGAGGAGCCATGAGAAGCTCCAGTGCACTTTCTGCCATCCAGCTGCCTTTAGAAATGGTGTTTTGTTTTGTTTTTTTAAACTG
Source organism: Bos indicus x Bos taurus (assembly GCF_003369695.1). NCBI lineage: Eukaryota > Metazoa > Chordata > Mammalia > Artiodactyla > Bovidae > Bos > Bos indicus x Bos taurus. Next base: position 74,056,242 of record NC_040077.1, read on the forward strand.
GTGCACCATCTTTTAGCTTATACAGAGTCTTGTGATGATTCAGCAACAGAATAAGGCAACCCCCCCAAAATTGATCTATATTGTATCTATCAAGAATTATCAGAAGTGATTTGAACTATGTAGGACTAATAACAGGAGTAAGTGCTTTGTCCAAAGCCATGCATGTCAGCAGTGGTATCAGTAATGCATGCTCAGCTGAGAAGGCATAAATCACAGTTGATGGGCGAAACCAAAGTAGGGAACCTAATTGTTGGCCAGATGTTGGAGGAAAAATCCAAATTCATACATTTGAGAGTGAAGTGGGCTCAAGAACAAAATATGGGCCAGAGATCACAAACAAGAATTGGCAAGAGATGGTCACCATATTGACAGATGTCTTATTATCTTAGATATCTTTTTTTTAGCTCCAATAGAGTGAACTGTCACCCTTCTGTGGCCATATGGAACTGTCTCCAACCAGTGAGATAAACTTAGGTAATTGGATAAAGCCCAGATACCAAGGTTGATAAATGATTAATATATAAAGATACGTGAATGACAAATATTTTAAAGAATATATGTGATAGAAACATGACAAAAATCAAGCCACAATCACTGGGGTCCAGGAAGTGATAATAAAATATCTTGAAGCAGCCTTTGGGCAGGTTAGTAATTTCCCACTCACATGGACTAACCACTTTCCTTCCACCCCTCTTCCACCCAAACAGAAGCAACGTATTTTTTTAAACTGATTTCATTATATCTTCTAGATATCACAGCAAAAAGTCTTTTAAACACTATAGGTTCCTCTACAGTTATATTTCATTCATCTTTCTATATGATACAATTTTGTGATATATATTCTATCATTGTATACATAGCTCTTATTTCAGACTCTTCTGTTTATATCTTATTTCCCTAACTGATTATAGTCTTCCTGTGAATAGAGGTGGTGAATATGCTGAATATAGTCTTCCTGAGATGGTGGTCAATTGGAGGAGAATCAATAATTATCCTTAAATGACTTTTTTTGATATATTGTCCTCATTACACTCCCGTTTTCAGTATAAATTACTTTGACAGTTTTTTTTTTGTTGTTGTTGTTGTTCTTTTTTGAAGGAAGGGGACAAGATCTATATGCTTAGACAGAAATTAATGGACCTGTGGTTAATCCTGTGACCTATGAAACCATCTACTTCTTTAGTTGATGATAAAGTAATTTGTGTGGAGACATTTTGTAAGCCATTACGGCCCCTTAGAAACAATCATTTTTATTTGATTAAAATTCTGTGAGCTGATGATTGCTTTATAGAATTATTTTCAATCCTATTATTATTTGTAAAATATTGTTTTTAAATTCAAATGAATTTATTTTGATCTTTATACATAAGGACAGTCTAGGTTCCTAACAAAACAGTGTTAGAATTGGAAGTTACGACAATAGTTGGCTAGAACTGCCATAACAAAGCACCATAGCTTTGGGGACTTGGACAGCAGAAATAATTTTCTCACAGTCCCGGAGGCTGGGAGTCCAATAGCAAGGTGCAGGCAAGGCTGAGTCTCTCTGCATTGACTGACAGATGACTTCCATCTTGCTGTGTTCTCATATGGGTTTTTCTCTTCAAGCCCTAATCCCTTCTGGGGATTCTTTGGTGCCTCTTCCTTTTGTCACAAGGGCACCAGTTCTACTGTATCAGGGCCCCACCCTTATGACCTCATTTATTCTTAGTTATTTCTTTCAAAGTCCTATATCCAAATATAGTCCCACTGGAAGTTAAGGCTTCAAATATGAATTTTGAGGGGACACAATTCAGTCCATAACAGTGAATTTATGGCTTAATCCAGTCCCCACATTTTGTAAATGAAGAAACTGAGGTCTGAAAATGGACAGGGCCCAGCAAATCAAAGACAGAACCGGGGCAGAGCTGGTAGACCCAGCTCCAATCTAGCCATCTTTTGCCTTTCTTGGTTGTGTTTTTCTTTCTCCAGTTTCCATCCAGTCAGTACACAATCAAAACAGGACACTTCAATGCATTTATTTCCATCCTCAGACCCTCAAGAATATGTTTGTGGGGAAATAACTTAAGCATCATTGAGATTATACTAGTAAATATAGAATTCTGCTGATAAGACTAATGTGTTAATGATATTCTTTGTACTCTTTTTTGTGACTTCTAAGGTGTAATGTGAGTGTGTGTGTGTTTATATGATAATAATATCAGATTTGGACATGACTATGTGTTTTGTTAGCCTTTTTTCAAATATGAAAAAGGACAGATGAACAAAAGAAAGACAGAAAAAATAATCGAGTATGTTCATACAGTTAAACACAGTTCACCTAAAAAGTAGACATGTACCTTCAAACACATATCCCTAGTTGACAAGACTGTTTAACATTTGGCTCAACATAGGCATGGACGCTTGGTTTGGGATGTGATGAACACATGTGGGAATTGCTGGTCACCCCTGCCCGTCCTTGTCCTCCTTCACTGGAGTGTCCTCTTTTCACAGCCAAGCTGTCCTGCCCACCACCCTCAGCACTGCTGTAGGAATGGTGACCCAGTGACCCACCCGCCCTTGCAGCTTGGTGTGGAAATGTGACTATGTTCTAGCAAAAAGTTAAAATTTTCTTTTCCTTATCCTTTCCAATGTCTGGAATGCAGAACAAATGACTGGAACTCAAGCAGTCGTATTGCAGTATGAGAGAAAAGGCAGATTCTGAGGATGACAGTCACCAAATGGAAGGAGCATGTACCTGTCATACTTACATGAATCTGTTCCATCTAGCTCTCTACCTCTGAGGAGAGGGAGGGAATCAACCTCTCACTTCCTGTCACTTTAGGCTTTCTGACACATACAGACCAACCCAACCTAACACAATCAGTAGGCCTTTAACACGTACAGTAGTTACAAGCTCAGCAACAGACACTTTCTGTACTTTTCTGTATGAGTGCAGAGTATTTTAATTGCTTTAGTGGGTTAGCCTGGGAGCAAAGCCACCACTTAATACATCATTCATTTACTAAAATTTCAAGTGACAGACTATTGCCCCCCACCCATGGAACTTAATTTTCTTGTACAAAATTGTTTTGATACTTAGAAACCTGAAAATCATTTCAAATATTTTCCAAAGAACAGGAGAACAGTGTCATGTATTTGTCTATTTGAGTGGACAAAATATACACTAGCTTAAAAAGGGCACAACGTAAGAGAGATTGTGGTCAGTGGTTGTTGGGGGAAGGAGGCTTCTGATCACACATTTAGTCCTGCTGGCAAATTGGGGTCATCTTTAATTTTGGCCAGGGCTCCTTTTTAAAGATCACATCCCCATTTGTCTTTGGTTAGCTTACTATAGTACTGAGCCTTTACTCAATGTTAAATAATTTAATGTTTATTATACCTAGTGGTTTTAGATATTTAACTCTTCAGATTATTAGAAATAATCTTCAATGTGCCTTAGTGGCTCAGATGGTAAAGAATCTGTCTGCAATGCAGGAGATACGGGTCTGATTCCTGGGTCAGGAAGATCCCCACTCCAGTATTCTTGCTTGGATAATTTAATGAACAGAGCCTGGTGGGCTACAGTTCATGGGGTAGCAAAGAGTTGGACAAAGTTGAGTGATTAACATATTCACTTTCACTTTTTTTGATGTGCTAAGAACTTCCTTAAAATAGTTTGAATGCTTAGGCTCCAGTTATTCCATCTACATTCCCATCAGCAGACAAAGGAAGAGGCAAAGAATGCCAAACTTCCCTTTAAAAAATTACTGGAAATTGTGCACAATACTTTTACAGAAGAAAAGCACATGATAATTTTTGATATTCAAGTCATCCCTCATCAGTGTTGAACATCATTATATAGCATATGCAGTATTTCTTTGGCAAATAACAGACATTTTCTTTAAAATTTGTTTTGGTATCTTCTTACCTAAAAGCATCATTTTTTCAAACTATGACACTGTACTATACAAAAAATATTGTTTTTTCTCTTTTTGTAGTTGAATAAATTGTCAACATTGTTGGAATTTTGAGAACTAGTTAATGTGCAGTTAGACTTTTATATTTGAGTTTACAGTAAAACCAGAAGAGATGCTTAAAATAATTAGCTTCTTTTTTTTTTTTTCTGCATCCAGGTGTTGAACTTTGTTCAACTTTGTTGAACTTTGTTCTCTGAGTTTCTTTCTCCATAGGAGGGGTGGTCTGCTATAAGTAGTGGCAACAAGATGGCATCTCCCATGGAGAGACACTTGTACCACTTACAAGTTGGGAAGGTGCTCTAACAAAGGTGGGCACTTCTGCTGTGAGCTGGTTTGTGCAGGTCTAAATATATCCCACATCTGCACAGACAGGAGAGATGCTTTGGCAGCATGTCTTAGCTTCAGTCTTTGTAGGAATTTGTGTTGAGCATTTTATAAGACACACTTGACATGAAGTTCAAAATCCATTATGCTTTACAAAAATAAAGCCTATGTTTAAATGAGGTTATCATCTCATAAAATTAATACCTTTTTTCTCCCTAAGACAAAAGCAAGAAGTGAAGGATAGTTTGGTAGATTCTGAGAGTCAATTAGGAAACATTAACTTGGTTTGTTGGTCTCTGGGGTGTAATCATAGATTGTCAATACACAATAATTCAACAGAAGATGTAGGTGAGAAAGACTGGACTTGCAGTGGAGTTTAGGATAGGTTGTAGGTTGGATCAGGGACAATAAGTTCAGACAGAGCTAAAGAGAAGCCCCCTGTGAGCCTAGACTTGCACATCTCATTTTTATGACACATTTTGGGAAGAAGTTTCAGTGGAGTTGTGGATAAGGAGAATAGAAGATGAAAAAGCCCTTGAGGAATAGGTGTGATTTTGAATGTGTAAAGTGCTATAAGATACTCTTGAAGGTGTCCTGGACAAGTTTGAGATTCAGGAGAGGTAGAGTGGAGAGAACCTGACTGAGGAATACCTAATAAAGTGGGAAGTGGTAGGAATCCTAGGTTAAGAGGAAAGAGGACACCATTCTCAGTAGAAGTTAGACTTCTCAGATAGAGGAATCAATAATGAAAGAGAACCAAGGAAAATGGAATTAATGGGAAATCAGGGCTCAAGAAGCTTATTTGTGACTCATGGTAAGAAATCTACCAGGACTTTAAAAAGCGGAACAATAATGGGGCAGTTGGCAGAGACAACAGTGATGCTAGGGAGCAGAAGGATTAGCCAGAGGGCAGAACAGAGGTGCCTTCTTGAATAAAACATTGGTGGGGTAGGGAGGACTAGAAAATGCAGGCACCACATAAGGTCCAGAGGAGGGACACTGACAGAACAGTGGGCTGGTCAAGCAGTGCAAGATGGGGTGAGGGTGCAAAGACAGCAACTTTATCAAAGCAGTTTGCACTTTCCAAAAGATCAAGGGTCAAGATTCCAAGGGAGATTAAGGTAGAGAGGAGAGAGCTCATATGGTGTCCTCAGCAATGGAAAAGTAGAAGATTCCATCGTTTCCTGAGATTTAAGAAGATGGTGAAGTGTGGATGCCCAGGACAATTGTGGGGGCAGGGCAGGTTTGAGGTATCACTGTGATACAGGTGACAGCAATCAAAACAAAACCCCAAACACCAGAAAGTGCAACTAAAACAAAACTCAGGCAAACACAATTTGTGATCCTTCTGTGTCACACTGGAAACATGATGTAAAATGGGCAGGGGGGATTACTCAGTTGGTGTAGAATTTGTTAGCCAGACTCATTCATTCATTTATTCAATGAATATTATTGAATATTTACTGTGTACAAGGCATTTCCCCAAGTTCTGGATGTTTAACAGAACTCAGAAAACAGAACCCAGTCTTGAATTTCAGGACTTCATATCCTAGACCTGGAGGAAGATTAAAAACAACAAATGACAAGCAGGTGTGATAAGGAGTCATGCATGGGAACCCAAAGCATCTGATCCCATCTGGAAGGGTAGGGTCAATGAAAAGAGTACAAGGCATAAGGTGAAGCCTGAGAATAATAAACAGATCATACACAACAGAACCACAGAGTTCAGTTAAAGGGTCTGGAAGGGAACTGGAGAATACTGACTGAGAGGGTGGTTGAAGGGGGATAGAGAATGAAAAAATGGGGTACAGAGGGTGATTTGTCCCTATAAGAGGGAATGGCTGGGATAAGCTATAAGGGCAATAAGAAAAGGAAATTGCTGTGGAGGCAGATATTGGATAAAGGAGAGAAGTAAAGAAATATAATTGGTCTTCTGGTTGCTTTCAGCAAATGCGGACTAGAGCAAAGGAGGGGCAAGTCCTGTATCTCCTCCCTGGCTCCCCAGGAGGTTGGCTTGTGTTGAAACAGAAAGAATCTATATCTTGGAATCATATGCAGGCTTGAACCACAACTCTGCATCAAATTTCCTGGATCTCAAAGTACTCATCTTAAAGATTATTGTCATAAACTTTGCAAGTTTTTGTAAGGACAAAATAGGATAATTTAAGAAAAAAAGTACTTTGTAAATTAAGTTGCAAAACAATTCTTTTTTGACATAAAGATGCTTCTTAGAGCATTTATGAGAGGAATACCTGTGTTCAGCCATCAACAAAACTCTTCATCACAACTTTTCTTTTTCCAAAGAGAGGGAAGAAGCATTAGCTTTATAATTTCACATCTCAAACACAAATCAAGACATGGTTGACAAGCATTTGTTAGGCCAGCAGGAGGACACTGTGCATTTACAATCTGGAGTGTACCATACTGTGGCAAGCCCAACCCGATATAAATTAGAATTTAATGATTTTTACAGGAGCATTCAGGAGTTTCATACAGTCATGGCATGTTCACTGTATAGTATTGCTTTTCTCTGGAATTTGCTTTTCTGTCTTCATTTCCCTAAACTCTTTTCTTCCCACCATCCATATACTTTACACCCCAAACTCACTCTCAATAGCACATCCAAAATCTTCACAATAGGTAAAGTAGGTACTTCATTGTCTTAAGCAAAATAAGTGAGACTCAAAGCAAGATATTTTAAAATCCTTGGTCATTAGCTACGCCATATAAGAAATATGTTTTATTTATATACAAATCAGGAATCTGACCATACATAGTTCTGACTTACTTTAGTTTTTGCTTAGATCTATGATATGCTCTTTGCTTTTTTTTCCTCCTTAAGTTTCTCATTTTAGAAATTAGGTCAAATTGGGCCTAATATCAGTTTGAACTGATTCATCATGGATGGACCTAGAGACTGCCATACAGAATGAAGTAAGTCAGAAACAGAAAAATATCATATAATACCACTCATGTGGAATCTAGAAAAATGATACAGATGACCCTGTTTGCAAAGCAAAAATAAAGACACAGATGTAGAGAACAAACTTATGGAAACCAAGGCAGGGAGGGGGTGGAATGAGTTGGGAGGTTGGATTGACTACTCTGTAGAAAATGAATAACTAATGAGAACATACAGTATAGCCCTGGGGACTCGGCTCAGTGCTCTTCGGTGACCTAAATGGGAAGGAAATTCAAAATAGGTTATATATGTATATGTATAGCTGATTCACTTTGCTGGACAGTAGAAACCAACACAACATTGTAAAACAACTATACTCCAATAAAAAGTAGCAACTAAAATAAATAAAATCCTTTGTTTAGTAATGTATAGGTTGGTTGATACATTCATTCACTCACTCAGCAAATGTATATTCATGGAACAAACATCTGTGCTAGATGCACATGGAGAGACATTCTAAGACTCACCTGGAACTCGAAGAGCTTGCAGCCCAGTGAAATGGGGGACTTGAAAGAGGAAAAGCAGAGCCTAGGAGAAGAACAGCAGAAGTGACGAACAGTTCTGGCACGAGGTGAAAAGGTGTGGAGGTGCTTGGGCTGAGATGAGGACAACTGAGGTCAGAGTTGCTGATTCAGAAGAGGCAGGGTGGGACATGTGACAGGCAGAGTCCACACTTCTGTGAAGTATTTAAGGTGAGAGTTTGGTTAGTGTGTAGAGGTTAGACCGCAGAGCCTTTTATTTAGAGGGGCACAGGGAACTATAGTCAATGTCCTGTGATAAACTATAATGGAAAACAATATAAAAAAGAATGTACATACATATATGCTCCAGTCATGTCCAACTCTTTGCAACCCTATGGACTGTAACCCATCAGGCTCCTTGTGGGTTACAGTCCTTGTAAAACTCCTTGTCCATGTAATTTTTTAAGCAAGAATAATGGAGTGGGTTGCTATTACCTACTTCAGGGGATCTTCCTAATCCAGAGATCAAACCCATGTCTCTTTTGCATCTCCTGTATTGGCATGTGGATTCTTTACCACTGCATCACCTAGGAATCCCATACACACATACACATACACATGCACACACACAAACACACAAAAAACAGTCACATTGCTACATAGCAGAAATGAACACAACACTGTCAATCAATTATACTTCAAAAAAAAAAAAAAAAAAAAGAAGAAGAATATACTCCCTGGAGAATCCAACCCGAAACAGGTTGATAATTCAGTACTTTGAGTAAATCAATATTGAAACTAAATTGTTTTTCTGTTGCAAAAAAAAAAAAAAAGAATGGAACTGGGGGAACTGCAGTGGGAGCACCATTGGGAAAAAACTTCTGCTGTATGTTGAAGGGCTTGAATTTTTATCACATAGGCCAAAATGAGTTGATATATTTTAAATAGTGGGGTTATACCAGGAGATCTGTATTTTAGGATGTTCACTTCAGCAGAAATGGGAAGAAAACACAGGAATGGGGAGGGGAGATACATTATATTACTTAAGGAAATCATTTCATGGTTCATGAAATTAATATGGTAAGTTCTAGCACTAGGGTTCAATGGAATGCTGAGAGTTCCCTTCCCTGAATTTCTTACAAAACTAAAATAAAAACAAAATGTTGTAGAGTTTTTTTTTTTTTTTTAAACAAAGCAATATCTGTGATGACTTTCAGGTCTTTCTGTCATTCTGATATTAGTGTAAATGTGTCCCATCCTTCTGCTATTCTCCCAAGCTTAGAAGAAACTGTGGCATAGTGAGAGGTTGAGTTTCAGCAGTGTGATAACATGAGTAGGATCATTTTAGAACTCGAGTCATTGACAGAAGAGCATGCTGAAGTCTGAACAGCAGAGGACAGGATGAATGTTTGCCTGCCTAGAACACACGGAGTATCAAGGGTCCATCCAGATCTAACCCACCCATGATTTCTCTGCAGACTTGACCATGCTTGTTGAAATGATGTGTTAGGGTGAATTTTACTATTACTAGAAATTTCACTACCATCCTCAGGAAGGCACACTACTGAAACCTGAAGATAGGGAACTACAGGCTGGGCAGGTGTGCAGACAGGATTCTTTTCTGTGTCCTAAACACCTACAGCAGCTAGGTAATAAAACCTTACTTGCTCTCTCCCTGAATTAAAGCCTTCACTCAAGTAAAGTGAGCAAATGGACATTCACTTCTTTCAGGGTAGATGTTTCCCTATTGGACACTATAATTATAAAGGCCAGGTTTACCTGTAAGTTCAAAGAAATTTAACAGTGCAGAAGAGTATGCACTGGATAATGTGCAAGCATTGGTCTTGCATGCATGATGTGAGCAGGCTCACAAAGCACATGATCCAACACAGTCAACCAGTGTTTTTATACTCATCAACTCCAAGAATTAATGTGGATTATCTGAAGTGAAGTTGATGTGCATTGTGAATTAACCAACTCACCAAATGACTTATAATGTGCATTATTAGCAATCAATCAGTTCATGCAATTGATTAATTCATTTGCACACTCATTCTGTAGATATTTTTTAAGCATTTTCTTTAAGTGCTGGGAATGAAGATATACTGATACATCTTCTGATTCTAAAAATGATTTTACATTCATTAATGTCTTCATTCCTTTGTTCAGCAATAATTTATCATCACCTGCCTGATGAAGAATGAGAACATTCTTGAATCTTTCCATCAATAATGGAGAGTCAGACGAGGCATGACCAGGATGGCACTAAGATGAAGGAGAAAACAGGATCAGGTGCAGTGCTGCAGGGCTGCCAGTGATGAAAGCATTGATTCAGAGTGAGGGAATCAGGTTAGGATCTGCAGAAGGGTAACAGTTGTATTGAACTTTGAGGAATGTGGTGATTTTGACATTTAGCAAAAAGGAAGACGATTCTTAGACGATCAGTATGGACAAAAGCATGGAAATTGGAAAGCAGAGGTTGGATAAGGGAAACAGTAAGTTGTTTCTTTTTTAATGTTCTGGGCATAGCATGCAGGAAGAGAGATAGGAAATAAGTTTGGAGAAGTCTACTGCAGAAAAAACATGGAGACCTTGAATTTAGGCTGAAGTATTTAGATTTTACATGTTTTTCTCAATGAAAATTGTTAATATTTGGCTAAAGCTATGCTTCATGAAGGACTTTCCAGGTGGCACTAGTGGTAATGAATCTGCCTGCCAATGCAAGAGACACAAGAGATGAAGGTTTGATCCCTGGGTCAGGAAGATCCCCTGGAGGAGGGCATGGCAACCCACTCCAGTATTCTTGCCTGGAGAATCCCATGGACAGAAGAGCCTGGCAGGCTCAGACACGTTTGCACATGCACACAAGTATAAACTTGCATGTGAGAGCACACTCATGCACACACATGCACATAGATACAATCTAGATTAAAATGGAACCCACTGGATATTAGGAAGCTGGGTGGGAATGAGTGCGGCAGTTAGACCTTCGGTAAGTGAGCGGTGTGTAGAGAGCAGGTGCAGGAGGCAGAGGTGCAAGGCTGGCTGGGGCTGTTTTGGAGCTTTCACTATTTTCTTAAGCAGTCCCAACCCTGATGGAGGCAAGTGGGGAGGAGGCAGTGCTGTGTTACTGGTGATGGGGAAGAAGTAGCCCAACTTGGAACTCTGGGCGATGACCAGGGTGACCAAATCTGTTTCCTTGCCATTTGCCCTTTGACTTGCTGGTCTTTTTGGCTAAGAGGATGACAGAAATAATCAAGAGTTTGGGGAGAGTTTCAAGATGGACTAAAGGCCAACATGTAAGACTGGATGCTGTAAAACTCCTAGAAGAAAACGTAGGTAAGACATTCTTTGACATAAATTGTAGCAATATATTTTTTGAGCTGTCTCCTAAACAAGGGAAACAAAAATGAAAATAAACAAATGCAGTCTAAATAAACTTAAAAGCTTTTGCACAGCAAAAGAAATCATCGGCAAAATGAAAAAACAGCCTATTGAATGGGAGAAAATGTTTGCAAATGATATGACTTACAAGGAGTTAATATCCAAAATATATAAACAGTTCATACAACTTAACACAGACTAAAAAAAAGGCTCAATTAAAAAAATGGGTAGAGGAACTGAATAGACATTTTTCCAAAGAAGACATACATATGGCTAACAGGCACATGAAAAGAAGATCAACATGGTTAATCATCAGAGAAATGCAAATTAAAACCACCTCACACCTGTCAGAATAGCCATCATCAAAAAAGAACACAAAAAGCAAAGGCCTCCCTGTCTATCCCAACTCCCGGAGACTCATGTCCATCGAGTCGGTGATGCCATCCAGCCATCTCATCCTCTGTTGTCCCCTTCTCCTCCTGCCCCCAATCCCTCCCAGCATCAGAGTCTTTTCCAATGAGTCAACTCTTTGCATGAGGTGGCCAAAGTATTGGAGTTTCAACTTCAGCATCATTCCTTCCAAAGAACACCCAGGGCTGATCTCCTTCAGAATGGACTGGTTGGATCTCCTTGCAGTCCAAGGGACTCTCAAGAGTCTTCTCCAACACCACAGTTCAAAAGCATCAATTCTTCGGTGCTCAGCTTTCTTCACAGTCCAACTCTCACATCCATACATGACTACTAGAAAAACTATAGCCATTATGTTAAGTAACTGAAACTTACATAATGCTACAGCTCAATTTAAAAAAAGAATTTGGGGAGAGTTTAATCTTACTGCCTTCTAGATCTTTGACTCCAGCAAACAACCAAAGTTCAAGATCTCTGAGCCTGTTTCCTTATCTGTTAAGTGGGGACAATGTAGTTGTTTTTATTACATAAGTTAGGGTATTATAAAGAGCTTAATAGCATTTGTCAGTGTAAGAACTTGATAAATGGTAAGTGTTATTGTCATTATTGTTATTATTACTACAAGTTTAAATGCCATAGACACGTTACAGGACTTCCCAGGTAGCACTAGTGATAAAGAATCCACCTGCTAATGTAGGAGACAGCAGAGACATTGGCTCAATCCCTGGGTCGGGACATCGATCCCTGGAGTAGGAAATGGAACCCTGCTCCAGTATTCTTACCTGGAAAATTCCATGGGCAGAGGAGCCTGCCCATGGAGCTACAAAGAGTTGGACGTGACTGAGAAACTGAGCACAGACACATTATCTCAAAAATATTTTATATAACAGGTGGCCTGGAATCATCAGGATGATTGACCAAGAACATTATAAATTTATGCACTTATGCATCTATAATTTTCCTACATTTATCTTTATTGGATATTTCTTGTCTGCATTTTTCAATTTACTTGAATTCTTTCTGTGTAAAGTTTCTAACTCCTAAGAAGACCTTTATTTCATATAAAGTTAAAAATATAGTGTTTATCCCAAGTTTCTAGGTTATTAGCAAAACCTCACATCATACTGACTAATTAAGTATCTCTGTGATTTTCCCCTGAGTGACATTGTCCCAAGCTAGTAGTCTTTTAAACATGTTTAAATTAATCTGTGAGCCTACCAAGTTGATTTTAATAAAATCTTTTGTGAACATTTCTATGTCTAAATAACACATTTCAAATACATGTGCATATCAGGTTATGTGCAGTTGTGTACAACATACACGTGTGCACACAGTCATAAACAAATGTGCACATCACTTGTCCCTACCCCATCTACTAGTCCTGCCATCTTATCACAGAGCAATTAGATTTGTTTGGCATCAGTTGACCAACACAATCCACTATTTTTGTTTTCCTTTGTACTGTTCAAGTGGAAAAAAAAATTGCTATTTTCTTGCACTTTTCCCCTCAACAAGCACATATAGACTTTTTGCATGTTAATTGCTATATTTGATTTGCCAGTGTTGATTTATAAGGTGATGAGCTTTTAAAGACGTTTCCCACAGGACATTTGTTTTCTCTGACATTGTTTTGCTGCTAGACTCTGAGTGTTTTTGTTACCCAAGGCCATGATCATTGCTGATTTTATTAATTGGTTGATGCATAAGTTTATTTTGAATAAATACTGCCAAGCTTATAGCATGTGTCTTTCTTTTAGGTCGTTTTTAGATTATCATCTTATCTGGTTTCTCCTAAGCAATTAAGATAAGAAAGTCTATTAAAATTAAACTTTCAACAAAGATTTCAGAGTCATGAATATATAATAGGATATGCTTTCCAAAACTGTCAATGGATTGGTTTCAGATCTTTCTGCACAAGCATGTTTGTTATGACTTTGGAATTATCCTTAAAAACACTCTTATTTGCCATCCTTATACAGTTCTACTTCCCTGGTGGCTCAGACAGTAAAACGTCTGTCTACAATGCAGGAAAGCCGGGTTCCATCCCTGGGTCGGGAAGATCCCCTGGAGAAGGAAATGGCAACCCACTCCAGTATTCTCGCCTGGAAAATCCCATGGATGGAGGAGCCTGGTAGGCTACAGTCCATGGGGTCGCAAAGAGTCGGACACGACTGAGTGACTTTACTTCACGTCATACATTTCTAAGTACTTTGGTAGAAGACAGGTAGCATTATTATTTTTATGAAAAAGGTTTGAAGTCAACATATGTGTATTTAATCCTGGCTTGATCACCTAAGAACTGGATGGACATACTAAGTTACTCAGCATCTGTGAGACTTGTATCCCTCCCCTGTAAAATGGAGATAGCAATGCCTCTTCATCCTGTGTGGAGAGTTCCAAATGTATGTGCACAAAAACAGCAAGTGTGTCAGTTACTCAGGCTTCCATTTATAATCCCAACTGTCCAGTTGCTTCTAGTTCAGAGCAGGAGTCTCCTGTTAGAAGAATTTGGCCTTTCCAAAGTGACTCCTCAAAACTCCCCTCTGCTGTCCCACTTCTATTCTCAATTTGGGACCTTGCTTCACACTTCAATGGGGAAAGAAATATTCCAATCGGGAAGACCTAGCCTCTCCTCTGGTCAGTCTCTGACCATGCTTGCATACCTCCTCACACCTCCCTCTCTGTGGTGTCTCCTGCTGTGATCTGAACCAGAAGCACCAACACCTCCATCACCTTGACCTGTAGCCTGGCTCAGTTCTTCCTCCACACTCGAGGTCTTTACTCCCTCAGACTCACTCTCTCTTCTGCATCCTTTGTTTCTTCTCTATGGGTCATTGTCATTGGTGTAAAAACATGTACCAGTATAGTCCAGTTGTAAATAAACCCTTCAGTGATCCAATGTCCTCCTTTACCTACTACATTTTTCTGTTGTCCTTTTCAGCAAATCTTTCCCAAGGAGTTGATACACTCACTGCACTCTTTCTTCATTTAGCTTCTCACTTCTTTATTTCACATGCTTTATAATCTCATGAGTCTAATTCCTGGGTCAAATATCCTTAACTTCTCTCTGGCCAATTCCACTTTACATTTTATGCCCTTATCTTCCATTACCTATCAGTAGCATTTAATGTAATTAACCATCCCCTTTGGAAACACTCTGCTTTCTTTTTTTTGAAAATTATTTATTTATTACCATTTTAAAGTTGACATATAGTTCATTTACAATGTTGTGTTAGTTTCAGGTGTATAGCAGTGATTCAGTTATTTATATATACATATATACTTATTTTTCTTTTTCAGATTATGTTCCACTATAGGATATCACATGATATTGACTGTAGATCTCTGTGCTCTGCAGTAAGTCCTTGTTTATCTTATAGAGATGTGTATATGTTAATACCATAAAACTTAATTTATACCTCCCCTTCACTCCCCACTCTTCCCTTTGGTAGGCATAAGTTTGTTTTCTATGTCTGGGCATCTATTTCTGTTTTGTAAATATGTTCATTTGTATCATTTTAAAGATTCCACATGTAAGTAATGTCATATGATAGTTGTCTTTCTCTGACTTATTTCACTTCATATGATGATCTCTAGGTCCATTCATGGTGATGCAAATGAAATTATTTCATTCTGTTTTATGGCTAAGAATATTCCATCATGTGTGTGTGAACTCTTTTTATCCATCTATCAGTGGACATTTAGGTTGCTTCCATGTCTTGTCTATTGTAAACAGTGTTGCTGTGAACACTGGGATGCATATATCTTTTAAAATTATGATTTTCTCTATTTGCCCCAGAATGGGATAGCTAGATCATATGGTAACTCTATTTTCAGTTTTTCAGAGAACCTCTACACTGTTCTCCATAGCATTGTCACCCTCCTTATTTAACTTATATGCAGAGTACATCATGCAAAATACCGGGGTGGATGAAGCAGAAGCTGGAATCAAGATTCCTGGGAGAAATATCAATAACCTCAGATATGCAGATGATACCACCTTTATGGCAGAAAGTGAGGAACAACTAAAGAACCTTTTGATGAATGTGAAACAGGAAGTGAAAAATCTGGCTTAAAATTCAACATTCAAAAAACTAAGATCATGGCATTTAGTCCCATCACTTCATGGCCAATACATGGGGAAAAAATGGAAACAGTGACAATCTTTATTTTCTTGGGCTCCCAAATCACTGCAGATAGTGAACGCAGCTATGAAATTGAAAGATGCTTGCTCCTTGGAAGAAAAGCTATGACAGACCTAGACAGTGTATTAAAAAGCAGAGACATTACTTTGCTGACAAAAGTCTGTATAGTCAAATCTATGATTTTTCCAGTAGTCATGTATGGATGTGAGAGTTGGACCATAAAGAAGGCTAAGTGCTGAAGAACTGATACTTTCAAACTGTGATGTTGGATAAGACTCTTGAGAGTCTCTTGGACTGCATGGAGATCAAACCAGTCAATCCTAAAAGAAATCAGCCCTGAATATTCATTGGAAGGACTAAAGCTGAAGCTCCAATACTTTGCCACCTGATATGAAGAGTCTACTAATTAGAAAAGACCCTGATGCTAAGAAAGATTGAAGGCAAAAAGAGAAGGCAGTGGCAGAGGACGAGATGATTATATAGCATCACCAATTCAATGGACATGAATTTGAGCAAACTCTGGGAGATAGTGAAGGAGGAGATAGTAAAGTGAGGAGCCTGGTGTGCTGCAGTCCATGGGGTCATAAAGAGTTGGACATGAATTAGCAACTGAACAACATCAAATGGTTCTTTTCTTTCTACAATGGAAGAGTACTTGTGAAAGGTACTATATGGACTGCAAAGTAGAAAATACTTGCTATCTAGTTATTTATCAAAAATTGTTTTAGCTGATGGACAAGTGTTATATCAGTAGTTGTTTTTTAAAAATCACAATTTTCCTATTAATTAAAATGTAACATCTACCATATATCAATTTCCAATTACATGTTTTGTTTTTACCAGTACTATTTGTTTTGTTCATTGTTCTGTGTATTCTTGGGTCAATACCACTACTTTACTACCATTGTGTTGATTAAAAATGGTGAAAAACAAATTATCTGTCATTATTATCTTTCCAGTTTTCCTAGGGAATTCTCACACAAATAGTTTTCCATATAAAACTCAAAAAAAATTTCCAGTTTATAAACCTGAAATCTTGATTGCCATTAGAGTAAGATGACTTATCGGTTTGGGTGGAATTGTCTTTTTTATGATATTGAATGTCTTTCAGCCCAGGAACACACTATGCCTTAATCTTACTTATATTTTACTTTGTGTCCTTTTATAAAATTTTGTAGCTCTTTTCATATAAGCCCCATAATTTGAAGTTAAATTTAATCTATATTTGTGGTTTTTACAACTTTTGATAACAGGATTTTCCTCTTTTCATATCTATTATTAACATGGAATTGTTAGCATTAAAATCTATCTATTGAACTTGTATTCAAACACCTTATGAAATTGTTTTATCATTTTGAATATGCTTTTGATAGTCTTTTGTACTTTCTAGCAAACCATCAAATAAGGATATTAGTGATATATTTTGTTAGTGACTATAGAAATAGCTGCTGTTAATCATGACAACTTTCTTACTTCATTTTATTGCTATATTTCTTGTTGGATATTGTTAATTATACTTTGTGGTGTTTGGGGGAATTTCTATTCCTATTTTGCTAATAGTTTTTACTGTGGATGGCATCTAAATTATGTTAGATGTTATTTTACCACATGGTAACATAATCATGTATTCTGCTTTTTTCCTCTTTAATGTGTTGATAAAATTCTATGCTGACAAAATTGCTTAACACTAAATCAGTAGTCATGGAACAAACTTTTCTTAGTTAAAATGTGACATTTAAAAGTATGGTGCTATATTTAGTGTGAGTACAATTTTAATGTGATTATGATTTACCAGGATTTTCTACAATTTATAACAAAAATTTGCTCTAGTTTTCTGTTATCTTTGTTAAGTTTTGACATCACAATCTATGACCTGGGATCAGGTCAGTATGGTCACTCAGTCGTGTCTGACTCTTTGCGACCCCATGGACTGCAGCATGCTAGGCTTCCCTGTCTATCACCAACTCCCAGAGCCTACTCAAACTCATGTCCATCACATCAGTGATGCCATCCAACCATCTCATCCTCTGTTGTACCCTTCTCCTCCAGCCTTCAATCTTTCCCAGCATCAGGGTCTTTACAAATGAGTCAGTTCTTTGCATCAGGTGGCTGAAGTAGGAGTTTCAGCTTCAGCATCAGTTCTTCCAATGAATATTTCCTTTAGGATTGACAGGTTGGATATCCTTGCAGTCCAAGCTACTCTTCAAGAGTCTTCTTCAATACCACAGTTCAAAAGCATCAATTCTTTGGCACTCAGCTTTCTTTATAGTCCAACTCTCACATCCATACATGACCACTGGAAAAACCAGAGCCTTGACTAGACAGACCTTTGTTGGCAAAGTAATGTCTGCTTTTGAATATGCTGTCTAGGTTGGTCATAGCTTTTCTTCCAAGGAGCTAGGGTCTTTTAATTTCATGGCTTCAGTCACCATTTGCAGTGATTTTGGAGCCCCCCAAAAATAAAAGTCTGTCACTGTTTCTATTGTTTCCCCATCTATTTTCCATGAAGTGACGGGACCAGATCCCATGGTCTTCGTTTTCTGAATGTTGAGTTTTAAGCCAACTTTTTCACTCTCCTCTTTCAATTTCATCAAGAGGCTCCTTAGTTATTCTTCACTTTCTGTTGTAAGGATGGTGTCATCTGTGTATCTGAAGTTATTGATATTTCTCCCGGCAATCTTGATTCCAGCTTGTGCTTCATCCAGCTAGACATTACTCATGATGTACTGTGCATATAAGTTAAATAAGCAGAGTGACAATATACAGCCTTGATGTACTCATTTCCCAATTTGGAACCAGTCTCTTGTCCATATCCAGTTCTGTTACTTCTTGACCTGCATACAGTTAAGATAATTAAAAGAAAATGCTGGTGATGGCAATGATAATGATATTTAGAAAGTTATACAGAATTCAGCTCCAAAGCATTCTGTATTTTATACCTTTTTAAGTAATAGATTTTTATAATTTATGTTTTCTTAAAATGGGTTAATCTTGTTGTTTTCGTTTTTAGTTGCTAAGAAATCATGTCTGACTCTTGTGACCCCATGGACTGTAGCCCACCAGGCTCCCCTGTGCATGGGATTTCTCAGGCAAGAATACTGGAGTAGATTGTGGTTTCCATCTCTAGGTGATCTTCTTGACCCAGAGATTAAACCCACGTCTCTCACATTTCCTGCATTGGCAGACATTCTTTACCACTTATCCACATGAGAAGCCCATGTGGATAAAATCTTATAAATTTATATTTTCATGAGAAGAGCAGTTTTCTTTTTATAGAGTTGAGTTCATATTCTCTTATTACTATGAGCTTCATACACTTACAGGACTTTCTCATTTTTGGTATCTGTGTTGATCAGAATTGCCAGGAGGTTATAGATTGTTTTCTTTTTTAAAAAGGGCTAAGTGCAATGGAGAAGGAACTGGCAACCCACTCCAGTGTTCTTGCCTGGAGAATCCCAGGGACGGGGGAGCCTGGTGGGCTGCCGTCTATGGGGTTGCACAGGGTCGGACGTGACTGAAGCAACTTAGCAGCATCAGTAGCAGGTTTAATAAAATATTTCTTTTAAATATTATGTTTTATTAATTTCAAGTTTATTTATATTATCTATATTTTATTTTATTTCTATATATATTGCTATTATTTTATATTTATTATTAGTTTAGTAGTTATCTATTATGTAAACTTATTAGTTATCTAGTGGAATTTATCTCTATTATTATCTTTTTCCTAGATTATCTTATATAGCTATTTAATTATTTTTTCCAGTTTTTCATTCTTCTTCTCTTTATTTATAGCTTGCCTATAAGTATAATAAATATTTTTAGGACTACAAATTGCCCACTGAGTACTACTTATCCCATAAGATGGGATAAACAAATTTCTTCTTTATAAATTTTCATTCCTGATTTGTCTCAATTCTGGTATTTCTGGTATACGTTTGGAGGATATGAATAAATGAATGAAAAAAAACCCTGTAATTTCACCTTAAATTTCTTCTTTGAGTAGAAAGAATATTTTTTAGAAGAATATATTTTTTTAGAAGAATACTTCTTAATCCAAGTTGTAGATTTATTTTGATCATTTTTTGTTGTTTTTGAGGATTTCTTGTTATATTCTGTGTAAAGATTTCAGCCTTTATCATTTTTTTCTTTTAAAATGCTTGATAAACTTAATTTTTTTGCATTATTATTGATTCTTTCCATTATTACTGACTCTTTTCAGATAAGAAGCCAATCAGAGCATGGCAGGGTGGGAGGACTCTTTTCTAGAATTCTCAGAGAGGGTCACATTCACAACTCGCATTACTTCCCATGAGTCTGACAGAGAGAGGCCTCTTTGGTCATGTGCTATGAGCCCAGTGATGTAATCCTGTCAGTACTGTTGGTGTCACCTGCAGATATCTTTACTCTGAGTGTTCCCCATGAGCCTGTGGGTGTCATCTGACCTTCTGGGCAGTTGAGATGTTCACCTGAGAGGCGAATGTCTCCTCATTGAGATGCTGTGGATCTGTAGGCTCTTACCTAGACTCCAGCAGGCAGTCGTAGGGTGGAGACAGGCCAGTAGGGCGGCAGATGAAGGGATACCTGAGCATTTCCTGCTATCTTTTTTCTAAAGCAATGTAAATGGAGGATTTTCTCCTTGGTGTACATTCCTCCCCCTTCCCCCTCCTCTTCCTCTTCCCCCACCTCCTCCACCACCTCCTCCTCCTCTCTCTCTCCTGCTGCCCCTTCAGTTCTTCCCCTCCTCTTTACTCTTCTCCTCCACCCCTTCCTCTTCTCCCTCCTCCACTTCCCTCTTTCTTCTTTTTCTCCTCCTTTCTTTTTCCTCTCCTCCTCCCCACTTTCTTCTTCTTCTGATATGCTATCCTGCCTGAATTGATTGGTCTATCTTGCTCTTGCTCTGGTTGATCAGCCTGCTTGGGATACACTGATAATCCATGTTGCATTGAGCCTCATATGTGAACTCTTCTAGGTGTCAGTGTCCCTTTCTCCACTTTTCCAGTCATGAGACTTAGTGGTAATATTTACTACATGCCTGGCAAGGTTCATAATGGGCAGTTTCTATTGTCACTATTTCTATTAATTACTTAGTCACTGCTTTGGCAGTTTACTTTCAGTTGAGCTGTCTCTGTATTTGAGTTAACCCTAATAATAAAGGGATCTCTACCTCCCCTTGACCTTGGAGCTGCTGTTCAATATTCCAGACTAAATGTGTTAATGTGTGGATGGGGCACCATCTGACCTCATCTTGGCTGCTGGCTCCAGTTCTTTGACAAAACAAAACACCCCCAAAAATCTGTCAGGAAAACTCTCTATAGAGGTCATTTGGAAATACAGTGCTACAAACAATATCACAAAATGGATATTATTTAAATTCTGGCTTGGCCAGTGTTAGAGCTTCAGTGTTATTTTAGCAATTTCAGCAGACCTGGGAGTGCAAATAGTTGTAATTAAAGGCTTCCAGTAACAGCCCTGTCAAGTCCTTGTGTGTATCACATTTGGCACATGTTTCAAAGCCGAGAGTGATATTAAATAGGCCATCTGTTGGTTTTCATTAGGTTTTCTCTCATCAACGGCACTATTAAATATAACTGAACCCATTTAAAAAAATTCCCTGACATCTGTGCTTTCAATTGGAACATTGATCAATATTAATAACAATGCTGCTTCACCTGAATTTATTATTAATGAAAAGTTAAATACCATAAATATCAATGTTTGCCCTACAATACCTTTAATAGTACTTAGCCAAACAAAGTCAGAGAAAGTGTGCTGCTGTCTTATGAGTAGAGTTAATGAAAATGCCTGGATACAAGTATTCCACTGAATCCCACTGGTGGCCAGCATATTTGCAGCATCTGGGCTAGCACATTTCTCACTGAAAAGACTTACCCTGAAAATTTTACCTGGCAAATTTTACTGTCCTTCAAGTACTGTCTTAGGCATGAGCTCCTCTTGGAAGTCTTCTTTGTCTTTATCAGTGTTGACTTACCGTTGCCTTTCCCTTCCTCCAGTTCTTGAACAAAAGACTTTGATCAAACTTCGCTTTCTTTCATGTTTGTCTCCCCAGGAAGAACAGAATCATGCTTTATGTATTAAACCCTGTGTATAGTAGGTGCTCAGTTGTAACGAACCAAACAAACAAATGAACAACTGAAATGCAATTTTACCAGAAAGAAGAGAGAAAACTTTACTGAACTCAATAGTTGATGATGACTATATTTTCCCCAATGCACCAACAAGAGGCATGGCAAAAGTAGAAAGATTTATACAATGAGTTCAGTTCAGTTCAGTCGCTCAGTCGTGTCCGACTCTTTGTGACCTCATGAATTGCAGCACGCCAGGCCACCCTGTCCATCACCAACTCTCGGAGTTTACCCAAACTCATGTCCATCGAGTAGGTGATGCCATCCAGCCATCTCACCTCTGTCATTCCCTTCTCCTTTTGCCCCCAATCCCTCCCAGCATCAGGGTCTATTCCAATGAGTCAGCTCTTCACCTGAGGTGGCCGAAGTATTGGAGTTTCAGCTTCAGCATCAGTCCTTCCAATGAACACCCAGGTCTGATATCCTTTAGATTGGACTGGTTGGATCTCCTTGAAGTCCAAGGGACTCTCAAGAGTCTTCTCCAACACCACAGTTCAAAAGCATCAATTCTTCGGTCCTCAGATTTCTTCACAGTCCAACTCTCACATCTGTACATGACCACTGGAAAAACCATAGCCTTGACTAGACGGACCTTTGTTGTCGAAGTAATGTCTCTGCTTTTCAATATTCTATCTAGGTTGGTTATAATTTTCCTTCCAAGGAGTAAGTGTCTTTTAATTTCATGGCTGCAGTCACCATCTGCAGTGATTTTGGAGCCCAGAAAAATGAAGTCTGACACTGTTTCCACTATTTCCCCATCTATTTGCCATGAAGTGGTGGGACCAGATGCCATGATCTTCGTTTTCAGAATGTTGAGCTTTAAGCCAACTTTTTCACTCTCCTCTTTCACTTTCATCAAGAAGCTTTTGAGTTCCTCTTCACTTTCTGCCATAAGGGTGGTGTTATCTGCATATCTGAGGTTATTGATATTTCTCCTGGCAATCTTGATTCCAGCTTGTGCTTCTTCCAGCCCAGCATTTCTCATGATGTACTCTGCATATAAGTTAAATAATCAGGGTGACAATATACAGCCTTGACATACTTATTTTCCTATTTGGAACCAGTCTGTTGTTCCATGTCCAGTTCTAACTGTGGCTTCCTGAGCTGCATATAGGTTTCTCAAGAGGCAGGTCAGGTGGTCTGGTAGTCCCATCTCTTGAAGAATTTTCCACAGTTTATTGTGATCCACACAGTCAAAGGCTTGGGCATAGTCAATAAAGCAGAAATAGATGTTTTTCTGGAACTCTCTTGCTTTTTCGATGATCCATCAGATGTTGGCAATTTGATCTCTGGTTCCTCTGCCTTTTCTAAAACCAGCTTGAACATCTGGAAGTTCACGGTTCATGTACTGCTGAAGCCTGGCTTTGAGAATTTTGAGCATTACTTTACTAGCATGTGAGATGAGTGCAATTGTGCAGTAGTTTGAGCATTCTTTGGTATTGACTTTCTTTGGAATTGGAATGAAAACTGACCTTTTCCTGACCTGTGGCCACAGATGAGTTTTCCAAATTTGCTGGCATATTGAGTGCAGCATTTTAACAGTATTCTTGCCTTGAGAACCCCATGAACAGTATGAAAAGGCAAAATGATAGGGTACTGAAAGAGGAACTCCCCAGGTTGGTAGGGGCCCAATATGCTACTGGAGGTCAGTGGAGAAATAACTCCAGAAAGAATGAAGGGATGGAGCCAAAGCAATAACAATACCCAGTTGTGGATGTGACTGGTGATAGACACAATGTCCAATGCTGTAAAGAGCAATATTGCATAGGAACCTGAAATGTTAGGTCTGTGAATCAAGGCAAATTGGAAGTGGTCAAACAGGAGATGGCAAGAATGAACGTCAACATTCTAGGAATCAGCGAACTAAAATGGACTGGAATGGGTGAATTTTACTCAGATGACCGTTATATCTACTACTGTGGGCAGGAATCCCTTAGAAGAAATGGAGTAGCCATCATGGTCAACAAAAGACTTCGAAATGCAGTACTTGGATGCAATCTCAAAAACGACAGAATGATCTCTGTTCATTTCCAAGGCAAACCATTCAATATCACGGTAATCCAAGCCTTTGCCCCAACTAGTAACGCTAAAGAAGCTGAAGTTGAACATTTCTATGAAGACCTACAAGAACTTTTAGAACTAACACCCCCAAAAGATGTCGTTTTCATTATAGGGGACTGGAATGCAAAAGTAGGAAGTCAAGAAACACCTGGAGTAACAGGCGAATTTGGCCTTGGAGTACGGAATGAAGCCGGGCAAAGGCTAATAGAGTTTTGCCAAGAGAACCCTTGGTCATAGCAAACACCCTCTTCCAACAACACAAGAGAAGACTCTACACATGGACATCACCAGATGGTCAACACTGAAATCAGTTTCATTATATTCTTTGCAGCCAAAGATGGAGAAGCTCTATACAGTCAGCAAAAACAAGACTGGGAGCTGACTGTGGCTCAGATCATGAACTCCTTATTACCAAATTCAGACTTAACTTGAATAAAGTGGGGAAAACCACTAGACCATTCAGGTATGACTTAAATCAATTCCCTTATGACTATACAGTGGAAGTGAGAAATAGATTTAAGGGACTAGATCTGATAGACAGAGTGCCCGATCAACTATGGACGGAGGTCCGTGACGTCGTACAGGTGACAAGGATCAAGACCATCCCCATGGAAAAGAAATGCAAAAAAGCAAAATGGCTGTCTGAGGAGGCCTTACAAATATCTGTGAAAAGAAGAGAAGCAAAAAGCAAAGGAGAAAAGCAAAGATATAAGCATGAATGCAGAGTTCCAAAGAATAGCAAGGAGAGATGAGAAAGCCTTCCTCAGTGATCAATGCAAAGAAATAGAGGAAAACAACAGAATGGGAAAGACTAGAGCTCTCTTCCAGAAAATTAGAGCTGCCAAGGGAACATTTCATGCAAAGATGGGCTTGATAAAGGACAGAAATGGTACGGACCTAACAGAAGCAGAAGATATTAAGAAGAGGTGGCAAGAATACACAGAAGAATGGTACAAAAAAGATCTTCATGACCCAGATAATCACTAAGGTGTGATCACTCACCTAGAGCCAGACATCTTGGAATGTGAAGTGAAGTCGGCCTTAGAAAGCATAACTATGAACAAAGCTAGTGGAGGTGATGGAATTCCAGTTGAGCTATTTCAAATCCTGAAAGATGATGCTGTGAAAGTGCTACACTCAATATACAATGAGACCAGATATTAACTCTGAACTGAAGAGTCTACCTTCTTTCTTGTTTCTGTTCTTCCATCTTGCCCTGCAGCCCTAGACCAGTGTTCACTCCTGGCTGTCACATTATTTCTCTTTTAGGGGCTCAAAGACATTTTGTTTCAGTGGAGAAAGTTTAGAGTCTGGGTGAATGCCCTGTATCAGTATCTTTATGCTCTTGTGTGAACTCCTCCTCCTGGGTTATCAGGCACTTGAGGGTGGGTTGGGTGTAATTCATCGCTGGACTCCTTGTGTCATGCACAGTGTCTGGTTCAAGAAAATGTTGCAAAACCGAATTGAACCCAGCAGAGACAGATACCTGAGTTCAGGTATGTTTGACAGGCCCAGTAAGTCTTCCTTATCTGCTAATTCATGATTTTATTATGTAGATTTTATAGCAATGTAAGCATTTATTATTATTATTCAGGTCTTATAGGGCCAACAGATGAAGAGATTATAGTCATTGAAAAGATAGTTTCCTACTCGAAGTTCCCAGAAGGAGGAGGCATGCTATACCAGCAGTGCCACACAGGGAAACACCAGGGTTGGCTTGGAGGCAGAGGGAGGGAGGAGGAAATGTGAGAAGAAGCTGTCATTGTGGTTCCTGCAGGAAAGAATGAGTAAGGAATTGTAAGTAGTTTTAGGATTGACTAGTTATAAAAGTTCCAACAGCCTCTGGGAGGTGTTGTGGCTGTCTCTAGTTGTCTGGTACCTTGGTACCTGGCTTTGGGTGATAAGGTGATCAAGTAGATAGCAACCTAGAGTAAGAGCTCAATAAATGAGGTCTTTGGGGTGGATGTGGAGCCTGGATCTGCTGCTTTGCACATGTAAGTCACAGATTAGTTGTTTGCTGTCTCTAGGAAAAGATTGGAAATAGGAGAGACAGTGTCCTCAGGGTCAATAAGACTCCAGATGCCAAAACATCAAAATCAAAAGACAGCTGAATACATTCATCTATTTGCTTAACAAGCATTTCCTGAATGACTGCTACCACCAGGCCATTGTGTTGGAGAGTCAGTGTTGAATAGTCCCAAGCCCTCCCCTTGCGGTGTTCACAGTCATGTGAGAACTGGGGAGATAGTCACTGCACAGAATGACGGAGCTGTGACAGAGAACATAATAGGGTTGCCCAATGTGGACTAGGGGTTAAGAGTAGGGAATATTCCTGGGGGAACTGAAATGATTATTATAAGTAAGATTTTACCAAGTAGGGTGGGGTGGAAGGCAGTAGCAGTAGCGTTAGAGGTCATCCAAAAGCCAGCACGCCTTAATATTTTAAAGTTCCCTTAAGGACCGGGTGAATGTCTTCACTGGAACAGTTGCTGGGAGAAGAGACAGTTAGAGAAGGCCCTTTATATGAGAGGCAGCCTTTTCTCCTTACCCAGGTCTGATTGATTTGGAAGGTGTCATGAGAAGGTGCATGTCAGGGGATTTCAGCAACAGCTTGTATTCATCTAGTGCTTTCTTCATGCTGCATGCTTATTTTCTCTTCTTACACACAACTTTTGACTAAAGAGGGGCACATATATTTATATTTCTGTACTGTATTTCATTGTAATTATATGTTTAATAAAACACATATACAACTAAGTTGGGCTCCTTGATGGAGCTAATGAAACTTTGTTGTTTTCTTCATCTATTTAATTTCAGACTTGCCAGAGTCAATTTTAGACTCTGGCCATAAATATACACATCTATGAAGACGAAGAGAAAGAAGGAAGATGGGCCATTAGAGGAGGGAGGATCAGGAAGAGGAAGTAGGGATTCTTTGATTCCAGAAACTTTCCATGACTTAGCATCTCATCAAGCTGAGAGTGTCCGCTATGCACAAGTGTCTGTTATTGATATGGATGCTCCTTGCCAAGAGAATAGGAGGGGGTAATATTTAAAGAGCATTTTGTGGTTATTAAATGACATATGCAACATACTTAGGAAAGTATCTGGCACTTCATAAAAGAGAACGATAAAATGTAATTGTCATTATTGTCAATATTGTCCTTACTATCTTTTCATATGTGAACACCTACAGTGTACACAGAAATTGATTTGTTCAATTTTGGAGGGGATGAAGAGACACTGTAAAGATGCAATACATTTAAGTCTTTAAGCCATTTTTGTGTGTGGTGTTAGGAACTGTTCTAGTTTCATTTGTTTACATGTAGCTGTCATTTTCCTAGCACCACTTATTGAAGAGGCAGTCTTTTCTCCATTGTATGTTCTTACCTCCTTTGTCAAAGGTGCCTATATGTGCTTGGGTTTATCTCTGGGCTTTCTATCTTGTTCCATTGGCCTATGTTTCTGTTTTTGTTCTAGAACCATGTTGTCTAGATGAATGAATAAAGAAGATGTGATACATATATACAATGGAATATTGCTCAGCCTTAAAATGAATGAATTTGTGTTCATTCTAGTGAGACAGATAGACCTAGAACCTGTTATAAAAAGTGAAGCAAGTCTGAAAAAGAAAAATAAATATCATATATTAACATATATATATATATATTTGGAATCTAGAAAAATGGTATTAATGAACCTATTAATGGGGAAGAAATGGAGATACAGATATAGAGAATGGACTTGTGGACACAGTGGGGGAAGGAAAGACTGGGATGAACAGAGAAAGTAGCATCAACATATATATACTACCATGTAAAATAGATAGCTAACACAGGGAGTCCAATTTTACACTCTGTGGTGACCTAGAGGGGTGGGATTGGGGAGGGGAGGGAGAATCAAGAGGGAGGGATTTAAGCCTTAGATTTTTGAAAGGCTGTTTAATGGTGTTACATAGCATTCAATACCAGGTAAACCTAGACAGTGTATTAAAAAACAGAGATATGATTTTTCTGACAAAGGTTCATGTGGTCAAAACTATGGTTTTTCCAGTAGTCATGTATGGATGTGTGAGTTAGATTATAAAGAAGGCTGAGTGCTGAAGAATTGATGCTTTTGAACTTTGGTGCTGGAGAAGACTTATGAAAGCCCCTTGGACAGCAAAGAGATCAAATTAGTCAATCCTAAAGGAAATCAACCCTGAATATTCATTGGAAGGACTGATGCTGAAGTGCCAATACTTTGACCACCTGATGTGAAGAGCCGACTCACTGGAAAAGACCCTGGAAAAGACTGGAAAGATTGAAGGCATGAGAAGGGAATGGTAGAGAGTGAGATGGTTGGATGGTGTCACTGACTCAATGGACATGAGTTTGAGCAAACTCCAGGAGATAGTGAAGGACAGGGAATCGTGGCATGCTGCAGTCCACTGGGTTGCAGAGTCAGACATAACTGAGTGACTGAACAACAACAAAAGCCAAGGAACGTGTGCTGAGTGGTAGTTTCAGTGCAGAGGAGGACAGCTTACAGATGAGTGGTTAGGGAAGACCTCGTGGGTTTAGTGTATGCCCTGGCTTGCTTCACATACTTTGTAGGAAAAGATGCAAAGGAACGAATAGAAAACACAATGTTCTAAAGAGATACATCTGATTTGGTGATGGGTGTTAATTGGAAATTTTTAAACAAAATAATTTTTCTTTAAGATATCATATATTAATTTTTAATGTTATTAATTCTTAACACAGCATCTCTTGTTTAGGGTGCAAGTTTTGATTTTCTACTTGTTTGGCATCTCAAATAATATCCTCACATTTGATGTTTTTCAGTGCATGCATGCAGGCTAAGTCACCTCAGTCATGTTCAACTCTTTGCAACCTTATGGACTGTAGGCTGCCAGGCTCCTCTGTCCCTGAGCATTCTTTAGGCAAAAATACTGGAGTGGGTTTCCATGCCCTTCTCCAGGGGATCTTCTTGACCCAGGGATTGAACCCACATCTTTCTTGTCTCCTGCATTGGCAGGCAGGCTCTTTACCACTAGCATGATCTGGGAAGCCAGTGATTTTCAGCAATATTTTAAAAACATGTTAAGAAAACAGAGACATCTTTAGAGTCAATGTAAAATTCTCTGATGAAATCCAGCATTGATAAGAGGCAATGCCTAAATGTTTTTGTGAACTTCCTACAATTGGGCACACAACTGAAGATACACTTACCACTTTATAAAAGAGTGTAAGTTGTGTGCTATATAATAAACTTCTTCTCTAATGGAAAATTGAGTTAAATAAAAACCTATTGAAACATAAAGTTATTTTAGTGGCATCTCTCATATCTTTTGGGGTTATGTTGGTTTCATTGTGTTATTATAACACCAGGATTGGATTAACTTTGATAACATATATTTTCAATTCAGGACAAAAAATTATAGAACAGTTTGCCTTGTGTTAGTTATTCAGATAATTGGGATAAAAGATTTTTGGACTTTATTTTCCTTGAGTAATTGTCAACCCCTCATTTTCCTCTGTTTGTAAATGGACAAAAAGATTTCCTGAGATCCTAAACTGCGTTCTTTTGTGAGTGTAGCATTGTATAGAATGGTGTTTGGGGTCTGCTGGAGGTGTGTTTACACAGGGTTTCAAGAGTTGCAAAGAAGAACAAGCAACTTGATGCTTAGAGTTTGGACAGAGAGAAGAGTCTTGGGGTGGAAATCCCCAAGCTATAATCAATGATTTTTCAAGCAGATATAATATCAGCCTCAAAGGGAGATCATTTTAAAGTATAGATTTCAGGATTCCAGATCCTAAAACATTCTGATTCTGTAGGTCTGGAGGTTGGGAAAATGATAGTCTTCTAAAAGGACCACCACAAACAAGTCTTCTAAGAAGTTCTGGTTGCTAATGATTCTAACAGCACCTCTCAGGCAAGAACTAAATGTGAAAGGTACTTTCCCTGAGGGAAGGGACAGTAAGGGCTCCTGAACTTGTGAGGGATGTATGGACAAGTCCTCACTCATACCTCCAGCCCGTGCATCCTCTGAAAAATGTTGGGGTCCTAGAAATGTCTTTCAAAGGCTAGTGGAGCATATTGCTTTCTACAGTTCCCCAGATGTGGAAACAGAGATTTGAAAAGTCCAGAACCTCAAGAGGGGGCCTTTGTTTGACTCTTAGAGCCAACTGAATACGCATGGGAGGGTTGGAGTTCTAAGGATGTGTGCGTGAGCTGTGGCCATGACATATAGCTACTACAAAGGTGCTTCAGCTGGAAGCAAGGGTAATTACAATAGTCAAAGACATCATAACAATGTGAATCAAAATGCAAACTTTCATATTAACTGCTTTAACTAAATGAATTTAAAAATCATGACAGTAAGATAATCACTTATGTACACTCACAGCATTATGTACCAGATACTGAATATTCATATTTTGTATCCAGTCATTCCAACTCCAGGAATCTATCCTGGGGAATCATCGGAAATACAACATCTATGTACTAAGATATTTTCCAAAATGTTATTCGTAACATTTCCTGTTATTCACAACAGGAAACAGATGTCCTAGATGGTTTGGTAAATGAAGGCATGCTCTATGAGAAGATATCAAACGACCACTAAAATATTTATTAAAATATAGGATATGAGATATCTCTCTTGACAGGATCATAGAGGAAGAAAAAAGCAGAGCATGAGAAAGTGTCCTACGTTGTTAACATGGACACATACACACACACACACAAATAAATTATTGGAAAAAACTATGTCAACAGATGCCAAGGGAGGACTTTCTTCAAATTTGACATGGTGACTCTTTCTCAGCCATAGATCTCACCTTGATATTGCTTAAAGAAGCCAACTGTTACTTCTCTGTCTATAGTGAGTTCTTGTCATTACCATGATTTTGTTACTGAATTAAGTTGTATGGACTCTCCTCGAGTTCTTTTGCCTTTCAAGTTTATGTAGCTAAATCATGAATCCAAAGTTAAGATCCATGCTACACAAGCTTTGTTCGATGACCAAAGAATGGAGAAGTGGGAACTAAATTCACAGATCAACTTCTGGACCATAAGGCAAGAGAAGTTTGATTTTAAAGAATAAAGTTGAAAGGAGGAGGAATGAGGCTATTTATCCATTTTTGTCCTTAATTTCTGGTTCTACTGCTAATATGCTAATGTTGTAAAACCAGCATCTAATGAGACTTGGGGTCTGTTGGAGGTCAGATTCCTCACCCTCTTGGTCCCAGGTGGTTCCATCTGTATTTTGTTTGTTTGTCTCTCCCTATAACTTCATTTCTTATCTCTGGACCATTAAAGACTTAAAGATTTATATTGACTTCTGCTAAAAGTTAGGGTTGGGAATTTTGAGCAAGGATCTGGTGCAGCAGCTCTAGCAACTATTCTTCAAAACACTGTTCTTATCATTTATAGAAAGAAAATTACATTTATCTAATAATATTGATATAGGTTTTGCTCTTGAAAAACTGTGCTGCTTAGGATGAAAAGTATTTCTGCTTTACTCACTACCGTTTATTTGGGGGTTGACCCAGGTTGGTCCTGAAGCAGTGGGCACTCAATGAATTAGCATTTTCTATATCACATTAGCTGACAGCATCTGTACTCTCCCTATGTATTATATATTATATGTATATGGGGCTTACTAGGTGGCACTAGTGGTAAAGAACCCACCTGCCGGTGGGTTGGATCCCAGGGTCGGGAATATCCTCTGGAGGAGGAAGTGGCTACCCACTCCAGTATTCTTGCCTGGAGAGTCCCATGGACAGTGGAACCTGGTGGGCTACAATCCATAGGATTGCAAAGAGCTGTACAGAACTGAAGCGACTTAGCATGCATATACACACATATATATATGTAATTTTCCACTCAATTCCACAGTCTCTGGTATTCCATATTTGATATTTGAGATTTGCTTTCATTGCTTTACTTTTCTTTACAGCTTTTAAAAAATATACATTCTTCTGATAAATAGCAGATGGAGTAAGGTAGTACATGACGTATCAATAGTTACGTATACCTTAGCAGGAAATAATTTCTCAGTACTTTTTTTTCCCTGTAAATGGTATCAGTCTATAAAAGAAAGGACAGCTCTGATGAATCAGGGAAGGAGCCTTATTTTTTGGACTTCAAGTTTGCCCTGATGGCCTCAGTCATGACTGGGCCCTGCCAAGGACAGCCAAACAGGCCCAAGAGGTGTGACCAGAAAGGAAGATGGAAGGGGTCAAAGTAGATATTTATTTTCTCAGCTTTGGTTGAGAGCTAACCTTTTCTATGGATGTTTGTAAAAAGGAAGGAGAAGGGTGCATGGTGATTGGGAGTGGGGAAAATGTTAGAAAGTGGTGGGGATATAAACAGATAGAGATTATAATGGAAGCTCAACATTTCATCCTAAAAATTGTTCTGAAATAAGTGCATCCATGGTTGTTATTTCCACTTACCAAAAATATCTAATCTGACTAACATGCTAATTTATTTTTCTCAAGTTTATTTAAAATTTCTTTTCCATAATTTGGAATCTGACTCTAGAAAAGATGTCAATTCAACTCGACAACATGTGAGCATTCTGATTTCCTTACAGAAGCCAAAGACTCAGAGTTCACTTTGGTTTGGTTCCTAGATCACTTTTTCTTAGGGAAACACAAGGATAAACAAACTGAGGTACTTGGATGTGTCCATCTCCCTCCATCCCCTCCTCCTTCCTCACCTTCCTTTCTCCCTCTTTCCTTATCTCTCTTCCTTATTCTCTTTTTTCTCCTTTCTACTCTCAGGTTGTAGTTAAGATTTAAGTTGAAGCAGATGAACAAAACAGATTGGAGACATTAACCTTAGGCTATCTTTGCCTCTGAAATTAGCATTGGCTCTGGGTGTGAATGACTGTTGATTCCTATGTTAAAGAAACCTGCAATTTCTCAAAAATTGGAAGGATATTATGAGCACCTTAAACCTGCAGAGAGTTTCATTAATTACAGCTCCTGGACAAATATTTCTTACAGTAAAATCGACACATGAAGAAATGCTGATTTTAAGTCTTCACTGGCATGCCAGTGTTGATGATTAATGTCTATTCTACTTCTTTAATGACAGACCTCACATGTGAATTAGGCCGGATCACAGAGATGATTCATCTCTTCCCTGCTAGAAGGCAAGGTGTGTTTTCTGCTAAAGAGGAAAGAGAAATTTGCTTTTACCTACTCCGTACTCCCAGCAAAGCCTTCTGGCATTCAGTTGTAACACATCCATCTCTTCCAACATGTTGCATCTCATCTAGTTTCTGCAATAATCTCCTAATGGTCTTCCCTCTCTCCAGTTCTCTGGTTTGCTATGGACTGATTTATGCCTGTTACCCAAACATTATTATTAAGATTGTCCCCATTTATGCTCAGATGTGCCTTGGTTTGGATGATAATTGTACAGTCACCCTATGATTTGAACTGTATCCACCTTTCCAACCTCATCTTTCACTTCACGTCTTTGTGCTTGCTGTACTTTCTCTTGTTCCCTTGGATAATTTTATGCTTTCTGAGGCCTTTCAGTGTATGTTCTTTAGCCTGGCACAATGTCTTCTTCACCTCCCTATCTCAGCTCTGAAATTACTTCCAAAGCTTTCCTGACTTCACTAATCTAATTCAGGGCTCATCATTCAAAGGGTTTCTTAGCATTTACCAGAGTTATAAGTCCA
This sequence comes from Bos indicus x Bos taurus, assembly GCF_003369695.1. Taxonomy (NCBI): domain Eukaryota; kingdom Metazoa; phylum Chordata; class Mammalia; order Artiodactyla; family Bovidae; genus Bos; species Bos indicus x Bos taurus. Next base: position 74,089,774 of record NC_040077.1, read on the forward strand.
CAATTATTGTGACTACTTCATTAATGCTAATTCTCCCATTAGATTCTATCAGTCCCCAAATTTTATTTCCTCCTTTAGAGGAGGGAAAAATGTTTTAGAGAGATTAAAAAATTGATGTGCGATAATTGAGTGAGTATCTGAACCTCAGTTCTGCCTAACTCTGTCATTTCTATTTCCTGATATAGGTCTTTAGCCGGAAGAGCTAAAGATGAAGTGTCTGGTTGACAATGACCCTGTATTGCAATATCTTCTGTATCTCTTTGGCATTAAAAGCAATTTCCAATAAATATTTTCAAGTTCTGAAAAGCCTTAAGATTGCTCAGCTGAAAAATTCACACTTTTCAGTGACATCACAATGCATCCCTTATTAGCGGGGAATCTCTTTATCCTTTTTATCATTCCTCTATTGGTGGCTCACCAATAGCAATTGGCAATGCTGGCAATTGGTGAACTGGCAATGAGGTGGCTCATCTCATCCCTCACTAATGGGTCCTTGAAGAGAAGAATTTCTGGTGCTGGAAATAAGAAGAAAGATTTGCCCCTATAGACAAAACCTAGAGAGGAAGGAATATGTGGGGGGAATCATATGGGGCTTTAATCACATGGTCTCTCTGCGAAATCTCATGGACAGCAAATTCTACTTCCTGTCGCTCCTGGGAACCTGGTTAAGGTACATTTCCCAGCCTCCATTCCAGTGAGGAGAAGCACTGTGATTGACTTCTGACCAAGTAGAAATAGGGAGATGGGATGTGAGTCATTTCTATGATATAAAATCCTGCTTGCCATTTTCCATATTTCATGCACTGGAAAAGTAATGAAATTGAGTGCATACCTTGACCAAATCCAGAACTCAAAATCCCAATTTCCTCTTGATTTGCCTGCATAAATAGAAGCGCTGGTCAACTCCTTTTACACCTGATTTTAATCATCCTTACTCCCAGCCCTGATTCTGCTGTTAGTAGAAGTGTAAATTAATGTAACATTGTGGGAGATAATTCCCTATGGGCTTCTTGTGTTTCTGTAAGTTTTGTAAGCAGAGACATTGATAGCTTCTGTTTCAGACAGTTTCTTCAAGGATGCTTGTAAAGCAAACTGCCTTGTAAATATATAATGTTTTCCCCCTGGAGAAGATGCCAGATTAGTTTACTGTCTGGGATAATAAACTATTGTATACTTCTGGCTCAAAGATTGAGCAGGTTTGTTGTGACCTTTTAGAACACTGAGGGTTTCCTAAGATCAAGGTTTCACTGCATGTGTAGAATTTACCTGGGCCACTGCATTGCCCCTGTGGGCTTTGTGTGTGTGTGTGTGTGTGTGTGTGTGTGTGTGTGTGTGTGTTGGTGGGGGGCACGTGATCAGCAGGTCCAACTTGAACATGAAACCCATGCTGCCTGTTATGATGTGATTGATAATGATGAGTGTTTTATCCAGGAGTCTCATGTTTTCTGGCATCTATGAAACTGTGGCAGGATAATCTATTATGAAGGTAAAATCTCAGTCTCTTCACAGTTCTTGACAGCATTTGTTGAGAACAATTTGAACGTATCAGTGAATTTAAAATCCATTGATACTACAGTTTCATCCTCAGAAAATTTCTTGCAGAAAAATTTGTGTATTCAAATAAAAATACAAAGTTATTTCAGGGCAGAGTCTGATACTAAGAAATTAAAAAGAGCCTGATCATTTTAGTACAAACATACCTAATTTAATGATAGGCATTCCTAATTTGACTACAATTCAGCAACTAGAATAAGGGAACTCTTTACGAGCTGACACAGGACTTTCCCCATGATTCATTTTTTTCACGGGAAAAAGCAAATTATACCACAATACTATGAATTTTGGACTCATTGTCTATTCACTTTTTCACCTATCAAGCATTTATTGGGCATTTTCTATGTACCAGGATACATGCTGATATCTCACAGGCAATACTAACAACACCCCTGAGAGGAAACCAGAGAGTAAACAATGATAAGAGCAAAAAATAAGGCAATCATCGGGCTATGGAAATATATTCAAATGATAGAAAGCCCAGGAGGCTGCTTTAGGTGGGGTGGAAATAGAAATATATAGTTTCAAAGGGATTCTAAAGTATCATTTGAGATGGTACCACAAGTTTGGAAATAAGTTAGCCAAGCAGGTATAGGGGAAGAACATTCGAGTCAGAGCCTCAGAGAAGAAAAAAGGTTTCTTGTGTTTGAGGATGAAAAAGGATCCAATGATGATCAGATGAGTTTGGTCATGAGGAAAGATGGTAACACTGAGGGCCATCATAATATGTTTTGTTGTTCAGTTGCTAAGTCATGTATGACTCTTTGCGACCCCATTGACTGCAGCACTCTATGTTTCCCTGTCCTTCACCATCTCCCAGAGTTCACCCAAGTTCATGTGCATTGAATCAGTGATGCTATCCAGCCATCTCACCCTTTGCTGCCCTATTCTCCTTTTGCCTTCAAACTTGCCTAACATCAGGGTCTTTTCCAGTAAGTCAGCTCTTCTCATCAGGTGGCCAAATTATTGCAGCTTCAGCTTTAGCATCAGTCCTTCCAATAGGTATTCAGGGTTGATTTCCCTTAGGATTGACTAGTTTGATCTCTTTGCTGTCCAAGGAAGTCTCAAGAGTCTTTTCCAACAACACAATTTAAAAGTATCAAATTCTTTGGCACTCAGTCTCCATAGCTTTGACTATATGGACCTTTGTCAGCATAGTGATGTCTTTGTTTTTTATTTTTTATTTTTTTAATTTTATTTTATTTTTAAACTTTACATAATTGTATTAGTTTTGCCAAATGTCAAAATGAATCCGCCACAGGTATACATGTGCTCCCCATCCGGAACCCTCCTCCCTCCTCCCTCCCCATACCATCCCTCTGGGTCGTCCCAGTCACTAGCCCCAAGCATCCAGTATTGTGCATCGAACCTGAACTGGCATCTCGTTTCATACATGATATTTTACATGTTTCAATGCCATTCTCCCAAATCTTCCCACCCTCTCCCTCTCCCATAGAGTCCATAAGACTGTTCTATACATCAGTGTCTCTTTTGCTGTCTCGTACACAGGGTTATTGTTACCATCTTTCTAAATTCCATATATATGCATTATTATACTGTATTGGTGTTTTTCTTTCTGGCTTACTTCACTCTGTATAATAGGCTCCAGTTTCATCCACCTCATTAGAACTGATTCAAAGGTATTCTTTTTAATGGCTGAGTAATACTCCATTGTGTATATGTACCACAGCTTTCTTATCCATTCATCTGCTGATGGGCATCTAGGTTGCTTCCATGTCCTGGCTATTATAAACAGTGCTGCGATGAACATTGGGATACACGTGTCTCTTTCCCTTCTGGTTTCCTCAGTGTGTATGCCCAGCAGTGGGATTGCTGGATCATAAGGCAGTTCTATTTCTAGTTTTTTAAGGAATCTCCACACTGTTCTCCATAGTGGCTGTACTAGTTTGCATTCCCACCAACAGTGTAAGAGGGTTCCCTTTTCTCCACACCCTCTCCAGCATTTATTATTTGTAGACTTTTGGATCACAGCCATTCTGACTGGTGTGAAATGGTACCTCATTGTGGTTTTGATTTGCATTTCTCTGATAATGAGTGATGTTGAGCATCTTTTCATGTGTTTGTTAGCCATCTGTATGTCTTCTTTGGAGAAATGTCTATTTAGTTCTTTGGCCCATTTTTTGATTGGGTCATTTATTTTTCTGGAGTTGAGCTGTAGGAGTTGCTTGTATATTTTTGAGATTAGTTGTTTGTCAGTTGCTTCATTTGCTATTATTTTCTCCCATTCTGAAGGCTGTCTTTTCACCTTGCTAATAGTTTCCTTTGATGTGCAGAAGCTTTTAAGGTTAATTAGGTCCCATTTGTTTATTTTTGCTTTTATTTCCAATATTCTGGGAGGTGGGTCATAGAGGATCCTGCTGTGATGTATGTCAGAGAGTGTTTTGCCTATGTTCTCCTCTAGGATTTTTATAGTTTCTGGTCTTACATTTAGATCTTTAATCCATTTTGAGTTTATTTTTGTGTATGGTGTTAGAAAGTGTTCTAGTTTCATTCTTTTACAAGTGGTTGACCAGTTTTCCCAGCACCACTTGTTAAAGAGATTGTCTTTAATCCATTGTATATTCTTGCCTTCTTTGTCAAAGATAAGGTGTCCATATGTGCGTGGATTTATCTCTGGGCTTTCTATTTTGTTCCATTGATCTATATTTCTGTCTTTGTGCCAGTACCATACTGTCTTGATAACTGTGGCTTTGTAGTAGAGCCTGAAGTCAGGTAGGTTGATTCCTCCAGTTCCATTCTTCTTTCTCAAGATCGCTTTGACTATTCGAGGTTTTTTGTATTTCCATACAAATTGTGAAATTATTTGTTCTAGCTCTGTGAAGAATACTGTTGGTAGCTTGATAGGGATTGCATTGAATCTATAAATTGCTTTGGGTAGTATACTCATTTTCACTATATTGATTCTTTCAATCCATGAACATGGTATATTTCTCCATCTATTAGTGTCCTCTTTGATTTCTTTCACCAGTGTTTTATAGTTTTCTATATATAGGTCTTTAGTTTCTTTAGGTAGATATATTCCTAAGTATTTTATTCTTTCCGTTGCAATGGTGAATGGAATTGTTTCCTTAATTTCTCTTTCTGTTTTCTCATTATTAGTGTATAGGAATGCAAGGGATTTGTGTGTTGATTTTATATCCTACAACTTTACTATAGTCATTGATTAGTTCTAGTAATTTTCTAGTGGAGTCTTTAGGATTTTCTATGTAGAGGATCATGTCATCTGCAAATAATGAGAGTTTTACTTCTTCTTTTCCAATTTGGATTCCTTTTATTTCTTTTTCTGCTCTGATTGCTGTGGCCAAAACTTCCAAAACTATGTTGAATAGTAATGGTGAAAGTGGGCACCCTTGTCTTGTTCCTGACTTTAGAGGAAATGCTTTCAATTTTTCACCATTGAGGATAATGTTTGCTGTAGGTTTGTCATATATAGCTTTTATTATGTTGAGGTATGTTCCTTCTATTCCTGCTTTCTGGAGAGTTTTTATCATAAATGGGTGTTGAATTTTGTGAAAGGCTTTCTCTGCATCTATTGAGATAATCATATGGTTTTTATTTTTCAATTTGTTAATGTGGTGTATTACATTGATTGATTTGCGGATATTGAAGAATCCTTGCATCCCTAGGATAAAGCCCACTTGGTCATGGTGTATGATCTTTTTAATGTGTTGTTGGATTCTGATTGCTAGAATTTTGTTAAGGATTTTTGCATCTATGTTCATCAGTGATATTGGCCTATAGTTTTCTTTTTTTGTGGGATCTTTGTCAGGTTTTGGTATTAGGGTGATGGTGGCCTCATAGAATGAGTTTGGAAGTTTACCTTCCTCTGCAATTTTCTGGAAGAGTTTGAGCAGGATAGGTGTTAGCTTTTCTCTAAATTTTTGGTAGAATTCAGCTGTGAAGCCATCTGGACCGGAGCTTTTGTTTGCTGGAAGATTTTTGATTACAGTTTCAATTTCCATGCTTGTGATGGGTCTGTTGAGATTTTCTATTTCTTCCTGGTTGAGTTTTGGAAAGTTGTACTTTAGGTTTGTCATAACCTTCCATCTAAGAAGAAAGTGTCTTCTAATTTCATGGCTGCAGTCACCATCTGCAGTGATTTTGGAGCCCAAGAAGAGAAAATCTGTCACTGCTTCCACTTTCCCCCCATCTATTTGCTATTAAGTGATGGGACTGGATGCCATGATCTGAGTTTTTTGAATGTTGGTTTTTAAGCCACCTTTCTCACTCTCCTGTTTCACCTTCATCAAGAGGTTCTTTAGTTCCTCTTTACTTTCTGCCATAAGGGTAGTGGCATCTGCATATCTGAAGTTATTGATATTTCTCCCGGCAATCTTGATTCCAGCTTGTAACTCATCCAGCCCAGCATTCCCCATGATGTTCTCCGCACATCAGTTAAATAAACAGGGTGACAATATACAGCCTTGAAGTACTCCTTTCCCAATTTTGAACCAGTCAGTTGTTCCATGTAAGGTTCTAAGTGTTGCTTCTTGACTTGCCTACAGGTTTCTCAGGAGGGAGGTAAGGTGCTCTGGCATTCTGAGCTCTTGAAGAATTTTCCACAGTTTGTTGTGATCCACATAGTCAAAGATTTTAGCGTAGTCAATGAAACAGAAGTAGATGTTTTAATGGAATTTCCTTGCTTTCTCTATGATCCAATAAATGTTGACAATTTGATCTCTGGTTCTTCTGCCTTTTCTAAAACCAGGTTGTATATCTGGAAGTTCTGTTGAAGACTTGCTTGAAGGATTTTGAGTATAACCTTATTAGCATGGGAAGTGAGCACAACTGTGTGGTACTTTGAACATTCTTTGGCATTGCCCTTCTTTGGTGTTGAGATGAAACTGACCTTCTCCAGTCCTGTGGCCACTGCTGGGTTTTCCAATTTTGCTGACATATTGAGTGCAGCACTTTTAGTATTTTAAATAGCTCAGCTGGAATTCCATCACCTCCACTAGCTTTACTAGTGGAGTAATAGGTAGTAATGCTTCCTAAGGCCCACTTGACTTCATACTCCAGGATGTCTGGCTCTATGTGAGTGACCACACCATCATGGTAATCAGGGTCATCAAGTGGGGTTGATGAAAGGAGTTTTTAGATATCATTTGAGATAAGATATTTGGAAGCAACCAAAAAAAAAAAAAAAAAAAGCATGTTAGGGCAGTGATAGGATCTGGTTTTCTTATATAAATGATCATTCTGACTGCTATATGAAAAACAGACTTTATGATAGTCTCTTTCTATAAATGTATATGTATATATGCATATATATGCATATAGCCCTCCCTGGTGCTCAGACAGTAGATAGTAAAAAATCTGCCTGCAATGCGGGAGACCCAAGTTCGATCACTGGGTTACAAAGATCCCCTGGGGAAGCATTTGGCTACCCACTCCAGTATTCTTGTTTAGAGAATTCCATGGACAGAGGAGCCTGCTAGGCTACAATGTATGGGGTCACAGAGTCAGACACGACTGAGTGACTTTCCTTTTCTTTTTCCATATATGTATACACACATGCATATACACATATTTATATACAAACATACATGTCCTTATTTTATGTAGAGGGAACAGCTTATGGTTTTGGGGGATTAATTGGGAGAACCTTAATACTTATTGCATCATAAAAAAATAAGGAAACACATTCTGAATATTAATAGGAAAAGATGGGGAAGGTCGAATTTCTGGAGCCAGGTTATATACAAAACCAAGATAAATTTTCCTCCAATAGGTATTAAAATCTCTTAAATTTTTTGATCTTACTTGTTTCTTTCTCACCAGAGGTGACAATATTAGCATTGCTTAGAAAATAATCTGTCTACACGCATGTACATGTTTACAAAAGCCATTGGTTTCTAGCATATGAATATTAATTGCCATCTTTGAAAAGAGATCAAGGGAGGAAAAAAGAGCCACAGAGAATATAGTCATGCAATCTTGTTTTGGATGAGTTAATAAACTGGAAGCTGAAATAAAAACCTAGGTTGAAAATGACCTGGTCAAGGAAATACTTATGAGATCTTCTGATAAACTCTGACAAAGATGGTATTAACAGAAAGATCCTTTACAATGAAAAGACTTTAAAAGTTGCAAAATATAAATTCAATGTTTTTCCTACTGTCAGTAAAGAAATCAATATATATGTCTTCTCTCATAAATACATAATTCTAGCAGTTCAATGTTATGGCCATTTCTCACAAAACCATGTTTTGATTTGATAATATAATTACAGTAGAATGAAAGCTCCTTGTTGATGCTGAGATGTCATTTATACATCTACAAGCTCCCTGTTTAGAATGAACCTTGTTCTTGACCTAAATACTGCAAGGTTATTGATAGCTATCCTGGAAGTCTCACTAATCTATTTACTGAAATTTCATTATCCCAAACTGTCATAGACACAACCACTTCCACTCTCATTCTTACTCCAAGTTAGAGACTCATATCAGGGAACAAATGTCATGTTCTTTTTAGGCAATGGAATAAAAAGAAAACTAACTAATACGGAAGTAAATTGGCTAATTGCGAATGTTTGAACATGTTCAGCTGATATTGGGAGCTTTCAGCCAGTGCAGTGATGAGGGCAGATCGCTCTAATAGCTGTCACTGGTTTTGTGTTTTCCTCTGATGTTGAAGGTGGGGGGCCTGTTATATCTAGGATGAAGTGAAGTCGCTCAGTTGTGTCCGACTCTGCGACCCCATGGACTGTAGCCTACCAGGCTCTTCTGTCCATGGTATTTTCCAGGCAAGAATACTGGAGTGGGTTGCTGTTTCCTTCTCCAGGAGATCTTCCTGACCCAGGGATTGAACCTGGGTCTCCTGCATTGTAGGTAGACACTTTACCGTCTGAGCCATCAGAGAAGTCCTATATCTAGAATGCTGCTGCTGCTGCTAAGTCACTTCAGTCGTGTCCGACTCTGTGTGACCCCATAGATGGAAGCCCACCAGGCTCCCCCATCCCTGGGATTCTCTAGGCAAGAACACTGGACTGGCCACCATTTCCTTCTCCAGTGCGTGAAAGGGAAAAGTGAAAGTGAAGTAACTCAGTCGTGTCCGACTCGTAGCGACCCCATGGACTGTAGCCTACCAGGCTCCGCCGTCCATGGGATTTTCCAGGCAAGAGTACTGGAGTGAGGTGCCATTGCCTTCTCCAATATCTAGAATAGGCAGCAGTAATTGTCAGAGTCTTGGGATTTATTTATGGATTAATTAGAGAAACTACTGAATATCTTCTATGTTCCAGGCACTATACAGAATGAGTGAAATATGTTTTTGACTCTGTTCTGGTGTCTAATCATCTTTCATTTGGTTTTTCACCAAGTTGGATATACCACACTTACTTTTTCAAAATTTATATGTTCTCAAAAAGTACCATGAAATTATATCTCCCTCCAAGGCTTCTATTTGACTTTTGCTTGGTCATTTGGAATTCATAGAAATTGCTGTTGTATTTGAATAGCATATTTCCTATTGTTTTAGGCAGAGTGATTTATAGCAGTGTGTAGGAAGATTTGATTTTTGACATGCTTAACACTGATGAATTAGGTGAAATGTTTTTCAATCACAGGCTTCTGGCCAAGCTTCTTCTTAAGTGAAGCCCAGGTTCTCTCTGAGGAGGGAGACTGGAGAGGAAAGAACAGGTGAATTAAATAGTGCCATCCATCCTCAGACTAGAAAAACTTCTACCTACCTCTTGGCTGTGTCATCTCTGTGCTGTTTTGCTTAAATGCACAACTGGTCCACATTTTTATCAGTTCATGAGTGACTCTCCCTGGATTGTTGGAGTAGCTTAATAACTTCACTTATATTTTCCAAGGAAAGAAGACAACTATGAATCTTTCCCTTAAGGATTTTACTGGTTCTCTTCCCTCTGTACCTCAGTATGGCTCAGAATAGTCCATGGTAATTTTGTCAACCTTCTAGGAGGGGACACACCCCCAGATTCTCTTGACCAAAGTCACGGATGTTCCTTGAATTCATGTATCAGAAATCAAATATCGAAGAGCTGCCGGTGGATCCTTCTGCAGGAGGTCTAAAAAGCCCTGTGATATCATAAAAACTCCCTCTTTTCTTGTTTTCCACTACTGATCCTAGGAGGTTAGCCTTTGTTTTTTAATTTTATTGGAGTATAATTGATTTATAATAGTTTCAGATGTACAGCAGAATGAATCAGTTATATATGTATATATCCATTCATTTCCAGATCCTTTTCTAATATAGCTTATTCAGTTTAGTTTAGTTCAGTCGCTAGGTCATGTCTGACTCTCTGCGACCCCATGAATCGCAGCATACCAGGCCTCCCTGTCCATCACCAACTCCCGGAGTTCACTGAGACTCACGTCCATCGAGTCAGTGATGCCATCCAGCCATCTCATCCTCTGTCGTCCCCTTCTCCTCCTGCCCCCAATCCCTCCCAGCATCAGAGTCTTTTCCAATGAGTCAACTCTTTGCATGAGGTGGCCAAAGTACTGGAGTTTCAGCTTTAGCATCATTCCTTCCAAAGAACACCCAGGACTGATCTCCTTTAGAATGGATTGGTTGGATCTCCTTTATTACAGAATATTAAATAGAGTTCAATATATATATGTATTTTATTTATCATAATATGTATATGTTAATCCCAATCTCCTAATTTATCACCCCCCTATTTTTCCCCATTGGCAACTGTAGTTTTGATTTTGAGATCTGTGAGTCTATTTCCATTTTGTAAAAGTTTATTTGTATAATTTTTATTAGATTCCACATATAGGCAATATCATATGATATTTGTCTTTCTCTGTCTGACTTCACTTAGTATGATAATATCTAGGTCCATCTATGTTGCTGCAAATGGCATTAAGTTCATCCTTTTTAATGGCTGAGTAATATTTAATTTTATGTATATACCACATCTTTTTATCCCTTCATCTTTTAATGGACATTTAGTTTACTTCCATGTCTTTGTGCTACTATGAACATTGGAGTGCATGTATCTTTTTGAATTACAGTTTTGTCCAGATATATGCCCAGGAGTGGGATTGCTGGATTATATGGTAGTTCTATCCTTCCTGACACACAACTCTCTTCTTCATGACCTCTTCAACTCAGAGTTCCAGAAGCCCCATATTTACATAGATTCCTGTAGCAAGTTAAGGGATAATTTCTATAAAGAAAACTTTTGAGTGCTTTGGGATCACCTGGGGTGTCTTTTAAGAACTGAAGATTCTTATCATCTCTGGTGGATCATTCATTATCTGTGCTGGATCACTGCCACCAGAGATAATGATTCCATAAATCTGGGATAGGTTCCATAAACTAATGTAGTAATAATGCTCATTATGGTGCATGTGGCCTTGAGTTCACCCTTGAGGAAGGTTGCATTGTGATAACAAACACTAGCTTGTGAATTGACAAACCTGATTGGATTTCTAGCCCCACAACTTACTAAGAGCATGACTTTGAATATGTTAATTTACTAACCAAAATTTGTAATCCAGCTTTCTTACTTCTCATTGATGTTTAATGTTATTTAATTTCACCAAGTCCATGATGACACACGGTATAGATACAAGAATCAGGTCATTCTAGGGAAGCTTACAAGTGAAGAGTCCACAAGAAGAGGTACACAGTTGCCCAGATTGCCTAACTTTCTGTAGATATGTAGTGGGGCTGGAGCTTGCTGGACCCACTGTGGCTGGATTCCAGGGAAGGAACCCCATGGTCTATTGCTCTCCCTTTAATGGGATGAGGGCCAGAAAGGCCTTGACAGTGAGTGGCATGATGCTTTGTGAGCTTGCCTGGTATTGTATGTGAGTTACAAAGTAATAACTGCTTAGATGCCACTGTTTAGGTGAGTGATGGGAAATGCCACCTGCTTAGGACCTCAAGACCTAGGGTACACCTCTAGGAAAAAGCAACTTCTCCTTTTGGGTGAGGGGTGTTTCCAGTTCCTTCTAACACATTTCTGGGCAATTCAGAGACAATTCTCAGGAAACTTTGCAGGTAGACACCACATTATCTCATAGGGCTTCTGTGAGCACTGGATGGGACAACATATGATGAAACAACTTAATTTAGTTATGATCCACAGTAAAAACTGTTTATGCTTTATCCCTTTCCTGTATCCTACAGGGCCTGGGACACTTAAAAACTGCATGTTTTATACTCTTGTATTCCAAATTGGCTAATTGGTTATATTATGATTGTTGTTGTTGATGTTTTTGTTATTATTAATCCCATTAATCTGAGTTGAAACCTTATTGGAGATTCTGTTTTTCTTCTCCTGAGGGAAGTTTAGTCTAAGCAAGAACAATTTTTTCTTCCTCTGAAGCTTAGGTTGAAGTCCATTATAATCTTAATAATTTGCCGTAGAGTTTTCCACATTCAAATTGTTAGAAGCATTATATGAGTAGCTGAATTGCTAAACTGACTTCCTAAGGAAAGAAAAAACTGAAATTCACAAATTTTGATTATTTAAAAATATTGCTATTTGAAGGATTTGCTCTGAAATTATTTTAATATAACCATGTATTCCATTAGTATGTGTAAAACTTTATACATGAGGCTTTGTGAGCTCACATGGAATTATATAAAATGAATACTATTAAATGCATAGTATTCATAATATTGTGAGTTCAAGTTTAAATAATATTGTAAACTATTATATACATACATATGATTGCATTGTATAAATGTATCTGCTGAGATATGGAATGTGTCACTTTGCCAGAGTATAACTTTGTACAGGTTATTAAATAAAGCTGTATATCTCTTATTATTGAAAAAAACCTCAGCAAACATATACTATCTCTCCATATATATATATATATATATATATATATACACACACACACATACATACCACAATGCCTCCCATAAACAGAAACTCAAAGTTTCTTAAATATGCAGATGATAACCATTGTTTGTGATTTGGACATTTTCATTATCTAGAAAGAATCTATGAGCAGGGAATGTTGAAGAAAACAAAGGTCCATCTAGTCAAGGCTATGGTTTTTCCTGTGGTCATGTATGGATGTGAGAGTTGGACTGTGAAGAAGACTGAGCGCCGAAGAATTGATGCTTTTGAACTGTGGTGTTGGAGAAGACTCTTGAGAGTCCCTTGGACTGCAAGGAGATCCAACCAGTCCATTCTGAAGGAGATCAGCCCTGGGATTTCTTTGGAAGGAATGATGCTAAAGCTGAAACTCCAGTACTTTGGCCACCTCATGTGAAGAGTTGACTCATTGGAAAAGACTCTGATGCTGGGAGGGATTGGGGGCAGGAGGGGAAGGGGATGACAGAGGATGAGATGGCTGGATGGCATCACTGACTCGATGGACATGAGTCTGAGTGAACTCCAGGAGTTGGTGATGGACAGGGAGGCCTGGCATGCTGCGATTCATGGGGTTGCAAAGAGTCAGACAGGACTGAGCAACTGAACTGAACTGAACTGAATAGTGCTAGATGATTATAGCACAGGTCCTATATTAGAAGATGTTTTAACTTTGGCTCTTGAATATCTCCCTATTGTTTACAAGGCCATAGTCAAAATTTCTCAAATCATTCTGAAAGCTCACCTATTTTGTCACAGAGACAGGCTCATTCAACATTTTAGGGGAATTACCAAGGGCTGCATTCACTTGAACCCATTGACTCATCTCAGAAAGTGCTAGATCCTGATAAAGGAAAAACAGGAACAGGAATGAAGGGAGAATTTCTGTACTGGGGAAGAGCATGATAGATCAACCCCTTCGTCTTCCACCATCATAGAGAATCAGGGTTCTGTTTATATCCTTTGCAAACAGAGAACAGGAGAATCTCAAGGCATCAGACTCATTCTGATGGAATCATCCCAAAATGTAGTCCCAATGCTTCTACTACCTTACCTCTCCAATTTATTCCTTAATTGGTCATTAGTTTCCTAAAACACAAGTCTGACCATGTTGCTTTTTTTTTTTTTATCAAAAACCTTCTCTGCATTCTATTTTTTCCAGAATATAAATTTACACTCAGCAGCATAGAATTCATTCCCTTTAACCCCAATTTCTGCCACGATGCTTCACATTCCTTCCACTCTGGTGCAAGGGAACCGCTTACTTGTCCAAACATCTCACACACTTTCACACTTAGTGTCTTGTGTAGTGTTCTTTCAGCTCAGAACTGAATCCTCAGTTCCTAAGAGCAACTAGTGTGACTGGTGCCATGTGTGGTTCAGTTGCTAAGTTGTGTCTGACTCTTTGTGACCCCATGAACTGTAGCATGCCAGGCTTCGCAGTCCTTCACTATCTCCTGGAGTTTGGTCAAATTCATTTCCATTGAGTTGGTGATGCTATCTAACTATCTCATCCTCCGCCACACCCTTTTCCTTTTGCCTTCAATCTTTGCCAGCATCAGAGTTTTTTCCAATGAGTCAGCCCTTCACATCAGGTGGTCAAAGTATTGAAGCTTCAGTTTTAGCATGAGTCCTTCCAATGAATATTCAGGGTTGATTTCCTTTAGGATTGACTGGTTTGATCTCCTTGCAGTCTAGGGGCTACATAAAGAAGAAAAAATGAGAACAAAGGAAAATGAGACACTTAATAAAACAGGCAAGTCTATTAGATTTCATTCCTTAAAAAACTCAATAGTGACACATTGCTCAGACTTTGAAGAGAAAAGTAGGCAAAATTTGAGAGAATATGCGCTACTGTCTTATTTGCTCACTTGTTTATGTAGGCTGCTTTCTGGTTCATTTTGAAAATGTGATGATTAAGCATTATTTTATTGATGTTCAGCAGGTATCACTATGTAGTGGAAAGAGCTTGAGCTCTAGAGTCAACAGTCAACAGTCAGTAAACTGTTGGTTTTGGATTAAACCGTTGGTTTCTCTGTTAAATTGCTGTGTGACTTCAGAATCAATTAGAGTCTCAATTCCCTCATCTAACATAGTGATAGCTACCCCAAGATTAGAATAATGCATAGCAAGTATACATGAACCCCACCATTCTTTATTAGTAATAGTAATTACAGCAATATGAAGTTAACACACAATTTATTGAACACCCATAAATGTACTTAACTTTTGCAGTGTGTTTTTCTTAAAGTCTCTAACGAGCGCTGCTCTTTTTCCCTCCCTCCTCTATTTCTCTCTCTCTCTCCAAGCACACACATGTAAATACCTGCCATATACAAAAACTCAATATTAAATTTGTTAAATATCCAGAGTATCATTTGTGATTTGGACATTTTCAATATCCAGAAAGAATCAGTGAGCAGGGAATGTTGAACAATTTCATCTCCACCTGCCACCTTTACCTCCCAGTAACCCTGTCTCCACACTGACCCTGAGTAGAGCCTTGAACATCTATATATCTCAAACGCAATACAACACAACACAGTGCAAGGCAATGAGTACAGTCATTATACCCAAGATCTAATCTATCTACCAGAGATTTTTCACTTCACTTAAGGTGCTGATTGACATTTATGAGGATATTAATATAAGCTTGAATAAACTGATAATAAAATGCTGCTATGACAAAAATTGTTTGGTGAGGAAATCTAGCTCACAGAAACATTTAAAACTTGGCAGCAACTGTACTAACTGAAACCTGTTAGGGAAACGCCCCTTTTCTCATCTGACATTTTGAAACCCATTGCCTTTATCTCCTTTGCAGCAGTATCCTGGTTTTATGTATTTTCTCATTCCATTTCCAGCTGGTTTTTCATTCCCCTAATTCCAGAGGACAGAAGACCCCTGCCCTGGTTTCCCTGTTTCTCCTTGTTATCCGTCTTATCAGAGCAGCACAAACATTGGTTTAGAGGCTGAGGGCAGGGTGTGAGCAGTTGCTGGTGTGCAGCCTTTGTAACATTTGCATATTTCCCTAAGAAGGAAAAAACAGATGGAATTTTTGAGTGAGGAAAATGAGGGCAAGTCAGAGCCTACATGAGAGAAGAAAGGTAGGAAGGACTGGGAGGGGTAGCTGAGACAGAGAATTGCCACCAAATGGTTCCAAGAAGGGCCCCGTGGTGATGGAAAGGGACTTTTAAAACAAGTTTTCTATACCCTGAGCAGGCCCCTGGTGGCTCAGCAAGGAAGAATCCACCTGCAACGCATGAGACCATGGGTTCCATCCCTAGGATGGGAAGATCCCCTAGAGGAGGGCATGGCAACCCACTCCAGTATTCTTGCCTGGAGAATCCCATGGACAGAGGAGCCTGGTGGGCTATAGTCCACAGTCACAAACACATACAGTGAAGAGTCCAGCCCTTTGTATTTAACAGCAAAAATGTAATCCCTGCCTGCAGGAATACACTCTCAATTTATGACCACAAAACTTGCCTACAAAATCAGTAGCTACACACACGGTTCTGGAGCCTCAGTCCATGCAGTAGTAGTTTCTGGTTGTCAACGCGCCCTGCCCTCCCCAACCCCAACTTTCTTCCCAAGTCTTTAGAACACTTTGAAACTATGAAAAAAAAATTTAATTTCAATAAAAAGAAGCTACTCTGGCAGAAAGCAGGCAGCACCCTGATCACTGTCCCCTTTCCGGTCTTGGACGCCCTAGTTTCTGGGGCTCAGAGTGAAGGCTGCTACCCTACAGGATGCTCCTGGTTCCTGTCATTCCTCCCCTGCGCTCACCATCACCCTCCTGGGTAAGAACCATCCTAACAGTGGCTATAGCCTAGACACTCACTGATTTATAAGCCTCCTCATCCTGCAATAGTTCCAATCTTTCCTTCCTCATCTACCTGGTCAATGACAGTCCTCTCGTCTTACCAAATCTTCCAGGATTCCACTGGGCAGCCCCCTCTGCCCTGTGAGAGCTGGTCTATCTGTCATGCTCTGCCTTGCTTGCTGTGCTTGGCAGTGACAGGCTGGAAGGCCTCCTTTCCTCCCTGGCACTCTATTTCTGTAGATGAGGGGGCTTTCTCCTATCTCTCTCCTAACCAGGGAGGAGTAGGGATTTGCTTTTCTGACTAAAGAAGGCGGTGAGAGGCTGAAGATGGTCCATATTTCACCAGAAACTGTCTCAAAAGAGGAAACATGTCCACTGTCCTCTCTTTTGCTAAAGGCGTCTGGGTTTGGTGAGCAAATCCAGATGACAGGGCAGAAAAGCTGGCAGGGCCTCAGGCCAGCCTCCATCTCCTAGAGCAGACCATGAGGCCCACCTTCCTCCCCTTCGCTCTCCATTCTGCTCGTCCCTGATGTGTGCAGAGTGACTGAAACCCCTGCTCAAACCAGTGTGCATTCACTAGTTGGATTTGTGGATAGAACTTTTCAGAAAATAGTGCCCAAATCTGGACTTGGAAGCCAAAATAACAGAAAACCTCACTTTGCCTTCAGATCCAAATCCCATTTTCCAACTCAGCTTGACAAGAGAACCCTATAAAGTGGGGCCCCAGCCAATTCTTTAAGATAGCTTTTGCTGAACATAAATCCTCATTGGCCCTTTTGTCTATTTTCAGGTGGATAGTGCAGGGAAATGGTTAACACCTTCAAATTCCAACATCCATAGCCTACTTCAGTAGTAGCTATAACCTTTGCACACTTATACCTTTACCCCATAGCCCAAAAGTGATATGATACACTTATCAATTCAAATTGAAAGGCAATAAGCATGATTCCTGGAGAGACCTAGCAACTCAGCAAATATTTTTTGACTAACCATTGACTGTCTGAAACAAGAAGAAATCACTAATCTTATTAACGATTTTTTGAGGTCTTAATGCATGTATGTGGATAACTGAGCAAGACCCTACAGGGCCTTCCTGAAACAGGCCAGGCCCCCTACCCCACTCACCATGTTCCCTGATGGCTTTCTGTCTATAGCAGAACTTTAGTTAAAGAATACATTTAAATAAAGGAGTGAGAAAACGCAGAAAGGAAAACAGTCAAGCAAGACATAATAATAGCTTAGCTATTAAACTAAGTCAAGGACTTTTAGTTCCTCCTCAAAGACTATAGATAATTTTTCTGAGCCACACTCTTTAACTGTTTTGCAGATACTGAATCCCCCACCAGATGATAGAAGGTAACTGTATGCTTCCCATAAGCAATAGACCCCAGATAGTTTGGAACCAGGTTGATGACATTGACTCCCGATTACCTAGCCACCAACTAATCAGAAGAATGTCCATGAGCTGACCACACACCCCACCTCTCCCTTAGCCTGCCTTTAAAAATAATTCCCTGAAAAACATCATGGAATGAAGTTCAAGCCTTTTAAATACTAGGTCCTAGATTCCTTGCTTGGTACTTGCAATAAACACTGCACTTTCCTTCACCACAACCAATGTCGGTAGATTGGCTTTACCGTGAACGGTTGAGAAGACCAAGGTTTGGTAATGCATGTGTAGTGTGTGTGTGTGCTTCTATAGTCTGAGAGAAACAATGACTGCATTACAGACATTTTAAACTGTCTATGTTAGTGTACATGCCTAGGTGAGCACTTCTTGTCTCCCCTAGCTGGGGAAATGTAGTAGAAAATGTAGGGCTCTTGGTGTTGGGTTCAGTCTGGATTTGGGCTCCACAGGGCAATACATGCCAGGCTTAGAGCACAGGCTCTGCATTTTCTGGGCTTGAATCCAGCTCTACTACTTACTAGCCATGTACTATTGGGCAAGTGACTCACCTCATTCAGGTTAAACTAAGTAAGACTGACAAAGTACTTAGAATAATGCCTAGCACTCAAGAAATACCAGCTAATATTACCAAGAATGCCCTTGTCATTTTTAAAAAATTTCAATTTATAATGAGCTATATAGTTTTTTGATTTTTCATCATATATAATATTTGGATTGTCTCATTGTCACTGTTAGTATAAAATTGTACTACAAATGTAAGAAACAATAATAAAAAACATTTCTGTAAGTTAGCTGATTCTATGAATCTCAAATGCTCTTTCATCAATATACTTTCTCTTAAAAGT
Source organism: Bos indicus x Bos taurus (assembly GCF_003369695.1). Lineage (NCBI taxonomy): Eukaryota > Metazoa > Chordata > Mammalia > Artiodactyla > Bovidae > Bos > Bos indicus x Bos taurus. Next base: position 74,108,238 of record NC_040077.1, read on the forward strand.
CTGGTCAAAAAAATATTGTCAATATCCTGCTGTTATTTATGCAGAGCCATGGAAATGAGCTTCATCATGGGGCTGAGTGTTACTACTGTGGTAGATGTCAGAGAGAGGGCATTCTACTGAAGCTAATGGTCTTCACTAAGAGTAAAAGATGCATGTCCCTGTTCCTGAAGGAAGACCTTCTACAGTAGAACAGGAACCATTCATCAGCTAAACCTTTCAGGTATCATTTGAGAAGTGGGAGAAATTAAATAATTCCAGGAAGGGCAATGAGCATTCCATTGAAGGTAGTGGGATAAAATGATTTAATTCAGCGCTGTTTGCAAATTGAGCTACACCAAGCTCCTAAAACCTAGGCAAAGAGCACAGGGCTCTCTATGACTTTAGTAATTCTAAGGCATTAATTCACCTTACTATGATGGGAAGGTGCTAATAGCAAGAAGATAATACTTAAAAGAAATGTTCTAGAGATTACATAGTGAAGAGGTTTTATGACCAAATACCAGCTTCCCTGGTGACTCAGATGGTAAAGAATCTGCCTGTAATGCGAGTGACCCAAGTTCAATCCCTGGGTCAGGAAGATCCACTGGAGAAGGGAATAACTACCCACTCCAGTATTCTTGCCTGGAGATTTCCATGGACAGAAGAGCCAGGTGGGCTACAGTCCAAGTGGTTGCAAATAGACACAACTGAGTGATTAACGCTTTTCACACTGTAGGATAAAGAACACCAAGTGGGAATCTGAAGATGTATGGACTGGTTGTGTTTCTGGATGAGGAACTTACTATTTCTGGACCTTAAATCCTCATGTAAAAATGAGGAATTTCTGCTTGGATGATAACCATTAAGGTACATGCTTCAACCAGTCTATTCTGAAGGAGATCAACCATGGGATTTCCTTGGAAGGAATGATGCTAATGCTGAAACTCCAGTACTTTGGCCACCTCATGCAAAGAGTTGACTCATTGGAAAAGACTCTGATGCTGGGAGAGATTGGGGGCAGGAGGAGAAGGGGACGACAGAGGATGAGATGGCTGGATGGCATCACTGACTCGATGGATGTGAATCTGAGTGAACTCTGGGAGTTGGTGATGGACAGGGAGGCCTGGCATGCTGTGATTCATGGGGTCGCAAAGAGTCGGACACGACTGAGTGACTGAACTGAACTGAACTCAAGGTACATGCTTTATAAATTAGCCATGAAAAGAGAAAGTATATTGTTGCTGTTACATCCTTTATTGTTAGCATTGATAAAGATAAGTAAATCCTTAATTTTTCTCACCTACAGATTAATAATATTTGTGATTATGAAGACTAAATGAGGCTGCACATGTAAAGCATTTAACACAATACTTAATAGAATGATTGTTTGTTACTATTATTATGAGACTAAAAGAGAATGAGAATGCTATTCTATTCTAGAATGCTCAGAAAGAAGGAATTCTTGGAGGAGTGGAGCCATCTAGCCCTATGGATTGGCAGGAGAGCTGTGGGGAAAAATACTACTCGGTGTCTATGGAGCATTTCCTCTCAGCTAATCTGAGCAATGAAAGTTGTTAGAGGTTGCTCAAACTTTACTCACAAAATACAAGCAATCTGAATTCAATAATATATGAAAAGGATCATACCCCATGATCAACTGGGATTTATTCCAGGGATGCAGGAATGATTCAATACTTGCAAGTCAATCAATGTGATATACCACATTATCAAAAGAAAGGATAGAAATAACATAACCATTTCAGTATATGCAGAAAAAACATTTGACAAAATTCAACATTTGTTCATGATGATAACTCTCATCAAAATTGATATAGAAAAAACATATCTCAATGTAATAAAGATCATTTATGACATACCCAGAGTAAATGGTAACATGGTAAAGCAGATTTTTAGGCTTGCGTGAAAAAGAAAATCAGGTAAAACTGTGAGGAATAGATGTTGTATTGCTCTTCTTTCATCTTCTAATTACCTTCTTTTCATTTCCAGAATAGATATTTTTAAAGAACACACTTTAATTTTAGTTGGAAAAACATCAGTTGTACATTTTTATTTGTGAAAAGACGACTGGTATAAAACTGAAAACTAAAATTTTAAAATGTATCATGCCACCACTGGGTCTAATTGGCTTAAGGATGAAAAGCTGAAAGCTTTTCTTCTAAAATCAGGGACAAATCAAAGATGGACACTCTTCACTTTACAAGTCCTAGTCACAGCAATCAGACAAATAAATACATATATAAAGGACACTCAAACTGGAATTGAAGAAGTAAACTCTCACCATTTGTAGTTGACATGATACTTTATATAGAAAACCCTAAAGTCTCCTTTAAAAAATATTAGAACTAATAAATGAATCAGCAAAGTTGTATGATGCAAGATTAATATACAGAAATCTGTTGCTTTTCTATGCACTAATAATGAACTATTGAAAGAAAAATTAAGAAAGCAATACAATCTACAATCACATTAAAATGGAATCAAATACCTTAAACTTAACAAAGGTGAAAGACCTATACACTGAAAAGTATAAAACAGTGATGAAGGAATTTTAAAATGATATGAGGAAATGAAAAATTATTTCACGCTCATAGATTAGAAGAATTAATGTTGGATGTCCATCCTACCCTAATCAATCTAGAGATTTAATGAAATCCTTATCAAAACATTCATGACATTTTTCACAGAACTAGAATTTATATGGAACCAAACAAATACCTTGAGTTGACAGTCCAATCTTGAGAAAAGAGAACAAAGCTACAGTTTTCACACTCCCTGACTTCAGACTATATTAAAAAGCCACAGTAATCTATAGTGCTGGCATAAAAATAGACACATAAATCAATGGAACAGAATAGTAAGCCCAGTACACACTTATGGTTAATTACTCTACATAAAGGAGGCAAGAATATACCATAGTGAAAAGACAGTCTCTTCAAAAATTAGTGCTGGGAAATCTGGAGAGCTATAAGTAAAAGAATGTATATAGTATTTTGTACTATATACAAAAAATAAACTCAAAATGGACTGTAGATCTAAATGTAAGACCTGAAGCCATAAAACTACTACTAGAGAACATAGGTTGTTCTACATAGGTTGTTCTACATAGGTTGTTCTCTGACAAATTATAGCAATATTATTTGGATCTATTTTCTAAGATAAAAGGAAATAAAAGCAAAAATCAACAAATGGGACCTAATTAAATTTAAAAGCTTTGCAAAGCAAAGAAAACCGTTGACAAAATGAAAAGACCCCAACTGAATGGGAGAAAACATTTGTAAATAATAGTTGGTGCAGTGGGAAAGAATACCCTTGCCTGTGCAGGAGACGCCAGAGCTGTTGGTTCAGTCCCTGGGTTGGGAAGATCCCTTGGAGCAGGAAATGGCAACCCACTCCATGAAAATTGCATGGACAAAGGAGACTGGTGGGCTGCAGTCCATGGGGTTGCAAAGAGTTGAACGCGACTGAGCATGTGTACATGTGCGTGCGTACACACACACACACACACAATCAAAAAGAGGTAATATCCAAAATATATAAATAGCTTATACAATTTAATAGAAAAAAATACAATTTTTTTTATAAATAGGCAGCAGCGGGCTTCCCTAGTAGCCCAGTGGATAAGACTCCACTCCCAAGTCAGAAGGCCAGTGTTCCATCCCTGGTTGGGGAACTAAGATCCCACATATCACAATTTAGCCTGTGTGCCACAACAAACACCCAGCACAGCTGAAAAAAAAAAAAAAAATGGGCAGACTACGTATTTTTCCAAAGAAGATATGTGGATGATGAAAAGGCACATGAAAAGATACTCAGCATTGCTAATAATTATAGAAATGCAAATCAAAATCACAATGAGATATCACTTCATACCTGTCAGAACTGGTATCATCAAAAAGTACACAAATAAAAATGTTGGTGAGGATGTAAAAAAAAGAACCTTAGTACACTGTTGATGGGATTATAATTTGGTGCAACCACTTTTGAAAACAGTTACGGAGGTTCCTTAAAATACTGAAAATAGAACTACCTTGTGTGTGCTTAGTCACTCAGTCATGTCCATATCCATGTCCATGGTTGCTTTGTGACTCCATTGACTGTAGCCCACCAGGCTCCTCTGTCCAGGCAAGAATACTGGAGTGGGTTGCCATGCCCTCCTCCAGGGGATATTCCCAACCCAGGGATCGAACCCAGGTCTCCCACATTGCAGGCAGATTCTTTACTGTCGGAGCTATCAGGGAAGCCCAGAACTATTATTATCTAGCAATTCCACTGCTTATATATTCAAAGAAAATGAAAATGCTAATACCTGCTTTCCAATGTTTGCAGCAGCTTTATTTACAATAGCCCAAATATGGAAGCAACCCAAGTGTCCATCAACAGAGGAACTGATAAAGAATATGTAGTACAAATGTACAATGTAATGTTACTAAGCCATGCTAAGAATGAAATTCTGCCACTTGCAATAACATGGATGCACCTAGTGAGAATTATGCTGAGCGAAATAAGTCAGGCAGAGAAATATAAATACTCTATGCTATCACTTATATGTGAAATCTAAAGGATAAAATGAATGATTATGATAAAACAGAAACAGACTCACAGACATAGACAGCAAACTATTGTTTACCAGCGAGGAGAAGAAAGGGGAGGGGCTATATAGAGGTATGGAATTAAGTGACACAAATTACTATGTACAGAATAAATAGATCCAGGGATATATTAAACAGCTCAGGGAAATATAGCCATCATTTTGTAAAAACTTTAAATGGAGTATAGTCTATTAAAAAATAAAATGAAATTAAAACACATGCACACAGAAAACCTGCTATGATGTGACCTCCCACTTATCCCTTTAATTGACCCATAATTATTCAAATATTTATTGAGCATCCTACTCAGTGCTAGTTTTTTAGAAGTCACTGAGAATGCAGACATGAGCAGTAAGAGAACATATTATGTCTAATACAGAAGCCTATATAATTTACATCTAACTGTACTGCAGGGAGGCCTGGCGTGCTGCGATTCATGGGGTCGCAAAGAGTCGGACACGACTGAGCGACTGAACTGAACTGTACTGCACCGATTGTAGTGAGCTCTATCTTCTCTTCCTCAGAATATCTTTCATTAATTACTTTTGCTGTAATTCACACTCTCTGATCTGGACCAGGTCTATATCAAATCTCTATCACAATAGACTCATCCTTTGTCTTATCTCTCTGCTCACTTCACGCTTCTTAGAGCTCTTGTATTAATCATTCTTCGAGATGATTTGCTGACTGTATAATTTAAAAAAGGGCATGCATAGAAATGATTAGCATTTTAAAAACTCTTTTTCTCAATCTTGAAGAAATATAGTGCTATTTTTGGAATCCTTGTTACCAGAAGGTATAGAGAACCAAGCACAAAGGACTCAATTCTACTAACTTTGTCTCAGAGAAGATAATTTGTCACTTTTGAGACCCAGTTCCTTCTATATCACCAGGAAAACTTCTAAAAACCCTTTTAAACAAAATATGAGTAGAAAGAATGTAAGTAATTTGGTGAGAAACAAAGTAATTTATTGTCAATGAAAGAACCTTTTCAGTTCACATTGAACTGAAATACATATTCTTCAAATATGTATTTGAAGAATTTTAAAATATCTAATTTACTCAATGAATGTTTTCAGAAACAATTAAAATTAATTTATTGCTGTCTCAATTAAAAGAATTGGTAGTACGCTGAAATGGTTTTTGGAGATTTTAACACACTCAATATAAAAAAACAAAACTTGTAAAAGCCTGCAGGATAAAATGTCAATCTTTAACCCGGGAGAAATAATGAAAGCAAAAATAATTAAGTTGTTAAGATTAAAAAAAAAATCCTGCTGTTCAGAACATGGTGTGTAGCTTCCCTTCATTTCAATATTACTGATAATGATTGCCTTTTATAAACTGATGTGTTTGAAAACCTAATCTGTAAGAGGCAAATGTGGTATTAGGCAAGGGCTCATGAATTTCACATCTCAGCTTTTCAAAAGCAAGTTCTGATTCGTCTTTGTCTTTCCCCTTGGGTATCAGTCACATACTCTATGGGATTGTGTGTTGAAAAATGTCTTCTGATGTGGAGACTTGGCTCCTCTTGAAAAAACACCAAGGAGCTTGTTCTGAAAGCACTATGTTTCCCCACATCGAACCAACTAAGTCCTTCTAAGGAAGGAGAAGAGAAGTTGTCCCCAACTGGTAAGGGGCCAGTCCATTGGAAGAACTGTAAACTGGGGACTGAAGGATTAACTTCACGAACAGGCCTGGCTTTCATCCTGTGGTATAAAATCTCCACTGCTAATTGTGATGTTGGAATCCCTTTGAAACTCAACCTGCCTAACTTTCTTTATCTTCTGCTTCTCCCCTTGCTTTCCTGCCATGCAGGATACTCTATGCTTTAATTGCCATTTTGGTTTTAATCATACTCTTACCTTTATTTTGAACGCCATGACACAGACATCAAAGGCTAACAGATTAACAATATTTGCAGATCCTTCAGTAAATCATCAGGTTCCACCCCTGGATCAGGATGATTCCCTGGAGAAGGAAATGGCTACCTATTCCAGTATTCTTGCCTGGAAAATTCTATGGACAGAAGAGCCTGATGGGCTACAGTCCATGAGGTCACAAAGAGTTGGACACGACTGAATGACTAACACTTCACTTCACTTCACCAAATCATAGGTCTGGGAATTTGAAAGCTGGAATTCAGGACCTTCTAAAGTGAAGAGGCTCAGGCAAAATCTCCAGTTTTTAGGTCAGTATCCCTGAAGAGATATAACCAAGAGTAAAAGTAAAACAACAACAACAAAATAAACTGACTTCCACAATTTTAATCCTAAATCATGTCAATCCTTAATTGGATTAAAGAGGTCTTTCCCTAACTAACATTCTCCCAGAGGTCTAAACATATTCTCTGTGAGGAATTATAACTTCATCTGGCTTAAAGACATAGACTGTTAGGGTGAATTTTAAAATTTTTACTCTATTCTACTAGGAAGAGAGCCAACTTAAATGTACGAATATTAAAATGTTGAATGTAAAAAAATAAAGAGATAAATCCAGCAAACACTAATCAAAAGAAAACATAAGTATATCAATGTCAGGAAAAAAGAGACTTTTTGAAACAAAGCATCGCTTGAAATTAAAGGCTTCCCTGGTGGCACAGTAGTAAAGAATCGGCCTGCAATGCAGGAGACAAGATACAGTTTTGATCCCTGGGTCAGGATGATCCCATGGGGAAGAAAATGGCACCCCACTGCAGTTTTTTGCCTGTAAAATTCCATGGACAGAGAAGCCTGGCAGGCTACAGTCCATGGGGTTGCAAAGAGTTGGACATGACTGAACAACTGCACACACACACAGAAACTAAAAAGGGTATTTAAATATTCACCAGAATACACAAAAAGTTCTAAATTTGAATGTGCCTGGTTAACAAAATCTCAGAATATATAAAACAGAGATAGAAATAAAAATAGAAATGGACACATCTACAATCATAGCAAAACATTTTAACACAAACCCTCTCATTAGCTGATAGAAAAAATAGACAATTTGAATGTATAGACAATTTGAACAACTGTGGAATATACATTGTCTTTATATGTCCAGTGAACAGTATTTAAAATTAAAGACATGTTAGATCACAAAGTAATTTAAACAAATCTGACAACAGTGGAACTAAAACAGAAACTAAAGAAAAATCTAAAATATTCTCAGTTATGCAAATTAAGCCAGGAAAAAATCTTTTAAAGAAGTCATGGATTCAAAAAAGAAATCAAATGGAAATTAAAACAATTTATAAAATATGTAGAATATAGCAAAAGTTCTGCTTAAAGAGAAATTTATAGCTTTAAATAACAACAGATAAAAGTTTGAGAATTTATGGTCTAAATATGCATATACATTTTTAAAAATAACAAAAGATTAAAACCAAAGAAAGCAGAGGGAAGGAAATAATATTAAAGATAAGAAATTATTTTTTAAAAAGAAACAAACATGCAATAGACAGAATGCACAGAAACTGACAATGGTATCTCAAAAAGATTAATATAATTTGCACAAAACTGGTAAAGACTATTAGAGAAGAATGCTGAAAAGGCACAAATTATAATATCCTGCACATATAATTAATATTAAAAATACATTAATGAATGACAATAGATTAAATATATAGTTGAAATAGACAAATTCCTTGAAATCATAATGAAAAAACAAAATAAGAACAAATAGAAAATCTGAAAGTTTTAAAATCTTTAAATAATTTAATCCATAATTTTCAGTCTAGATAATTTCACCATTGAATTTTTTTTAATTCTTAAATAAAATAGGAGCAATAAAAGACAAACTTCACTGTAAAACTGAAAACTGTAGAACTGAAAAGCTTTCCAAATTCTTGTATCTGTTTTATATTACCAATAAACAGAGATGGAAATTTTTTTTTAAAAGAAAAACATTCACCATTTCTTCAAATAATGTCCATTCATTGGACTAAATCTAACCAAAGATGTATAAAATCTATATATGAGCAAGTTGCAAGATATTATTTAGAGAAATTAAAAACATCTAAATAAATGGAGTCAGATATGACTTAGCAACTAAACAAGAACAACAATTATGTTTATGAATTGCAAGATTAAAAACATATATACATTTTCTTTCTATTAATCTATAAAACAATCCGAATTAAAATCCCAACAATTATTTATGGTGAAATTGTCAAGCTATTTCTAAACTTTATAAGAGAGTTCAGTTCAGTTCAGTTCAGTTCAGTCGCTCAGTTGTGTCCGACTCTGCGACCCCATGAATCGCCGCACACCAGGCTTCCTTGTCCATCACCAACTTCCGGAGTTCACTCAGACTAACATCCAACGAGTCAGTGATGCCATCCAGCCATCTCATGCTCTGTCATCCCCTTCTCCTCTTGCCCCCAGTCCCTACCAGCATCAGAGTCTTTTCCAATGAGTCAACTCTTCGCATGAGGTGGCCAAAGTTCTGGAGTTTCAGCTTTCGCATCATTCCTTCCAAAGAAATCCCAAGGCTGATCTCCTTCAGAATGGACTGGTTGGATCTCCTTGCAGTCCAAGGGACTCTCAAGAGTCTTCTCTAACACCACAGTTCAAAAGCATCAATTCTTCTGCGCTCAGCTTTCTTCACAGTCCAACTCTCACATCCATACATGACCACTGGAAAAACCATAGCCTTGACTAGACGGACCTTTGTTGGCAAAGTAATGTCTCTGCTTTTGAATATGCTGTTTAGGTTGGTCATAACTTTCCTTCCAAGGAGTAAGGGTCTTTTAATTTCATGGCTGCAGTCACCATCTGCATTTTGGAGCCCAGAAAAATAAAGTCGGACACTGTTTCCACTGTTTCCCCATCTATTTCCCATGAAGTGATGGGACCAGAAGCCATGGTCTTCGTTTTCTGAATGTTGAGCTTTAAGCCAACTTTTTCACTCTCCTCTTTTACCTTCATCAAGAGGCTTTTGAGTTCCTCTTCACTTTCTGCCATAAGGGTGGTGTCATCTGCATATCTGAGGTTATTGATATTTCTCCTGGCAATCTTGATTCCAGCTTGTGCTTCTTCCAGTCCAGCATTTCTCATGATGTACTCTGCATAGAAGTTAAATAAGCAGGGTGACAATATACAGCTTTGACGTACTCCTTTTCCTATATGGAACCAGTCTGTTGTTTCATGTCCAGTTCTAACTGTTGCTTCCTGACCTGCATACAAATTTCTCAAGAGGCAGTTCAGGTGGTCTGGTATTCCTATTTCTTTCAGAATTTTCCACATTTTATTGTGATCCACACAGTCAAAGGCTTTGGCATAGTCAATAAAGAAGAAATAGATGCTTTTCTGGAACTCTCTTGCTTTTTCAATGATCCAGCGGATGTTGGCAATTTGGTCTCTGGTTTCTCTGCCTTTTCTAAAACCAGCTTCCACCTAATCAAATATATCCAAAGCAGTTGAAGAAGAACAAAGTTAATGTTAAAAATATTGCTATAAATCTACAATAATTAAAAGTGTCTGGTATTATACAAGGGGTAAGAGGCTGATCAGTTGAATAGAGCATGCAGAAAGAAACCCAGATATACATAAAATACTGTTTTTTATGATAAAATGGCATGCAGAAAACTGGAGAAGTGAAATATTCAATAAGTTGGATTACTTACTGCAGTACCTGGGTGCGATCTCAAAAATGACAGAATGATCTCTGTTCATTTCCAAGGCAAAACAGTCAGTATCACAGTAATCCAAGTCTATGCCCCAACTAGTAATGCTGAGTAAGCTGAAGTTGAATGGTTCTATGAGACCTATGAGATCTTCTAAAACTAATACCCTAAAAAGCTGTCCTCTTCATTTTATTATTATTTTTTAAATATTATTATTATTATTATTTTACTTTACAATATTGTACTGGTATTGCCATACATCAACATGCATCCACCACGGGTGTTCACGTGTTCCGCATCCTGAACCTCCATCCCACCTCCCTCCCCATACCATCCCTCTGGGTCATCCCAGTGCACCAGCCCCAAGCTTCCTGTATCTTGCATCAAACCTGGTCTGGCGATTCGTTTCTTATATGATGTTATACATGTTTTAATGCCATTCTCCCAAATCATCCCCCCCACCCCTCCCACAGAGTCCAAAAGACTATTCTATAGGGGACTGGAATGCAAAAGTAGGAAGTCAAGAGATACCTGGAGTAACAGGCAAATTTGGCCTTGGCATACAAAATGAAGCAGGGCAAAGACTAACAGAGTTTTGTCAAGAGAGTGCACTGGTCATAGCAAACACCCTCTTCCAACAACACAAGAGAAGACTCTACACATGGACATCACCAGATAGTTAATACTGAAATCAGATTGATTATATTCTGAGCAGCCAAAGATGGAAAAGCTCTATACAGTCAGAAAAAGCAAGACCGGAACTAACTGGCTCAGATCATGAACTCATTGCAAAATTCAGACTTAAATTGAAGAAAGTAGGGAAAACCACTGGACCATTCAGGTATGACCTAAATCAAACCCCTTACAATTATACAGTGGAAATGACAAATAGATTCCAGGGACTAGATCTGATAAACAGAGTGCCTGAAAAACTATGGATGGAGGTTCATGTCATTGTACAGGAGGCAGTGATCAAGACCATCCCCAAGAAAAAGAAATGCAAAAAGGCAAAATGGTTATTTGAGGAGGCCTTACAAATACCAAGAAAAGAAGAGAAGCAAAAGGCAAAGGAGAAAAGGAAAGATATACCCATTTGAATGCAGATTTCCAAAGAATAGCAGGGAGAGATAAGAAAGCCTTCCTCAGTGATCAGTGCAAACAAATGGAAACAATAGAATGGAAAAGACTAGAGATCTCTTCAAGAAACTTGAGACACCAGGGGAACATTTTATGCAAAGATGGGCACAATAAAGGACAGAAATGGTATGGATCTAACAGAAGCAGAAGATATTAAGAAAAGGTGGCAAGAATACACAGAAGAACTATACAAAAAAGATCTTCATGACCCAGCTAATCACAATGGTATGATCACTCACCTAGAGCCAGACATCCTGGAAAGCAAAGTCAAGTAAGCCTTAGGAAACATCACTACAAAAAAAGCTAGTGGAGGTGATGGAATTCCAGTTGAGCTATTTCAAATCCTAAAAGATGATGCTGTGAAAGTGCTACACTCAATATGTCAGCAAATTTGGAAAACTCAGCAGTGACCACAGGACTGAAAAGGTCAGTTTTCATTCCTATCCCAAAGAAAGGCAATGCCAAGAATGCTCAAACTTCCACACAACTGTACTCATCTCACACACTAGCAAAGTAATGCTCAAAATTCTCCAAGCCAGGCTTCAACAGTATGTGAACCATGAACTTCCAGATGTTCAAGCTGGATTTAGAAAAGGCAGAGGAACCAGAGATCGAATTGTCAACATCTGCTGAATCATCAAAAAGCAAGAGCGTTCCAGAGACACATCTACTTCTGCTTTATTGACTACCAAAGCATTTGACTGTGTGGACCATAGCAAACTGTGAAAAATTTTTCAGGAGATGGGTATAACAGATCACCTTTCCTGCTTCCTGAGACATCTATATGCAGGTCAAGAAGCAACAGTTAGAACTGGACATGGAACAACTGACTTGTTCCAAATTGGAAAGTGAGTAAGTCAAGGATGTATATTGTTACCGTGCTTATTTAACTTCTATGCAGAGTACATCATGTGAAATGCCAGGCTGGATGAGGCACAAGCTGGAATTAGGGTTGCCGGGAGAAATATAGATAACCTCAGGTATGCAGATCACAGCATCCTTAAGGCGGAAAGAAAATAAGAACTAAAAAGTCTCTTGATGAAAGTGAAAGAGGAGAGTGGAAAAATTGGCTTAAAACTCAAAATTCAGAAAATGGAAGATCATAGCATCTAGTCCCATCACTTCATGGCAAATAGATAGGGAAACAATGGAAACAGTGAGAGATTTTATTTTGGGGGGCTCCAAAATGACTGCAGATGGTGACTGAAGCCATGAAATTAAAGGATGCTTACTCCTTGGAAGAAAAGCTATGTCCAATCTAAACAGCATGTTAAAGAACAAAGACATAACTTTGCCAACAAAGGTCCATCTAGTCAAAGCTATAGTTTTGTATGGATGTGAGAGTTGGACTATAAAGAAAGCTGAGTGTAGAAGAATTGATGCTTTTGAACTGTTGTGTTGGGGAAGACTCTTGAGAGTCCCTTGGACTACAAGGAGATCAAACCAGCCAATACTAAAGGAAATCAGTCCTGAATATTCATTGGAAGGGCTGATGCTGAAGCTGAAACTCCAATACTTTGGCCACCTGAGGTGAAGAACTGACTCATTGGTAATGACTCTGATGCTAGGAAAGATTGAAGGCAGGAGGAGAAGGGGGAGACAAAGAATGAAATGGTTGGATGGCATTACCGTCTTGATGGACATGAGTTTGAGCAAGCTCCAGGAGTTGGTGATGGACAGGGAAGGCTGGTGTGCTGCAGTCCATGGGGTTGCAGAGTCGGACATGACTGAGTGACTGAACTATACTGAAGTTGAAATTAATTGGATACCCATATGTTAGAGAATGAACATTGACTACTACCCTACTTCCTGCACAAAAACAATAGATTGATTGTAGATCTACCTTTAATAAGAAGAACGAAGCTAAAAGATATTATCTTCATAATATAGACAAAGTTTTCTTAAATAGGATACTAACAATAGAGAAGTGTATTTAGAAATTCACTGTATTAAAGTTACCAACTCCTTTGGATCAAGGATATCTTTAAAAGAGTGAAAACAGCAAACATCACAATGGGAAAACATTAGCAATACATATAACCAACACATAATTTCATTCAGAGCGTATGCAAATCTTACAAATCAACAAGAAAATTAAATGAAAAACTGTACAAATTTTGAAAGGACTCTAAAAACATATGATACTTCAGATAGGCAAAACATGTATGTAGTTATACTCAATCTCACTGGGAATCAGGAAAATGCAAAATAACAATGGAACAGAGCTATATACCCACCAGAATGACTAAGAGAAAAAGACCTATAATACTTTGTGTTAGAACAACTGGAATGTTCAAATGGTGTTGGAGGGAGAGTAAAAGTAAAATGAATCATTTGAAAAACTGACTGAACATATACATTCCCTAGAACCAAACAATTCCCCTCCTGAATATATATCCAAAAAGAAGCAAGCACATGTGTTTATCCAAAGATTTGTCCAGGAATGAGTATAGTAACCTAATACATAATAGGATGAAACAAGGAAAAAACAAACAAACAAAAAACCAAGTGTTCATCACTGCTACTGCTACTGCTAAGTCGCTTCAGTCGTGTCCAACTCTGTGGGAACCCATAGACGGTAGCCCACCAAGCTCCCCTGTCCCTGGGATTCTCCAGGCAAGAACACTGGAGTGGATAGCCATTTCCTTCTCCAATGCATGAAAGTGAAAAGTGAAAGTGAAGTCTCTCAGTCATGTCCGACTCCTAGCAATCCCATGGACTGAAGCCTACCAGGCTCCTTCCTCCATGGGATTTTCCAGGCAAGAGTACTGGAGTGGGGTGCCATTGCCTTCTTACTAGTAAAGTGGAAAAAATAAATTGTGCCTTCTTTAAACAAAAGAATACTGTACAGCCATTCACCAACAAACCACAGCTCCATGCAAAATCATGGATAAATCTCCCAAACATTTATTTTTGTACAAAATAATCCAGACAGAAAAGAGGAAGTACTATATGAGTCCAGTTCAGTTCAGTTCAGTCGCTCAGTCATGTCCGACTCTCTTTGCAACCCCATGAATCGCAGCACACCAGGCCTTGTCCATCACCTACTCCCGGAGTTCACTCAAACTCAACGTCCATAGAGTCGGTGATGCCACCCAGCCATCTCATCCTCTGTCGTCCCCTTCTCCTCCTGCCCCCAATCCCTCCCAACATCAGAGTCTTTTCCAATGAGTGAACTCTTCACATGAGGTGGCCAAAGTACTGGAGTTTCAGCTTTAGCATCATTCCTTCCAAAGAACACCCAGGACTGATCTCCTTCAGAATGGACTGGTTGGATCTCCTTGCAGTCCAAGGGACTCTCAAGAGTCTTCTCCAACACCACAGTTCAAAAGCATCAATTCTTCAGTGCTCAGCTTTCTTCACAGTCCAACTCTCACATCCATACATGACCAATGGAAAAACCATAGCCTTGACTAGACGGACCTTTGTTGACAAAATAATGTCTCTGCTTTTGAATATGCTATCTAGGTTGGTCATAACTTTCCTTCCAAGGAGTAAGGGTCTTTTAATTTCATGGCTGCAGTCACCATCTGCAGTCATTTTGGAGCCCCCCAAAATAAAGTCTGACACTGTTTCCACTGTTTCCCCATCTATTTTCCATGAAGTGATGGGACCAGATGCCATGATCTTCGTTTTCTGAATGTTGAGTTTTAAGCCAACTTTTTCACTCTCCTCTTTCACTTTCATCAAGAGGCTTTTGAGTTCCTCTTCACTTTCTGCCATAAGGGTGGTGTCATCTGCATATCTGAGGTTATTGATATTTCTCCTGGCAATCTTGATTCCAGCTTGTGCTTCTTCCAGCCCAGCATTTCTCATGATGTACTCTGCATAGAAGTTAAATAAACAGAGTGACAATATACAGCCTTGACGAACTCCTTTTCCTATTTGGAACCAGTCTGTTTTTCCATGTCCAGTTCTAACTGTTGCTTCCTGACCTGCATAGAGGTTTCTCAAGAGGCAGGTCAGGTGGTCTGGTAGTCCCATCTCTTTCAGAATTTTCCACAGTTTATTGTGATCCACACAGTCAAAGGCTCTGGCATAGTCAATAAAGCAGAAATAGATGTTTTTCTGGAACTCTCTTGCTTTTTTTGAAGATCCAGCAGATATCCACTTATATTAAAAGTCCCCAAACAGACAAAACTAAAATGTTGTGTTGCTGCTGCTGCTAAGTCGCTTCAGTTGTGTCTGACTCTGTGTAACCCCAGAGATGGCAGGCCACCAGGCTCCCCTGTCCCTGGGATTCTCCAGGCAAGAACACTGGAGTGGGTTGCCATTTCCTTCTCCAATGCATGAAAGTGGAAAGTGAAAGTGAAGTCGTTCAGTCATGTCTGAATCTTAGCGACCCCATGGACTGCAGCCCACCAGGCTCCTCGGTCCATGGGATTTTCCAGGCAAGAGTACTGGAGTGGGGTGCCATTGCCTTCTCCAAGTGTACTGTTAAAAGTCAGCAAAGTCTCCTGTGCTTGGAGAGTGATGGTGGTAATTGAGACACCAAGTACTCTTTTGAGATGCTTATTATTGTTACTTTCTTGATCCGGTGGCTAGTTACACAAAATGCATTAACTTTGCATAAATTGTTCAGACTGTTTCTGACTGTGCACTTCTCTATATGCACATTGTACTTCAAAATTATTTATTACAAATAATTCTATGGCTGATTCTTGTTGATGTATGACAGAAAACCACACAATTCTGTAAAGCAAATATCCTTCAATTAAAAAAAAATAAAGTGGCAAAAACAATAACTCTAGTATTTCAAGCATGTGGCTCAAGTCAGGGATTACTCTGCTGAAGGCTGTGATTGTATGCTGTGCTTCCATCTGGATCAACAACCCCTTCCAAATGCTCTGAGTGAAGAATGAATCAAAAGCCATAGAACCACTACAATTTCTTCAAGTTGAGGGATCTCAGTGGTAGTCTAGTTGACTAAGGTACTGGACTCCCAGTGTAGGGGTGATTGGGTTCCATCCCTGGTCAAGGAACTAGATCTCTCATGCTATAATGAAAGATCCTGCACGCCATAACTAAGACTCAGCACAGCCAAATAAGTCAATAAATAAATATTAAAAGGCTTTTTTTTCAAGATGAGGAAGCCTATCAACCAAAAAAAAAAAAAAAAATCAGAGTCCGAATTGAAACTGTTTCTTTACTTCATTGGGAAACTGTCAAACATGTGGCTTATGTCACAGCACCTAAGAAATGAAGATCTAGGTGTGGTCTTGTTTGGAGAATATCACATGCTTACATCAGCCTTTGGTTTTATAATGTGAAATAATGATGTATTAGATAATAAATCTCGCCTCAGATCTCACCTGAAGGGCTCAGTACTAATAGGGGAAAGGGAAAATAACAATTATGATAATAACAGCAATTATATAGATGTATAATGTAGGGTATATATACCCCACATGTATAGTGGGGTAATGTCAGTGAAAATGGCAGAGCAAGGAACTTTGAAAATCTGTGCTTCCATAAAAGTGATGAAAAAACTAGCAAAAATGCTTAGAATTTTTTTTTTTTTTCTTAATTTCTGAAAATTAACCCAAGGCTTACAACAATCTGAACTGTCTGGTGGCTCCCTAGAAAACTACCTTGAAAGGCTTGTCTGAGTCAGAACTGGCCCAGTGCTAAAGCGACCACCTAGGGAGTATTTGCTGAAAACATTGACAGGCAAATGTTTCAGCTGCTGCTGCCTGAGGCAATAGAAAATAGTTGGGCCAAACAGATAATAAAAAAGTATGTGGGGAAAAGCTGGGGAATGAGATAGCCTGGGCTTCTTTGGTAGCTTAGCTGGTAAAGAATCTGCTTGAGGTGCAAGAGACCTGGGTTTGATCCCTGGGTTGGGAAGATCCCCTGGAGAAGAGATGGAGATACAGACTTGAAAAGCTCTGACAGATTCCTGGAAACCTGGAAGACCAGATGTACGTGTAGGGATGTGTACATGCTAAGGAAAGTACTGAGATTCTCACCTCTTGTTTGAGTCTTTATGCAAACAGAAAGCGAAGGCTAAGCCATTGTTGTAACTCCCTGGCTAAGTGTCAAAGGATTGCCCAAATGCACACAGAACCCTCCAGAGAAAGACTGAGAGGTTTGGGGTTGCAAACAAATTTTCTATTCAGTCATTAACTGACCACAAGGCGATGGACAAAGAATTCAATGGATCACTTGAAAAGAAATACAGATTTTATAGAATTAATTTAGAAAAGACACTGAACAAACAACTACAAGTATAGTAAACATAACAGCAGCAAAACTGGGCAGGTGTGGTCTGATTTCCAGAGTACTGACGATACCCATAGCTTTTAGAAATATTACAGAAATGCAAAAAAAAAAAAAAAAAAGAAGAAGAAGAGAGTATGAACCCTATGAAAGTGAGAGTGACTCAGTTGTGTCTGACTCTTTGTGACCCCATGGACTATACAGTCTATGGAATTCTCCAGGCCAGAATACTGGAGTGGGTAGCAGGTCCCTTTTCCAGGGTATCTTTCCAAATCAGGGATCAAACCCAGGTCTCCCGCATTGCAAGTGGATTCTATACCAGCTGAGCCAACAGGGAAGCCCCAATATACACACATACACAAACCCCAAAACAAAGCAGTGAATATAAACTGTCCCTGCAGAAAGCCTAGATATGGGACTTTTAAGACAAAGACTTTAAATCAGCTATTTTAAATATATTCAAATAATAAAAGTGAACTTTCTTTAAAGAACTAAAGAAATAGTCAAGAACAATATCCATCAAATAGAGTATCTCAACAAAAATATAGAATTTTTTTTAAATAGAAATTACAGAGTTGAAAAGTACCACTGAAACAAAAAAGAAAAATTTATTTTAGTAAATTTAATGGTTAAACAGCACTCTCAAGCAAATGAAGGAGTTGGTGAACTTGAAGATACATCAGCTTAGATTATCAAGGCTAAGAATAAAAAGTCAAATATGAAGAAAAATGAACAGAGTCTCAGAAACCTATGGAATATCATCATATGTACCAACTATGTGTAATGAAAGTCCCAAAGAAGAAGAGGAGGAAAAAGAAGAAAGCATATTTGAATAAATAATGGCTCAAACTTCCCAAATGTTAATCTGTGCATACAAATTCAAAGAGCTGAAAGAACAGGTATATTTATCAACAAAGATTTCTGTATCTGGCAAAGCCATCCTTCTGAAATGAAAGATAAG
Organism: Bos indicus x Bos taurus; assembly: GCF_003369695.1. Lineage (NCBI taxonomy): Eukaryota > Metazoa > Chordata > Mammalia > Artiodactyla > Bovidae > Bos > Bos indicus x Bos taurus. The sequence continues at coordinate 74,126,752 of NC_040077.1, forward strand.
TTCAGACATCCCAGAGAACCAAGCACTGAGAGAATGTTAAAGTAGGAGAAAGTTCGTAGAAAAAAGTCCTTCAAGGTAAAATGAAAGGACACTCGACAGTAATTCACATCCACATAGATACATAGAGAACAGCAGAGCAGGCACAGCCATATGAGTAAATACAGAAGATGGCGTGAAATTATTCTTTTTATTGTAATCCTTTCTCCCTATATGATCAGGTGCATGAATCAATAATTATAAACCCATGTTGATGGACATACACTGCAAAATGATTTAATTAAAAATATTAACACCACCACAAAAAACGTGAGGGAAATGGAGCTACAACAAAAAAAAAAATTGTGTCCTATTGAAGTTAAACTGGTATTAATTTGAAATAGGTTATGATATCAATAGTTGTAATCCCCAGGTCAATAACCAAGAAAACAACTAAAAAGTATACAGTAAGTGCAGTGGCAAGAGAATTAAAGTGGTATACTAGTAAGTTTAAATTTAACACAAAATAAGGCAGTATATTTTAGGAACAAAAGATTCATGGCATATGGAAAACAAATAGCAAAACAGAACAAATCCTTCTTTAGATCAATGTAAATAAAGTAAACTTTCCCATTAAAAGTAAAGATGAAAGAATGGATTAAAAACATGATCCAACAATAAACTATCGTGAAGAGACACATATAAGTTGAGAGCGAAGAATGGAAAAAAAAACCTACATAAATAGAAATCAAAATAGAACTGGAGTGGTTATAAAGATAGTAAACAGACTAAAACAAAAATTGTTACTAGAGACAAAGAAGTATACTGTATATTTTACATCAGTACATCAATATATAACAATTATAACACAAATACATCTAGGAGTAAAGCCCCATGATACGTGAAGAAAAGCTGACAGAATTGAAAGGAGAAATAGAAAATTCAATAATAACAGTTGAAGACTTCAATCAGTTCAGTCAGTTCAGTCGCTCAGTCGTGTCCGACTCTTTGCAACCCCATGAATCACAGCATGCCAGGCCTCCCTGTCCATCACCAACTCCCGGAGTTCACTCAGACTCACGTCCATCGAGTCGGTGATGCCATCCAGCCATCTCATCCTCTGTCGTCCCCTTCTCCTCCTACCCCCAATCCCTGCCAGTATCAGAGTCTTTTCCAATGAGTCAACTGTTCGCATGAGGTGGCCAAAGCACTGGAGTTTCAGCTTTAGCATCATTCCTTCCAAAGAAATCCCAGGACTGATCTCCTTCAGAATGGACTGGTTGGATCTCCTTGCAGTCCAAGGGACTGTCAAGAGTCTTCTCCAACACCACAGTTCAAAAGCATCAATTCTTCAGCACTCAGCCTTCTTCACAGTCCAACTTTCACATGCATACATGACCACAGGAAAACCATAGACTTGACTAGACGAACCGACTTCAATACCCTACTTCTAATAATGGATGGTACAACGAGAAAGAAGACCAGCAAGGAAAAAGATTTGAACCACACCAAAAGCCAAGCAGACCTAACGGAAATCTAGGCAACACTCTACCCAAGAGCAGCTGAATGCACATTCTTCCCGGGTGAGTATGTAACATTCCACAGGGTAGACCATATTTCAGGCTTATGTCTTAATAAATGTTAAATAATTGAAATCATACAAAGTATGTTTTCTGAGTACAGTGAAATGAATGAATGAGTTTGAATCAATGAATGAGTTTGAATAATTCAACTAAATATGGAAATTAAACAGTACATTCCTATTAATAAATAAGCAATGATTAAAGAAGAAATTACAGGGGAAATTAGAAAGTGTTTTTGATTAATATAGCCAAACACAATAACCAATGTAATAGAATTGAGTCTAAAAATAAAACCATATATCTACGCTCAATCTTGCCAACAATGGTGGCAAGATTATAGAATATTATTGTCATGAAAAAAGAGTGATATACTGATTCATACTACATCATGGATGGTCCTTAAAAACTTTAAGTAAAAGAAAAAATCTTTAAGTAAAAGAATATAGGCAAATCACCACATATTGAATAATTCCATTTATATGAAATGTCCACACAGGTAAATCTATAGAGGCAGAAAATAGATTATTGGTTGCCAGGTGATGAGAGTGTGGAGAGTGACAGGTAACACTACAAGGTTTATTTTCAGGGTAATGGAAATATTTTGGAAATAGGTCATGGTGATGGCTGTACAACATTGTGAATATACTAAAATTCTCTGCATTATACAGTTTAAAATGGTGAATTTTGTGTGAGTGACATCTCAATTAAAAATGCAAATATGTGCATATGTATTTATATAGATCTCCAGTGCAAGTCTTTTATATGCATTAACTCTTCTTATCATAATAACAAACCAATAAGATTACTCTATTTTCCCCCCACCCCTATTTTACTTATGGGGAAATTGAAGAAAAAGCACAGAGAAGTGAAGAAACTTGCCAAGGTTACATAATTAAGAGTGGTACATAGATTACACAGTGGTCCAGTTCCATGGTCCATTCTATTGATAGCTGTGGAAGCCCACTCTAGACAGCCACAGTGTTGAGTGCTTTATGGTATCCTGTTCATTCCCAGCAAGAACTCAGGAGATAATTATACTTACTTGCTGCTGCTGCTGCTGCTAAATCACTTCAGTCGTGTCCGACTCTGTGCGACCCTATAGACTGCAGCCCACCAGGCTCCCCCATCCCTGGGATTCTCCAGGCAAGAACACTGGAGTGGGTTGCCATTTCCTTCTCCAATGCATGAAAGTGAAAAGTGAAAGTGAAGTCGTTCAGTCGTGTCCAACTCTTCGAGACCCCATGGACTGCAGCCTACCAGGCTCCTCCGTCCATGGGATTTTCCAGGCAAGAGTACTGGAGTGGGGTGCCATTGCCTTCTCCGATTATACTTATTTAGGAGACGAGAAAAGAAAGGCTAAATGGTGGTAATATTATCTATGGTCATACTGTAATTGAAATGTAGCAATACCAATGTAATAAAGCCAAATGCATCAAATGACTAACATATGGGGATAATTAGATAGTCTGGGGATTATCTGAAAGTCCAAATTCTTTCTGTTTTCTTGTACTGCAAGCTTTGTTGTATTTATGTCCCAATGAATTTGCCTGACTCTGGAAGGTCCATTTGCCTGCTAAATAAATTTACATTTTCAAATAGGGCAGGGCAATACTTACAAATGAAAGTAGTTTTGCAGCCTGCTGATAAGGAGGCTGACCACAAGAAGTGGTTTAATTTGTATTAAACCACTTAGTTTTATCTAAGTCAGGAAGGAGGGTGGTAGCAGCATCTCTAGGTGAGGAACCAATCAATCACTCAAATGTAATTTGTCAAAAGAAATTTCCTTTTAAGACAGTTCCCAACCTAACTGAGTCTGTCAATTAAACAGTGTGGTATATGAGCTTAGATCTGTTCAAGAAGAGAAAGGCAATGCTGCTGCTACTGCTAAGTTGCTTAAGTCGTGTCCGACTCTGTGAAACCCATAGATGGCAGCCCACCAGGCTCCCTGTCCCTGGGATTCTCCAGGCAAGAACACGGGAGTGGGGTGCCATTTCCTTCTCCAATGCGTGAAAGTGAAAAGTGAAAGGGAAGTCGCTCAGTTGTGTCCGACTCTTAGGGACCCCATGGACTGCAGCCCACCAGGCTCCTCCGTCCATGGGATTTTCCAGGCAAGAGTACTGGAGTGGGGTGCCACTGCCTTCTCTGAGAAAGGCAATGACAAGGTGTTTAATCAGAAATAACTGAGAGGCAAAGATAAGTTTTTGATTTTTTTAAGATTCTAAGAATCTAAGTAAACACAGAGGGAAAGAATGGATAAGAAGTCGTTTTAAGAAACAAAGAAAATCAGAAGAGAGCAAAACTTAGATGGGCCCAGTCAGCTTCTTGCTAGGAAAGACTGAAGGCAAAAAGAGAAGGTGGCTGCAGAGGATGAGATGGTGAGATAGCATCACCAACTCAGTGGACATGAATCTGAGCAAATTTTGGGAGATAGTGAAGGACAGGGGTGCCTGGTATGCTACAGTCCACAGGGTTGCAAAGGGTTGGACACAACTTAGTGACTGAACAACAACAAGTCAGCCTCTTGTTCAGTCATATCTCTAGACTTCAGTGAAGTGAAAGACGAAACACAGATGTCAAAAACAGATAGACCTCTTCCTATCTCTAAGAACTTGAGCAAGTTACCTAAAATCTTTGATTCTTGGTTTCAGTTTCTGTAATATGGCAATAATAACGCTTGCTTCTCAGGGTTTTTTATGGGGATTAATTGACATAATGGAAAACTTCTAGTGCAGTATATGGCCATTGCCCCAGGTGCTTGCTAAGTGCAATTTTTTCTTCTTCTCACATATGTTCATGATATTCTAAAGTATGCACTCGCTATTTTGCATATGTCAAAACTTTCCCAATGATGAGCCACCTAAGTCTCCCCATATTCAGAATAGTACTGTTGTTGTTCAGTTGCTAAGTAGTGTCCGACTCTTTACTACCCCATGGACTACAGCACCCTAGGCTCCCCTGTCCTTCACCATCTGGAATTTTTACAAATTTATGTCCATTGAGACAGTGATACTTTTCAACCATCTCATCCTCTGTTGTCCCCTTCTCCTCCTGCCCTCAATCTTTCCTAGCATCAGGGTCTTTTCCAATGAATGGGTTTTTTGCATCAGGTGGCCAAAGTATTGGAACTTCAGATTCAGCATCAATCCTTCCAATGAATATTCAGGGTTGATATCCTTTGGGGTTGACTGGTTTGATCACCTTGCTGTCCAAGGGACTCTCAATCATCATCTCCAGGTGAATACTTGAGATATACTTTCTTTTATTTTGACCTTCCTGCTAAGACAGAATGTGTTAGTGATCATTTTATTACTATTCAGCTGTGGATAGGCCAACTATCTTTACCCTTGAAAAGAGGAGGGGTACATCAGAAGGAGAGGTACATCATATTACTCCATGCAGGGAAAAACAGGGTGGGTCAGGGGGCAGAAGGAGTGAGAAAAAAACGTGGGCAAGAGCCTTTGTTATGGTTTCCAAATGAAGGACCTGACAAGGCAGGATAAGCAGGCTTAGACTGGCTAGTTCGGGTAATTTCAGTGGGCTGGGGGCTGGAAGCTACCCCTAGTTGGCTGGTACCTGGTCCTGAGGTGATAAAGAGTAGGTGGACAGTTGTTTGAAGTGTGAGAAGTCAATAAAGTGGGGTGAAGGCTCTGAAAGCAGTGGAGGGATTTGATCAGAGGAGGGGTGTGGCCTGAGTTACCAGTAACTACATCACTTTTGTTGCTATGTCATTAGCAGATATGTTAAGAATAACAAATTTAAAGTGAAATCGCTCAGCCTTATCTGACTCTTTGCAACCCCATGGACTGTAGTCTGCCAGGTTCCTCTGTCTGTGGGATTTCCCAGAAAAGAATACTGGAGTGGGTTGCCATTTCCTTCTCCAGGGGATCTTCCAGATCCAGGGATTGAACCCTGGTATCCCTCTAGAGTGCCTGATGAACTATGGAATGAGGTTCGTGACATTGGACAAGAGACAGGGATCAAGACCATTCCCATAGAAAAGAAATGCAAAAAAGCAGAATGGCTGTCTGGGGAGGCCTTACAAATAGCTGTGAAAAGAGAAGAGAAAAGCAAAGGAGAAAAGGAAAGATATAAACATCTGAATGCAGAGTTCCAAAGAATAGCAAGAAGAGATAAGAAAGCCTTCTTCAGCGATCAATGCAAAGAAATAGAGGAAAACAACAGAATGGGAAAGACTAGGGATCTCTTCAAGAAAATCAGAGTTACCAAAGGAACATTTCATACAAAGATGAGCTCGATAAAGGACAGAAATGGTATGGACCTAACAGAAGCAGAAGATATTAAAAAGAGATGGCAAGAATACACAGAAGAACTGTACAAAAAAGATCTTCATGACCCAGATAATCACGATGGTGTCATCACTGACTTAGAGCCAGACATCCTGGAATGTGAAGTCAAGTGGGCCTTAGAAAGCATCACTATGAACAAAGCTAGTGGAGGTGATGGAATTCCAGTTGAACTATTCCAAATCCTGAAAGATGATGCTGTGAAAGTGCTGCGCTCAATATGCCAGCAAAGTTGGAAAACTCAGCAGTGGCCACAGGACTGGAAAAGGTCAGTTTTCATTCCAATCCCAAAGAAAGGTAATGCCAAAGAATGCTCAAACTACCGCACAATTGCACTCCTCTTTGCACTCATCTCACACGCTAGTAAAGTAATGCTCAAAATTCTCCAAGCCAGGCTTCAGCAATATGTGAACCGTGAATTTCCTGATGTTCAAGCTGGTTTTAGAAAAGGCAGAGGAACCAGAGATCAAATTGCCAACATCTGCTGGATCATCGAAAAAGCAAGAGAGTTCCAGAAAAACATCTATTTCTGCTTTATTGACTATGTCAAAGCCTTTGACTGTGTGGATCACAATCAACTGTGGAAAACTGAAAGAGATGGGAATACCAGACCACCTGATCTGCCTTTGAGAAATTTGTATGCAGGTCAGGAAGCAACAGTTAGAACTGGACATGGAACAACAGACTGGTTCCAAATAGGAAAAGGAGTTCGTCAAGGCTGTATATTGTCACTCTGTTTATTTAACTTATATGCAGAGTACATCATGAGAAACGCTGTGCTGGAAGAAGCACAAGCTGGAATCAAGATTGCCGTGAGAAATATCAATAACCTCAGGTATGCAGATGACACCACCTTTATGGCAGAAAGTGAAGAGGAACTAAAAAGCCTCTTGATGAAAGTGAAAGTGGAGAGTGAAAAAGTTGGCTTAAAGCTCAACATTCAGAAAACGAAGATCATGGCATCTGGTCCCACCACTTTATGGGAAATAGATGGGGAAACAGTGGAAACAGTGTCAGACTTTATTTTTCTGGGCTCCCAAATCACTGCAGATGGTGACTGCAGCCATGAAATTAAAAGACACTTACTCCTTGGAAGGAAAGTTATGACCAACCTAGATAGCATATTGAAAAGCAGAGACATTACTTTGTCAACAAAGGTTCATCTAGTCAAGGCTATGGTTTTTCCAGTGGTCATGTATGGATGTGAGAGTTGGACTGTGAAGAAGGCTGAGTGCCGAAAAATTGATGCTTTTGAACTGTGGTATTGGAGAAGACTCTTGAGAGTCCCTTGGACTGCAAGGAGATCCAACCAGTCCATTCTGAAGGAGATCAGCCTTGGGATTTCTTTGGAAGGAATGATGCTAAAGCTGAAACTCCAGTACTTTGGCCACCTCATGTGAAGAGTTGACTCACTGGAAAGGACTCTGATGCTGGGAGGGATTGGGGGCAGGAGGAGAAGGGGATGACAGAGGATGAGATGGCTGGATGGCATCACTGACTCAATGGACGTGAGTCTAGGCGAACTCTGGGAGTTGATGATGGACAGGGAGGCCTGGCATGCTGCAATTTATGGGGTCGCAAAGAGTTGGACACGACTGAGTGACTGATCTGATCTGATCTGATCCCTCATTGCAGGCAGACTGTTTAACATTTGAGCCACCAGGGAAGCCCGATGTTAAGAACAAAAGTAAACTCTTCTCAGGAGAAGTGGTGATAATCCAAGCAAGAATTATTAGTGACTTGAATCACAGGATAGTGATGAGCTGGATTCTGGATGAACTTTTCAAGGTACAGATGATAGGATTTGTCAGAACAGATGAGGGGGTATTAGAGCCAGGAAGGGGAGCTTCCCAGGTGGGGCTAGTAGTAAAAAACCCACCTGCCAATGCAGGAGACATCAGAGATGTGGGTTGATCCCTGTGCCATCCCCTGGAGGAGGGCATGGCAACCCACTCCAGTGTTCTTTCCTGGTGAATCCCATGGACAGAGAAGCTTGGTGGGCTACAGTGCATAGGGTTGCAAAGAGTCAGACACGACTGAAGTGACTTAGCACATACACATGCAGAGGCAGGGAGGAGTTAATGAAGATCCCAATCGTTTTGGCCTGAGCAAGTGGAAGGGGACAGGTGAGATAGCAGCCACTGTATGAGGACAAGCTTGTGTGTGGGAAAAGCATTGGGTCAGGGGAAGAGTAGACAGGCTTTTGGAAAATTGAATTGGAAGTGCCTATTAGGTATCTGAATGGAGATGCCCAGAGGCAGATGGATGTATATTTCAGGAATCCATGAAGGAGCTCTAGACTGGAGTATAAATTTTGGAGTCATTTGCATATAAATTATATTTGAAGCCCTGAGACTTGATGGAATAATATAAGAGGTGAACATAGAAAATATAAAATAATAGGTTGTGAGAACCCTCTGGGCAGAGTCTTCAGTCCTGACCTGTAAATCAACTAACTGGCCATCAGTTCAGCAGAATTATCCCATTCATGCTGCTGCATCTTTTTTCATAGAACCTATCTTCTACTTCATTACATATTGGTCTGTGTATTTGTTGTTTATGATCTCTCCCTTTCTCTTTTCTGCCCTCTCCTCCATTGGACCCAAGCCTCTTAAGGGGAGGGTGTCTTTGTGTGTCTGTTTAATAATCTATTCCAAGCACCTAAAATAACACCTGATACTAGGTACTCAATAAACTTAAACTTTTTCTTAATAAAAGAAATATTTATTAATGAAAGAAGTGGTGATTTTATTAATTTCTTGTTGAAGATCTTTTATTCCTTAAAATTTTAACTTTTAAAAGTTATAGTATCAGGAAAAGGTAAAACTTAATCAGATATCATATTGAAAAGAAAGTCACTCAGTCATGTCTGACTCTTTGCGACCCCATGGACTGTAGCCTGCCAGGCTCCTCTGTCCATGGAATTCTCCAGGCAAGAATACTGGAGTGGGTAGTCATTCCTTTCTCCAGGGGATCTTCCCAACCCAGGGATGGAACCCAGGTCTCCTGCATTGCAGGTGGACTCTTTACCATCTGAGTCAGCATCTTTGATAACAGGTTTGAGCAAGATCTTGAAAGAAATGGAACTAGAGACATGCCCTGGTCAAGACTGAGTAGAGAGAGGGGGAAAAAAAATATTAAGGGAGGAATGAAGATAGTAGAGAAAACCTGGCTCTAGGACTCTGCTCTGATCCGTTAGGGAATAATGTGCATGCTAGGCAGCCTCAGTCCTGTCTGACTCTTTGCGAACGTATGAACCATAGTCTGCCAGGCTCCACTGTCCTTGGGATTTCCCAGGTAAGAATACTGAAGTGGGTTACCCTGCCCTTCTATGGAATCAGTTCAGTTCAGTTCAACTACTCAGTCATGTCCAACTCTTTGCAATCCCATGGACTGCAGCATGCCAGGCTTCCCTGTCCATCACCAACTTCCAGAACTTGCTCAAACTCATGTCCATTGAGTTGGTGATTCTATCCAACCATCTCATCCTCTGTCATCCCCTTCTTCTCCCGCCTTCAATCTTCCCAGCATCAGGGTCTTTACCAATGAGTCAGTTCTTTGAATTAGGTGGCCAAAGTATTGGAGTTTCAGCTTTAGCATCAGTCCTTCCAATGAATATTCAGAACTGATGTCCTTTAGGATGGACTGGTTGAATCTCCTTGCAGACCAAGGGACTCTCAAGAGTCTTCTCCAACACCACAGTTCAAAAGCATCAACTCTTCAGTGCTCAGCTTTCTTCACAGTCCAACTCTCACATCGATACGTCACTACTGGAAAAACCACAGCTGACTAGATGGACCTTTGTTGGCAAAGTAATGTCTCTTTTAATATGCTGTCTAGGTTAGTCATAGCTTTTCTTGCAAGGAACAAGCATCTTTTAATTTCATGGCTGCAGTCACCATCTGCAGTGATTTGGGAGCCCCCCAAAATAATCTGTCACTGTTTTCATTGCTTCCCCATCTATTTGCCATGAAGCAACGGGACCAGTTGCCATGATATTAGTTTTCTGAATGTTGAGTTTTAAGCCAACATTTTGACTCTCCTCTTTCAATTTCATCAAGAGGCTCTTTAGTTCTTCTTCACTTTCTGCCATAAGGGTGGTGTCATCTGCATATCTGAGGTTATTGATATTTCTCCCAGCAATCTTGATTGCAGCTTGTGCTTCATCCAGTCCAACATTTTGTCATGATGTACTCCTCATATAAGTTAAATAAGCAGGGTGACAATATACCACCTTGACATACTCCTTTCCCAATTTGGAACCAGTCTGTTATTCTATGTCCAGTTCTAACTGTTGCTTCCTGACCTGCATACAGATTACTCAGGAGGCAGGCAGGTGGTCGTGTATTCCTATCTCTTTAAGAATTTTCCACAGTTTGTTGTGATCCACACAGTCAAAGGCTTTGGCATATGGAATAATATAACATATTATTTCTAAGACGTGGCTCATCCTAGGCCTCAACTTTGACAGGAATAGTTTTGCTAACATTTTCAACATGATTTAATTCAAAGAAAACGTGGATATGTCATAAGTGCTTGTTGATGAAAAAATATTTGTTTTGCCTTAGCTGTGTTCTAAGCAATGGGCTAGCTGTTGAGGGTAAAATATGAATAATGATAGTCAGTATTTAGTTGGGGTATGATCTGTTAAACAATAAGAAACAGACACATACAGGGAGACCATAGGATAAGAATTATAAGCTTGCTTGGTAGTGTTAGAAAGATTTGTAAAGCAGGTATGGCTTGAAGTAAGGCTTGAAAGGTGAGTAACATGAGTTTGTCAATCGTCACCCCTTTCTGGACATCTTTTTTTTGTTGTTATGTGGATTCTGACAGTTCATAATCCCATCTTTCCATAATGACCCAGAAAAGCTCCATAGAACAATTCAGAAGATTCAAAAGTAACTCATATTTTCAGTCATTCTTTCACAAACATTTACAGAGTGCTTCAGTTCAGTTCAGTCGCTCAGTCCTGTCCGACACTTTGCGACCCCATGAATCGTAGCACACCAGGCTTCCCTGTCCATCGCCAGCTCCCAGAGTTTACTCAAACTCATGTCCATTGAGTTGGTGATGCCATCCAACCATCTCATCCTCCATCGTCCCCATCTCCTTCCACCTTTAATCTCTCCCAGCATCAGGGTCTTTTCCAATTAGTAAGTTCCTCGCATGAGGTGGCCAAAGTATTGGAGTTTCAGCTTCAGCATCAGTCCTTCCAATAAACACCCAGGACTGATTTCTTTAAAAGGGACTGGTTAGATCTCCTTGCAGTTGGAGTGCTTACTTTAGGTCAAACACTGGACACTAGAAATATCAACTTAAATAATTCATGAACACTGCCCTCAGAAGACTTATGCTCTATAGCTATAATTTTCAAACGTTGGGGCACCTCAGAATCACCTGGAGTGCTTGGTAAAACACAAGTTCACTGGCCCCAGTCCAAGAGTTGTTGATTCACTAGGTCCGGGGTAGGGCTCAATAAGTTGCATTTAAAGCAAATTCCTTGGTAATGAAGTATTACTAGACTGAAGACCACTTTGAAAACCATAGATTCTTGGAGAATGGGTCAGTTAAACAGATCAATGTGATGGGTACACGAAGGAGCAGGTAAGATTTGGGACAGCCCCATCTGGGATGTGGAACTAAAAGTCACACTGCAGCAAACCATCTTTGTTCTACTTCCTTTGGAATTGATTCTCTGCTGATGAACTACAGGCTTCTTAGTGATATATCTTACATAGCAGTATCAAAACCACAACCCCACAAATTCCCTTATCCAAGGAACATTTACGTTTGCTGACAATACTCAGAGTCATTACTATAAACTAAGTACATCTGGATTTTGAATTATTTTATTGAAAGAAAAAAAAAGAAACATTTAATTCACAATGATTGAAGACAATTAAAATACAGCATAAAACACTTTGTAAAATCTACAGATTACCAAGAATTTAAGTGGATAGTAGAGTTGGGAAGAACAATTCATTTATACCCCTACAGTGAATGAAAAGAATTCAAATAAGATCTTGCAAACAGTTAACCTTTAATGAATCAATATTGTTCAGTGAGTTTCAAAACAGTCAAAAATGTTTCTTCAGCTACCTCTCTGTGTGTAGTGTGGTATGATACAATGAAAAGAAAAACAGTTTGAGAGGTAGCCGATAGCCTCAAATAGATTGCAATATATAGTTAGACAAAAGGGTCAGGTTGTATCCATTCATGTATTTATTTTGCCTCTATTGTATACTTGAAGCTGTGTTATATTCTGGGAAAATGAAATTAAACTGTAGAATTTAAAAGGTTTTATATTTCATATTTTAGTGAAGGAGACAGTAATTTGTGAAAAAATAAAGATATGTTGAGTGAGGTGTAGTGATTGCTCAAGGATGAAATGGTAACAGTGACATAGATCAGCAAACATCTGAGGATTGAATAAGGCATTCATTGGATCCTAATGGAAGCTGGACAGGTGGATGAGTTTGTTGGACAAGGAGACACTCAGGGGCAAGGGACCTGTTTGCTCCTATAGAGAGGTATGACATGGCATGTGATGGTCAGGAGATATGAGTAGTTCAGTATAGAGAAGCAGACAAGGGGCAGATGATCAAGGAGTCTGAATGCTGTTTTTAATACTTTAATTTTTGAAAATTGAGTTATGTTTGCCATACAACACTGTGCAAGTTCAAGTTTTTCATAATAAATGACAAATATTTATATCTCACAGTTTCTGTGGGTTGAGAATCTGGGCATGGACTATCTCTTTGCTCCTGAACCTAAATCCTTCACAAGGTTGCATGCATCAAGGTGCCAGCAGGCACTGTGGTCTCTTTGGAGGTTGGACCTGTGAAGGATCTACTTCCAAGCTTACTCACATAGTGTTGGAAGGATTCAGTTCCTCCTGTGCTTCTGGACTGAGGGCCTCATTTCTCGGATGACCGTTGGCCAGAGACCCCTGTCCATTCCTTGCCATGTGAGCCTCTCCAAGGGCAGCTCACACATGGCAGCTGGCTTCTATCAGAGCCAGAAAGAGAAACAGAGGGTGTCCCTAGCCTAAGTCATAGTGTTTTTGTAACCTGGACCTAGATTGACATCCTATAACTTATGCTGTATTTTATTAATTAACAGCAAGTAAGCAAGCTTAGTGCACAATCAAAGGAAGGGGAGAAGATTAGGATGTAAATTCCGGGATGTGAGGACCACTGGGGCCACCTGAAGGTTACTCACAACAATACGGATTCTTACCTTATTCACAAGATTTGCTACAATCTACTAGCCAAAAACTAAGGACCTGTTTTGACAAATGTTCTGGATCTCTGTGAAAGCTCATGGGAAGAGAGTTGAGGAGATGGGGTCCCAGATACTCTTAGCCAGGCCCTCCACCCACTTGGCTGTCTACTGAAATAAACATGTCAGCAGGGAAGGAAATGAGCATCGTGTATCTGAAGCACAGTGCCTGCTGAAGGATTCTAAAAGTCAGCTCCATCAGAGAGTCACTGAGGTTCTATTAATCTTGCAGGAAAGCCACAGGGTCTGGCTTTTAATAGAGGAAAAGGTGAGCCACAGCTGTCTTGCAAAGCAGAAGGATGTCTCCTCCCACTCTGGCTCCCTCTTTGACATTCTACATAAACTTGAGTCACAGTGCATTAGTTTGTCTTAATTTTGCATTTATGATTTTCAGCTCCTACTAATTCCTGAAAGGATAAAGGAGACACAGAGTTAATATGAGATCCTCTATTGAGAATTAAGTGGGTTTGCTGGGGCTTCTTAAGAAGACTTTGTCAGCCATAGTAACTGATTCTTTGGGGTTTCTGGACTCTAAGAGTCTGTCTAAGCTTTCAGTCTTAACCTATTATATAGGTAGAAGGAACATAGTTCAACATGCAAAATTGAGGTGACATTCAAGAGCACCTCCTAAACTCTTGGCAATCAGTATTCAAAGAACACTTGGGGCATTATTTCAGTTAACTCCTGCAAACACTATGCGTGTGTGTGTGCATGCTCAGTTGCTTCACTCGTGTCCAATTCTTTGCACCCCTAGGACTGTAGCCCACCAGGCTTCTCTGTCCATAGGATTCTCCAGGCAAGAATACTGGAAAGGGTTGCCTTACCATCCTCCAGGGGTTCTTCCCAACCCAAAGATCGAACCCTTGTCTCTTATGTCTCCTGCCTTGGCAAGTGGGTTCTTTACCACTAGTGCCACTGAGAAGCCCCAAACACTAGGCATAGCCAGAGTTATTATCATCAGTTGGCAAATGACAAAAGTGAAATTTGGGGAGGTTAGGTCACTGGCTCAAGGCTATTCTGGCCACAGGCATGAGCCAAGGTCTGGTGAAGGCTTGCCTGACTGCAGAGTCCCCACTCCATGGCACATCTATGTTCTTCCTAGAGGAACATAATCACAAAAGCAACAAGGAAGCAACAAAAACAAAACCCTTCATACCCTCAGATGGCTTGTACTTGGAAATCAGGCTCACACTTCTTCACTTTTCTTTATATTGGTATAAGTGCTGTCGCTGGTATAAATATTGGGACTGACAGTTAGCGATGTCCATTCAGTATGTCCAGGGAATTAAACCCAGGGCCTTAGAATATGGCATGTGTGTGTGCATTAGTGTATGCTAGTAACTCAGTTGTGTCTGACTCTGCGACCCCATGGACAGTAGCCTGTCAGGCTCCTCTGTCCATGGAATTCTCCAGGCAAGAACACTGGAGTGGGTAGTCATTCCCTTCTTCAAGGGGATCTTCCCAACCCAGGGACAGAATCTGGGTCTCCTACATTGCGGGTGAATTCTTTACTAGTTGAGCCACAGGGAAGCCTGGAGCATGGCATCAGTTCAGTTCAGTCGCTCAGTCGTGTCTGACACTTAGCGACCCCATGGAATGCAGCTCGCCAGGCTTCCCTGTCCATTGCCAGCTTCTGGAGTTTACTCAAATTCATGCCCACTGAGTTGGTGATGCCATCCAACCATTTCATCCTCCATCGTCCCCATCTCCTCCCACCTTCAATCCTTCCCAGCATCAGGGGCTTTTACAATTAGTCAGTTCCTTGCATGAGGTGGCTAAAGTATTGGAGCTTCAGCTTCAGCATCAGTCCTTCCAATGAATATTCAGGACTGATTTCCTTTAGGATTGATTGGTTTGATGTCCTTGAGTCCAAGAGATTCTCAAGAGTCATATCCAGCACCACAGTTCAAAAGCATCAATTCTTTGGCACTCAGCTTTCTTTATGGTCCAACTCTCACAACCATCCATCACTACTGGAAAAACCATAGCTTTGACTAGATGGACCTTTGTTGGCAAAATTATGTCTCTGCTTTTAAATATGCTTTCTAGGTTGGTCATAGCTTTTCTTCCAAGGAGCAAGCATCTTTTAATTTCATGGCTTCAGTCACCATCTGCAATGATTTTGCAGCCCAAATAGATCAAGTCTCTCACTGTTTTCATTGTTTCCCCATCTATTTGCCATAAAGTTATGGGACCAGATGCCATCTGTTGACCAGATGACTTGATACTTCTGAATGTCGAGTTTTAAGACAGCTTTTTCACTGTCTTCTTTCATATTCATCAAGATGCTCTAGTTCCACTTTGCTTTCTGCCATAAGAGTGGCGTCATCTGTTTATCTGAGGTTATTGATATTTCTCCTGGCAATCTTGATTCCAGCTTGTGCTTCATCCAGCCCAGTGTTTCTCATGATGTACTCTGCATATAAGTTAAATAAGCAGGGTGACAATATACAGCCTTGACATACTCCTTTCCTAATTTAGAACCAGTCTGTTGTCCCATGTCCAATTCTAACTGTTGCTTCTTGATCTGCATACAAATTTCTCAAGAGGCAGGTAAGGTGGTCTGGTATTCCCATCTCTTGAAGAATTTTTCAGTTTGTTGTGTCCATACAAAGGCTTTGGCGTAGTCAATAAAGCATATGTAGATGTTTTTCTGGAATTCTCTTGCTTTTTTGATGATCCAGTGGATGTTGTCAATTTGATCCCTGGTTCCTCTGACTTTTCTAAATCCAGCTTGAATATCTGAAAGTTCTTGGTTCACATACCATTGAAGCCTGGCTTGGAGAATTTTTTTTTTCTTTTTTTCTAATTTTATTTTATTTTTAAACTTTACATAATTGTATTAGTTTTGCCAAATATCAAGGCTTGGAGAATTTTGAGCATTACTTTGCTAGCATGTGAGATGAGTGCAATTGTGTAGTAGTTCGAACATTCTTTGGCATTACCTTTCTTTGGTATTGCAATGAAAAGTGACCTTTTCCAGTCCTGTGGCCACTGCTGAGTTTTCCAAATTTGCTGGCATATTGAGTGCATGGCATGCCTGAATTCAAATCCTGGCTCCTTTTTCTACTGTCTGTGTGACCTTGGTGAAGTTACTAAAACTCTGTGAACCTCAGTTTATTCGTCTGTAAAATGGAGCTAAAAGTGCCATTAATGTGTGGTTCCTAGGAAGAGCTGGTGTTTGCCATGTGGAAGTTGCTTCCTTTCTTTGGAATAAGGAACAGTTAAGCATTTAGTGCTCCTCTGAGGATTTGCCTGGATTCCTTCATCAAATGGAAGTTTCCAAGCTATGTTCGTAAGTAGTCTTATATCTTTAATGGAAATAGTTACATTCAAGTTTAGCTGTTAAGGTTGGTCTTTTGTGAAGCATCACTAAAATTAGTTTTCACTGAAATGTGTTCCCTAGACTATTTTCCCTAAAGATGGCTGGGCATTGATGAGGGATGCCCTCGTGGCCAAGGTGCCAGTGGCCCATAGTGAAAGGGAAGGGCCACTGAATCAGAAGCAGGTAATCTTGTTAGAGCCCACTTGAGATGGTCTGATTCCCCATTGTTACTAAATGCTACTGAATTAAACAAGCAATCACTGTCCCATTTTAAATACATGTTTCCTGCAGTTCAAAATCTAAGGAGCATTTGAAAAAAAAAAAAAAGTAGACATATGCAGATTAAAAAAAAGAACACAAAATCCAGCTACATGGTACATCTTAAAGTAAGCGTTTCAGGGACAGAAAAACTCAAATAACATCTAATACACAGATCCAACTAGGAGGAAACAGAGTGTCCCTTAGGTCTGGGAGCTCGTTGAATGGACATTGATGGATTTGTTTTCCTTTCAGATTAAACTGAACTTCTGACGTGAAAGTAGTTTACTGGCTTCTGATCTTGAAAGCAACAATCTTTTTTTTCTCCCTCTAACTAAATTTCTCTTGTTTAGGTGTTTTAGCTTTTTAACAGCTTGAAAAGTGGCACATCGGAGTGCCACATTGGAAGATTCAGAAGAAATTATTTGCTTAAAAAATGTTGAGAGAAACAGAGAATTTGGCTAACTTTACTTTCCCTCTGGTAAAGTGGTGTCTGGCAAATGGACCATTCTAGGGGCTTGAATATTTTCTCTTAGGCTCAAATGCCCAAAGATATGCAAAATAACATTTCAGCAATTTTTCATAGCTTGACAAGATAAATATTATCGGAACTGAATATGAACATTTGTGTAAATGAGGGCTGGCCTTTAACGATGGAGATAACGCATAGGAGTGTTAAGTAGATGTCAGTGTTGGCTGTTGATTAAATAATGTCTGTGCTGAGAACTCATTTTACCTTAGCATCTGTGGATGTAATCTCATCTTCAGGGTTAGCTGGTTTAGGAAAAGATATCTTATGCTAATTTATAGCTCAATAAATTTTAATTTCAGACATTGGCAGATAAAACATCTAGATATGGCAGAGACACCCACATGAATGTAGAATAAATGCTATTGTTTATGTGTGACGGCTAGCTTTCCCTGTCATCTTTGATTACATGTTACACTTGTCAAAAACTAAGTAACCAACATTGGTTCCTCACTGCTCACTAAATTCTAGACTTTATTTGGATTTCATCAGTTTTTCCATCAATGTCCTCTTGCTATTCCAGGATGAAGATCAGGTACCGTGATGTGTTTAAGTGTGTATCTCCTGAGTTTCTTCTGTTTGTGTCAGTTTCTGAGTTTTTACTTGCTTTTCGTGACCTTGGCAATATTACTGTGTGCTAGCCAAGTATCCTGTGGAATTTCTCCCAGCTTGGGTATGGCTGATGTTTTTTCTCATGAATCGACTGAGGTGAAGGTCTTTCTGATCACAGTATATGATGGGGTCACAACAGCCACATGATATATCTGATGATGCTACTATTCCCCCCCCCTTTTTTTTTTACAAAAAGATACACTAAAACATGAAATACTAAAGAGTATATCAAATGACTTATTTTTTGCATTCTAGGTAGGAGTGATTTGAAGCGAAAGGAGGGAGTTTCATTAAAAAATACTCTGGATATACCTTAGCCCTTCTGCATATTTGAACTTAGATGGAGTAAGTCAATTGAGGGAACATCTGGGTTATGCCTTTTTTTTTTAAAGTAGTTTTCTTTTTTGTTGTTACTGTTGTTTTGTTTTTATTTCATAATCATAAATTTAACTTTGCAATTCAGCTAAACTTGGAGGGAGATAGGAAAATATGGAACCCAAAGAACTGTAGCAAGAGCACAAAGATTATAGGATATTTCAAGTAGATAGATGTAAGGGGTTCTCTCCTGGGCTACAGAAGGAATGGTCTGGTGGTTAAGTAAAACACAAGTCAAATTTATTAGATTTTTCCACAGTCAGAAATGGTGATCCTCTTGCTGGTCTTGCCATTCCTGGATCCAAAGCACTCCATGGCTTCTACAATATCCATGCCCTCTTTCACCTTGCCAAAGACCACATACATGCCATCCAGCCACTCAGTCTTGGCAGTGCAGATGAAAAACTGGGAACTGTTTGTGTTGGGGCCAGCATTTACCATGGACAAGGTGCCAGGACCTGTATGCTTCAGGATGAAGTTCTCATCATAAAATTTCTTGCCATAGATGGACTTGCCACCAGTACCATTGTGGCACATAAGTCCCAGAACTATTCTGTGAAAGCAGGAAACTTTATAACCAAATCCTTTCTCCCCAGTGCTCTGAGCATGAAAGTTTTCTTCTGTCTTTGGAACTTCATCTGCAAACAGCTCGAAAGAGACGTGGCCCAAGGGCTTGCTGTCGACAGCGATGTCAAAGAAGAAGATGGGGTTGACTGTGGCTGGACAGCTCAAGAGACTCCAGGGTGGCAGCATCTGCAAGGCCTAAAGTAGTTTTCTTTAGGAACTGTCAACGTATTGTTGAACTGTGGACTTGTAACTCTGCATGGACTATGGCTAGTCAATAATATGTACTTAAAAGCTGCATTATTGCAAAATGAGTGTTTTATCCAGGTACTCATTCTTTTATTGTTATTTGCTTTTTAAACTTTGTTTTAGTCACTTAAAGAAAATCTTCTTAAGACATAATTTTCCTCAAATCCATTCCAAGTTGTTTAGGAATGGATAAAGAAGATGTACTATATGTATATGTATACAATGGACTATTACTTAGTCATTAAAAAGAATGAAATAAGGCAATTTGCAGCAACATGGATGGACCTAGAGAGTGTCATACTGAGTGAAGTAAATCAGACAGAGAAGGAGAAATATTGTATAACATCCCTTATATGTGGAATCTAAAAAGAAACAATACAAATGAATTTACTTACAAAACAGAAAGAGACTCACAGACTTAGAAAATGAACTCCTGGCTGCCAGGGGGAAGGGATAGTTAAGGACTTTGGTAAGGTCATATACACACTGCTATGTTTAAAGTGGATAACCAGCAAAAAACTATTACATAGCACTTGGAACTCTGCTCAATGTCATGCGCCAGCCTGGATGGGAGAGGGGTTTAGGAGAGAATGGATACATGCAACTGTATAGCTGAGTCCCTTCACTGTTCACCTGAAACTGTCACAACATTGTTAATTGGTTATTCCCCAATACAAAATGTTTTTGGTATTAAAAAATAAAAAATAAAGTTAAAAAATTACAATTAAGAAATAACAAAAATTAAAAAATAGTCATAATTTTGGGCATGTACTTATGTGGATATGAACTAGATAGATGATAGTAGTTTTTAAAAAAAGAAAGATGAAATGAGGAAAATTCGTTAGAACCCAGTGATTATCTTGAAGGAGAGGATCAAGAATTATTTTAAAGTATTAAGCATGTACCATGTGAATGACAATACCAATGCTAATTAGGTCTAGATAGGAAGATAAACTTGGATAATGACTCCATTTTACTTGGATTTCAGTTTCAAAAGATATTATTGTTCTTACTTATGGGGCCATCAAAGAAACAGTTGAAAATGTGGGATTGAATGCCATAAAGAAGGTCAGCGTTGAAGAGAGAGCCTGTTTGAAATGAAGTATCATTAAATGGAAAAGTTATTTTAGAGATCTCCAAACATGATCACTCCTTAATCTCTGCAATTTATTCAGTGGAACCAACTTTCCAAGCCAGACACTTCTTTGGCTGTCCCCATTGCAGCCTCTCATTACGACTCTGGGATAAAAGCAAACCAAGGTCAAATATCAGATCCCTGCAGGGAGATAACCTGAGCCCTTTGTCTGATGAAATCTCTGCACCTGACAGCTCACTGCTCTTCAGGGAAATCCAAAGCAGCTTCTTTCCTTAATGTTCAAAATTCAGCACTCTGAACTGAGTCAGGTGCCTTGCTGCTGCTCGTCTCGCCTCATCTCCAGTGATCCAGCAAACTGAGCATTTGCTGGCAGCCCCGATCGACTCCTGGGATTTTAAGACCCTTGGCAGCTGGAACTGTGTTTGATATTGCTCTTTATTTTTCAAAGTACTTGACATGGAACAGGAAGTGTACCACTCACATCACAGGAGGAAAACATGAGCTAGTCAGGTATCCTGGAGTTCAGAATCTTGCTCTGCCATTTACACTTGAGCACCTAGGGATGTTGCTTAATCCTGTGGAGCAGAAGATTCCCCCTCTGAAGTTTTAGGAGAATAGTGCACACTTCATAGAGAAGTTGTAAGCATTATGTGTGGCAACATATTAAAGCTCTTAGCACAGAGTCTGGACATAATATTCACTTGATAAAAGATAAGAGTAACAGACATCTATGTAGCATTTACCAAGGTTTGGGTATTACACTAAGTAAATCTAACTTAACTCATCTGTTTAATCCCCTATAACAATTTAATGAGCTCAGCAGATATTGTTACCCATTTCACAGGTGAGCAAACTGAAGATTGGTAAGCCATCTTGCCTAAGGTCAAACAGTTAGAGGTAGTAAAAAGTAGACAGCTGGACTCTTAATCTTTGCTCTTAAACAATATGATATATCATTATTATGCATATAGCACACAATGATAATAATGATACCTATTATTACTATTCATAAAGATTCTTTGTGCTACTATTTGGGTAGGGACAAGACAAGAACAGTTGCTATAAACACTCTTACTTAATACTGCTTTAGTTATTCTAGTCACTAGGACAAGAAAAATGAAACATACACACAATAGAAAATTTTTTTTTTTCAGTTGTTGGCTCTCTGGCATGAAAACTCCAAATAATACATCTAAATAGAAGAAAAGTGAAAGTGAAGTTGCTCAGTCATGTCCGACTCTTTGCGACCTCATGGACGGTCGCCTACCAGGCTCCCAAGATCCATGGGGTTTTCCAGGCAAGAATACTGGAGTGGGCTGCCATTTCCTTCTCCAGGGGATCTTCCCAACCCAGGGATCGAACCTGGGTCTTCTGCATTGCAGACAGACGCTTTACTGTCTGAGCCACTAGAGTGATCCTATTAATAGAAGAAAAGCTGATTACTAAAAAAGTTCAAAAGCTGTCCTATGTATCAACTACATCAGACAGCATTCATGAGCACTCCACAATGCCCTTCACACGTATTTTAAGAGTTGATGCTGGCTGCTGGGAGCTCAGCAGATACTGTCAACCAGAATCCAGGAGCCTCTTCAACTTTGTTCAGTTCAGTTCAGTCGCTCAGTCATGTCCGACTTTTTGCAACCCCATGGACTGCAGCATGCCAGGCTTCCTTGTCCATCACCAACTCCCTAAGCTTGCTCAAACTCATGTCCATAAGTCGGTGATGCCATCCAGCAATCTCATCCTCTGTCCTCCCCTTCTCCTCCTGCCTTCAATCTTTTCCAGCACCAGGGTCTTTTCCAATATGTCAGTTCTTCACATCAGGTGGCCAAAGTATTGGAGTTTCAGCTTCAACTGGGTAACGCTGGGTTAAGATACCATCAGCTTTCAATACCACATTCCCATGAGCCTGCACCAACAATATCTTGAGTCGTGTGTTTCCACCCAAAGTCTCCTCAAGACCAGTCCAGCTCTTAACACCAAATCCTAAAACCAGACTACATGGTTTAGGCTTAAGTTATAACACCAACCCATTTCTGTACCAGTCTGTCCTACTATTTCTGGGTAACAAATTATCACAAATCTTAGTTGTATGTGAACACCATTTTAATTATTTTTAATTTCAATTTTACTGACAAAAACTGACAAATAAAATTGTAGGATATTTAAATTATACTTTATGGTGGTTTGCTCAACGAACACATTGTGAAAGGATTCCCTAATCTAATTAATACATCCAACACCTCATATATTATTCTCTCTTAGAAGAACATTTCAGTTCTTCTCTCTTAGGAAATTTCATTTATACAATGTTATGTTATCAACTATGCTCATCATATTTTACATTAGACCTTTTACCTTATTCATCTTATAGCTGAAAGTTTGTACCCTTTAGTCATAATTTCCTATTTTTCCTCACACCTCTGCCCCTGGAAACCACTCTTCTATTCTCTCTTTCCACAATTTTGACTTTTTAAGAGATAGCATGAAGTATTTGACTTTTTCTGTCTGACATTTCTCTTAGCAAATTGCCTTCAAGTTCCATCTTTGTTGTCACAAATGGCAGGTTTTCCTTCATTCTCATGGCTGAATAATAGTCCATTGACTGTGTGCATATATAAATAGACCACATCTTCTTTATCTGTTCAACAATTAATGAACATTTAAGTTATGTCCATGTCTTGGCTACTGTGAATTGTGGATAATGCTTCAAAGAACATGGAGTGCAAATAACTTTTTGAAATTCTGTTTTCATTTTCTTTGGGTATATCGATGCAGAAGTAGGATTGCTGGATAAAAATAAAATGGTAATTTCTTTTTTATTTTTTTAAGGAAACTCCATACTGTTTCCTATAGTGAGTGCACCATTTTACATTCCCATCAGTAGTGCACCAGGGTTCCTTTTTTCCCACATGCCTGCTAACATTTGTTATCTCTTGTCTTTTTCATGATATACATTTTAAAATGTGTAAAGTGATAGCTTACTATGGTTTGACTTCCCTAATGATTAGTGATGCTGAATACCTTTTTATGTACTTGTAGGCAATTTGTCACCCTACCTATTTAACTTGTATGAAGAGTACATCATGAGAAATGCTGGTCTGGAAGAATCATAGGCTGGGAGAAATATCGATAACCTCAGATATGCAGATGACACCACCCTTATGACAGAAAGTGAAGAGGAACTAAAAAGCCTCTTGATGAAAGTGGAAGAGGAGAGTGAAACAGTTGGCTTAAAGCTCAACATTCAGAAAATGAAGATCATGGCATCTGGTCCCATCACTTCATGGGAAATAGATGGGGAAACAGTGGAAACAGCATCAGACTTTATTTTTTGGGGCTCCAAAATCACTGCAGATGGTGATTGCAGCCATGAAATTAAAACATGCTTACTCTTCAGAGAAGGCAATGGCACCCCACTCCAGTACTCTTGCCTGGAAAATCCCATGGATGGAGGAGCCTGGAAGGCTGCAGTCCATGGGGTCGCTGAGGATTAGACACGACTGAGCGACTTTCCTTTCACTTTTCACTTTCATGCTTTGGAGAAGGAAATAGCAACCCACTCCAGTCTTCTTGCCTGGAGAATCCCAGGAACGGGGGAGCCTGGTGGGCTGCCGTCTATGGGGTCCACAGAGTCAGACACGACTGAAGCGACTTAGCAGCAGTTAGCAGTACTTTTGGGAAGTAAAGTTATGACCAACCTAGACAGCATATTATAAAGCAGAGACATTACTTTGCCAACAAAGGTCCATCTAGTCAAGGTTTTTCCAGTGGTCATGTATGCATGTGAGAGTTGGACTGTGAAGAAAGCTGAGCACTGAAGAATTGATGCTTTTGAACTGTGGTGTTGGAGAATACTCTTGAGAGTCCCTTGGACTACAAGGAGATCCAACGAGTCCATCCTAAAGGAGATCAGTCCTGGGTGTTCATTGGAAGGACTGATGCTGAAGCTGAAACTCCAATACTTTGGCCACTTCATGCAAAGAGTTGACTCATTGGAAAAGACCCTGATGCTGAGAGGGATTTGCGGCAGGAGGAGAAGGGGACAACAGAGGATGAGATGGCTGGATGGCATCACCAACTCGATGCACATAAGTTTGGGTGAACTCCGGGAGTTGGTGATGGACAGGGAGGCCTGGCGTGCTGCGATTCATGGAGTCGCAAAGAGTTGGACACGACTGAGTGACTGAACTGAACTGAACTGGATTGAGGCAATTTGAATATCTTCTTTGGAAAAAAAAAAAGTATATATATATATATATTCATTTCCTCTGTCTGTTTTTAATTGGATTGTTTGATATTGAGTTGTATGAGTTTTTTTAAAAAATAGTTTGGATATTAACCCCTTATCAGATATATTATTTGCAAATATTTTTTTCCAGTTCAGTGGGTTGCCTTTTTATTTTGTTGATGGCTTCCTCTGCTGTGCAGAAGATTTTAAATTTGATGTAGTCCTACTAATTTATTTTTATTTTTGTTGCTTTTGCTTTTGTTGTCAATTCCAAAATAATTATTGCTAACATTGATGTGAAAGAGCTTACCCTCTATGTTTTCTTTCTGGAGTTGTATGACTTCAGGTCTTACATTCAAGTCTTTAATCCATTTTGACTTGACACTTATGATGGTGTAAAATAATCATCTGATTTCAGTCTTTTGTATGTGCTGTCCAATTTTCCAACACCATTTATTGACTGTCCTTTCTTCACTGTATCATCTTGACTGCTTTGTCCCATGTTAATTAACCATATATGCATAGGCTTAATTCTTGGCTCACTATTGTGTGGCATGGACTTCTGTGTCTGTTTTTATGCCAATTCCATCCTATTTTGAGTACCATAGCTTGCAAAGTAATTTGAAATTAAAAAGTACTATGACTCCAGATTTATTCTTCTTTCTCAAGATTGCTTCGACTATTTAGGGTCTTTTGTGGTTTCATACAATTTCAGAATAGGTCATTCCAGTTCTTTGAAAAATGCTGTTGGAATTTTGATACTGTTGGATACTATTGGAAATGGAACCAAATCTGTAGATTGCTTTGGGTCTTAAGGACATTATAAAAATGTTAATTCTGCCAATCCATGGACATGGAATATCTTTCCATTCATATGTATCATCTTCAATTTCTTTCATCAGTGTCTCAGTTTTCAGTGTATAGATCTTCACCTCCTTGGTCAAATTTATATCTAGGTACTAAATTTGATGCAGTTGTAAGTGGGATTGTTTTCTTAACTTCTCTCTCTGCTAGTTAATTTTTAGTGTACAGAAACTAAACTGATTTTGGTATATTGATTTTGTATCTTGCAACTCTACCAAATCCATGTGTTAGTTCTAATGGTTTTTGGTGAAGTCTTTCAGGTTGTCTATATGTAATATTATGTCACCTAGAAACAGAGCCAGTTTTTCTTCTTTTAAATTTTGGATATTTTTGGATTTCTTTCTCTTGCCTAAATTTCTTTGGCTAGGACTTCCAGCACTATGTTGAATAGTGAGTGAGTACTCTTGCCTTATTCCTAATCTTAGAGGAAATTATTTCAGCTTTTTACTATTAAAATTGATGTCAGCTGTGGACTTGTCATATATGCGTTATTATATTGAAGTAGTTTCCCTCTATATGCAGTTTGTTGAAAGTTTTTACCACAAGTGGATGCTGAATCTGTCAAAAGCTTTTCTTTCTTGCATCTATTGAGATGATCATATGATCTTTGTCCTTCATTTTGTTAATTTGGTGTATCACATAGATTGATTTACATGTCAAACCCATCTTGACATACCTGGAATAAATATCACTTGATTATGGCATACAGTCCTTTGGCTGTATAATTGAATTTAGTTTGCTAATATTTTGTTGAGTATTTTTTTCATTTATGTTCATCATAATACTGACTTGTAATTTCCTTTTCTTGTAGTGTCCTTGTCTGGCTTTGTTACTGTTGGCTTTGTAAAGAGAGTTTAGAATTGTTTCTTCCTCTTTAATTTTTTGAGAAATTTGAGAAGGATTGGTATCAATTCTTTAAATGGTTAGTAGAATTCAATTGTGAAGCTGTCTGATCCTTGACTTTTCTTTGGTAGGGGATTTTTGATTACTGATTCAATCGTCTTCCTAATAATTGGTCTATTCATATTTTCTCTTTCTACTTGATTCAGTCTTGGTGGGCTGTATATTTCAATGAATTTATCCATTTTTTGTAGGTTGCCTATTTTTGGGGGCATTTAATTGCCCATAGTAGTCTTATGATCCTCTGTATTCCTTTATTATCAGTTGTAATATCTCCTATTTAATTTCTAATTTTATTTAAGTTCTCTCTCTTTGGTAATTCTAGATAACATTTATTTCTATTCTGGGCTCAGATGGTAAAGAATCTGCTTGCAATGTAGGAGACTCCAGTTTGATACCTGGATAGGGAAGGTGCCCTGGAGAAGGGAATAACTATGCACTCTACTGTTCTTGCCTGGAGGATTCCATGGTCAGAGAAGCCTCATGGGCTACAGTCCATGGGGTTGCAAAGAGTTGAACATGACTGAGTGACTATTACTTTCATTTTATATTTGTTTAATCTTTATTTTTAAAATTTCCTTTCTGATTATTGTTATTTCCTTTCTTCTAATAATTTTGGGCTCAGTTTGTTTTCTTTTTCTAATTCCTTGAGGTGTAAAGTTAGGTTTTTTTTAGTCTTTGTGACTATTGTTATGTACAACCCTCCTAGAACTACTTTTGATTCATCCCATAAGTTTCAGTATGTTGTATTTTCATTTTCACTTGTCAATAGTTTTTGATTTCCCTTTCGATTTCTTCTTGATTCATTCATGATCCAGGATCATGCTGTTTAATCTTCAAATATTTGTGAATTTTTTAGTTTTGTCCTTGTAACTGATTTCTATTTTTCATGTGCCTATTAGCCATCTGCACATCCTCTTTGGAAAAATTTATATTCAATTCTTCTGCCCATTTTCTAATCAGGTCATTTGTTTTTTTGAGTTCTATGAGCTACTTTTAAATATTAGATATTAATCCCTTATTGGCCATATAATTTGCAAATATTTTTTCCCATTGTTAGTTGTCTTTTCCTTTTGTCTATGATTTCCTTTGTTGGGCAAAAGGTTTTAAGTTTAGTTCCCATTTGTTTATTGTTGCTTTTTTCCCTTTTGTTTTAAGAGACAGACCCAAAAAGATATTGCTGTGATTTATGTCAGTGTTCTGCCTATGATTTCCTCTAAGAGTTTTATAGTATCTGATCTTACATTTAACTATTAAATGTATTTTGTTTATTTTTTATGTTGTTAGAAAATGTTCTAATTTCATTCTTCTTAGCTGTTCAGTTTTGCCAGCACCACTTTTTGAAAAGAATGTCTTTTCAGTCTTGTATAGTGCTGCCTCTTTTGTCACTGATTAATTGACCATATGTGTGTGGGCATATTTATGGACTCTCCACTCTGTTTCATTGATCTATTAATAACTATTTGTGTGTGTGTGTGTGTGTGTGTGTGTGCACTAATACCATAGTGTTTTGATTACTGTAGCTTTGTGGTATAGTCTGAAGTCAGGGAGTGTGACACCTCCAGCTCTGTTCTTCTTTCTCAAGATTATTTTGGCCATTCAGGTTCTTTTTGCTTCCGAACAGATTTTAAAATTATTTATTCTAGTTCTGTGAAAAATGTTATTTGTATTTTGATTGAGGTTCCATTGAATCTGTAGATTGCCTTTGGTAATATGATCATTTAAAAATTTTCAGTTCTTTCAGTCCAAGTACATGGTGTATCTTTTCATCTGTCTGTGTTGTCTTCAATTTCTTTCAGCAATGTCTTATAGTTTTCTGACAATAGGTCTTTTACTTCCTCAAGTAGGTTTATTCCTAGGTATTTTATTCTTTTTAAGGTTATAATAAATGGAATTGTTTCCTTAGTTTCTGACAGTTTGTTGTTAGTATATAGAAATACAATGTACTTTTGTATACTAATTTTGTATCCTGCAATTTTACTGAATTCATTAATGAGCTCTAGTAGACTTCTGGTGGAGAAGCTTAAGTTTTTAAGGCTTATTTTGTGGTCTAAAACATGATCTATTGAGGAATTTCCCATGTGCATTTGAGAAGGCTATGTATTATTTTGCTTGTTGGATGGAATATTCAGTAAACACTGTTAAATCCATCTTGTCTGATGTTCCATTTAACTCTGATGTTTCCTTATTGATTTTTTTGTCTACATGACCTACCATGTTTTAAGTGGGGTAGTAAAGTCCCATAATATTTTTATATTGCTTTATATCTCTCCCTTCAGATCTGTTAATTTTTGCATTACATATTTAGGTGCTCATGGCACCCCACTCCAGTACTCTTGCCTGGAAAATCCCATGGATGGAGGAGGCTGGTGGGCCACAGTCCATGGGGTCGCGAAGAGTTGGACATGACTGAGCGACTTGACTTTCACTTTTCACTTTCATGCATTGGAGAAGAAAATGGCAATCCACTCCAGTGTTCTTGCCTGGAGAATCCCAGGGACGGGGGAGCCTGGTTGGCTGCCGTCTATGGGGTCGCACAAAGTGGGACAGGACTGAAGTGACTTAGCAGCAGCAGCAGCAGCATGTTGGATGCAGGGCTTCCCTGGTGGCTCAGACAGTAAAGAATTTTCCTGCCATGCAGAACACTTGGGTTCAATCCCTGGGTTGGGAAGACACCCTGGAGGAGGGCATGGCAACTCACTCCAGTATTCCTAGAGAATCCCCATGGACAGAGATGCATGGCAGGCTATAGACAAATGTCCATGGGTTGTAAAGAGTCGGACCTGACTGAGTGACTAAGCACAGCAGAGCACATATTGGGTACATGACTTCCCGGGCGGCTCTAGTGGTGAAGAACCCACCTGCCAATGTAAGAGACATAAGAGATATGGATCTGATCCCTGGGTTGGGAAGATCCTCTGGAGGAGGGCATGGCACCTTACTCCAGTATTCTTGCTTGGAGAATCCCATGGACAGAGGAGCCTGGTGGGCTACAGTCCATAGGGTTGTAGAGTCAGATAAAATTGAAGCAACTTAGCATGCATATACATGCATATTGGGTGCATAAATATTTATAAATGTTATATTCTCTTGTTTAATTGACTCATTATTATATTATTATTTATTATATAATGCCTTCCATTTTTCTATTTACAGTTGTTGGCTTAAAATCTATTTTGTCTGGGATAAGTATAGCTATCCCTGTTTCTTTTTATTTTCTATTTGCATGAAAACTCTTTTTCCATCTCATTACTTTTTGTGTATGTATTGTTAAACCTGACGTACATTTCTTGTAGTCAACATATAGTTGAGTCTCATTTAAAATAAAATTTTCAGCCACTTTATGTCTTTTGATTAGAGAACTTAGTCCATTTATATTTAAAGTATTTCTTTTAGGTAGGCACTTACTATTGATATATATATATATATATATATATAGTAATTCTTTGTTTCTTTCTGTTCTTGCTCTCTTCCTTAGTGACCTAATGGTTTTTTAAAATTTGAAGTGGTGTATTTAGATTCCTTTTTCTTTATATGTTTTGTTTATTTATTATAGGATTTTGCTTTGTAGTTCCCAGGAGACTTGCTTAAAATATTTTAGGTTTATAACTTCCTATTTTAAGCTGATAATAACTTAACTTCAAACACATACTAAAGCTCTACATTTATAAAGTGCCCCCTTCCATTTTATGTTTCTGATGTCGTAATTTATATCTTTTCATCTTATGTATCCATTAACAAATAATTGTAGTTTTAAAGTTATTTTTACAACCATATGGTGTTATAGTTGGAGAGGGAAATGGCAACCCACTCCAGTACTTTTGCGTAGAAAATCCCATGGACGGAGGAGCCTGGTAGGCTGCAGTCCATGGGATCGAAAAGAGTCGGACACGACTGAGCAACTTCGTTTTCACTTTTCACTTTCATGCATTGGTGAAGGAAATGGCAACCCACTCCAGTGTTCTTGCCTGGAGAATCCCAGGGACGGGGAAGCCTGGTGGGCTACCGTCTATGGGGTCACACAGAGTCGGACATGACTGAAGCGACTTAGCAGCAGCAGCAGCAGCAGCAGCAGTGTTATAGTTATAAAACTATATATCTAATCTATAGATACATTATATAGATATCTATATATGTCTATCTATAGATATATATAGATATCTATATATACAGTTTTATAGTTATATTATCATAATTATAAATAATAGTAGTTTCATAGTTATATTATTATAGTCCACAGGCTGGTATCAACATTGCTAGAGAAAAAATATCAATAACCTCAGATATGCAGATGACACCACCTTATGGCAGAAAGCAAAGAACTAAAGAGCCTCTTGATGAAAGTGAAAGGGAAGAGTGAAAAAGTAGGCTTAAAACCCAACATTCAGAAAACTAAGATCATGGCATCTGGTCCCATCAGTTCAGCTCAGTTCAGTTGATCAGTTATGTCTGACTCTTTGTGACTCCATGGACTGCAGCACCCCAGGCCTCCCTGTCCATCACCAACTCCTGGAGATACTCAAACTCATGTCCATTGAGTCAGTGATGCCATCCAACCATCTCATCCTCTGTTGTTCCCCTCTTCTCCAAACACCCTCAATCTTTCCAGCACTAGGGTCTTTTCCAATGAGTCAGTTCTTTGCATAAGGTGTCCAAATACTGGAGTTTCAGCTTCAGCATCAGTCCTTCCAATGAATATTCAGGACTGATTTCCTTTAGGATGGACTGGTTGGCTCTCCTTGCAGGGCAAGGGATTCTCAAGAGTCTTCTCCAACACCACAGTTCAAAAGCATCAATTCTTCAGCGCTCAGCTTTCTTTATAGTCCAACTCTCACATCCATACATGACTACTGGAAAATCTATAGCTTTGACCAGATGGATCTGTGTTGGCAAAGAAATGTCTCTGCTTTTTAATATGCTGTCTAGGTTGGTCATAACTTTCTTCTAAGGAACAAGCATCTTTTAATTTCATGGCTGCAGTCAAAATCTGCAGTGATTTTGGAGACCCCCAAAATAAAGTCTGTCACTTTTTCCATTGTTTCCCCATCTAATTGCCATAAAGAGTTGGTACCAGATGCCATGATCTTGGTTTCTGAATGGAGTTTTGAACTCTATTGAGTTTTAAGCCAACTATTTCATTCTCCTCTGTCAATTTCATCAAAGTCTCTTTAGTTCTTCTTCACATTCTCCCATAAGGGTGGTTTCATCTGCATATCTGAGGTTATTGATATTTTTCCCAGCAGTCTTGATACCTGCTTGTTCTTCATCCAGCCCAGCGTTTCTCATGACATAATCTGCATAAAAGTTAAATAAGCAGGGTGACAATATACAGCCTTGACGTACTCCTTTCCCAGTTTGGAACCAGTCAGTTCAGTTCTAACTGTTGCTTCCTGGCCTGCATACAGATTTCTCAGGAAGCAAGTCAGGTGGTCTAGTATTCCCATCTGAAGAATTTTTCACAGTTTGTTGTGATCCACACAGTCAAAGGCTTTGGCATAGTCAATAAAGCAGAAATGGATTTTTTTTCTGAAGCTCTCTTGCTTTTTGCATGATCCAGCAGATGTTGGCAATTTGATCTTTGGTTCCTCTGCCTTTTCTAAAACCAGCTTGAACATCTGGAAGTTCTTGGTTCACATATTGCTGAAGCCTGGCTTGGAGAATTTTAAGCATTACTTTACTAGCATGTGAGATGAGTGCAAAGAGGAGTGCAATTGTGCGGTAGTTTGAGCATTCTTTGGCATTGCTTTTCTCTGGGATTGGAATGAAAACTGACCTTTTCCAGTCCTGTGGCCACTGCTGAGTTTTCCAACTTTGCTGGCATATTGAGTTAAGCACTTTCACAGCATCATCTTTCAGGATTTGAAATAGCTCCACTAGAATTCCATCACCTCCACTAGCTTTGTTCATAGTGATGCTTTCTAAGGTCCACTTGACTTCACATTCCAGGATGTCTGGCTCTAAGTGAGTGATCACACCATCGTGATTATCTTGGTCATGAAGCTCTTTTTTGTACAGTTCTTCTGTGTATTCTTGCCACCTCTGCTTAATATCTTCTGCTTCTGTTAGGTCCATACCATTTCTGTCCTTTATCGAGCCCATCTTTACATGAAATATTCCCTTGGTATCTCTAATTTTCTTGAAGAGATCTCTCGTTTTTCCCATTCTGTTGTTTTCCTCTATTTCTTTGCGTAAGTGATTCAGTTCAGTTCAGTTGCTCAGTTGTGTCCTACTCTTTGCGACCCTATGAATTGCAGCATGCAAGGCCTCCCTGTCCATCACCAACGTTCACTCAAACTCATGTCCATTGAGTCGGTGATGCCATCCAGCCATCTCATCCCCCATTGTCCCCTTCTCCTCCTGCCCCCAATCCCTCCCAGCATCAGGGCCTTTTCCAATGAGTCAACTCTTTGCATGAGGTGGCCAAAGTATTGGAGTTTCAGCTTCAGCATCAGTCCTTCCAAAGAACACCCAGGACTGATCTCCTTTAGAATGGACTGGTTGGATCTCCTTGCAGTTCATGGGACTCTCAAGAGTCTTCTCCAACACCACAGTTCAAAAGCATCAATTCTTCGGCGCTCAGCTTTCTTCACAGTCCAACTCTCATATCCATGCATGACCACTGGAAAAACCATAGCCTTGACTAGATGGACCTTTGTTGGCAAATAATGTCTCTGCTTTTGAATATGCCATCTAGGTTGATCTTAACTTTCCTTCCAAGGAGTAAGCGTCTTTTAATTTCATAGCTGCAATCACCATCTTCAGTGATTTTGGAACCCCCCAAAATAAAGTCTGACACTGTTTCCCCTTACAAAATTACAGTATTCTAAGTACTTTGGCCACTTCATGTGAAGGGTTAACTCATTGGAAAAGACTCTGATGCTGGGAGGGATTGGGGCAGGAGGAGAAGACGATGACAGAGGATGAGGTGGCTGGATGGCATCACTGACTCGATGGACGTGAGTCTGAGTGAACTCCGGGAGTAGGTGATGGACAGGGAGGCCTGGCGTGCTGCGATTCATGGGGTCGCAAAGAGTTGGACATGACTGAGCGACTGAACTGAACTGAAAGCTTAATTATGTATTTATCTTTGCTAGTGAGATTTATGCTTTCATTTTTTCCCTTATAATTAGTATCTTTTCATTTTAGTTTGAAGAAGTCCATTTAACATTCTTGTACAGATTAGTGGTGACGAACTCCTTCAACTTTTGCTTGTCTGTCAATGTCTTTATCTTTCCTTTAATTATGAAGGATAACTTTGCTAGGTAAAGTATTCTTGATTGGTAGGGTTTGTTTGTTTGTCTTTCAGTACTTTGAATATGTCATGCCACTCCTTTCTGATCTGCAAAGTTTCTGCTAAAAAATCTTCTTTTTTTTTTTTAAAACATACACATTTAACTTTATTTCATCATTGCCATTTAAAGCTTGATTTTATAAAACATAAAAGACATTCTTAAGAGTTCTGTATCACAACAATTTGAAAAGTGGGAATATCCACAGCTTTATAGTCTTATGGCGGTTACCTTGTATGTAACAAGTTGTTTTTCTCTAACTGCTTTTAAGATTCTATCCTTGTCTTAACTTTTGACAGTTTAATTACAATGTGTCTTGGTGTGGCTCTTTTTGAATTCACCTTAACTGAAATTCTCGGGTCTTTTGGATTTGGATGTCTAACAGAGCCTACATTTTGATTGGTTCCTGCCACATAGTCACTTGTCCCATAGTTAGGGGCTTCATCTCTAATAGAGTCCAACAGCACATAAACAGCAGTTCTTGAGAACTATAATTGCCTAAAGATAAAATCTATTATGAGTCTGTTTTGTTGGCTCACACAATGAACTCCACATGGCATCTTTTCCCACCATAGATAAGTTCTTGATTGTAACTGTAAGTGACCATAAGCAGAGGTTGCATATTAGTGTATCCTGATTCCTCCACATTGGGCCACTCTTGGTACCCTGTATCATATATTGGATTTCCTGGTAAGCAGACTCTGAGATGGAGATTTGAAAACAGGCCATTTGTTGGGAGGGGTGCTTTCAGAATCAACATTTCTGGTATAATAAAGGAAGCAGGATTGGGCAGAGTGATTATGGGACAGAGTGATATAGTAACAATAAAGTTAGTCAATCCCATCTGTAGTTATGGAGTGAGTTGTCCCTTCAGAGTTGTCTGATGTTAGAAAAGCAGGTAGGGAATTTATATCTCTGCATTGGCCAGCTACTGGATGTAGGTAAACCCAGGGAAGGGGGCAAAACTTGTGCAAGGCAGCTTTCTTTAGCTGAAGTTTCAGTCTTGGACAAGGCTTCTGGGAGGTACCCCGATGCCATCCAGTAAGTCTAGCATTAAGGTTTATTGCTATCAGAAACAACCTACCAATTGAAGTCAACATTCACAGATCTTATCTTTTTATACAGTCCAGTGTAAGTTATTAATAAGACTTCATAGGAATGTAATAGCATTTCAATTGACCAGGGTTTTAACATAGTTGTATTGGCAAAGAAATGCAATCTTGGCAAATAGGGATATATATTTTATTAATCTCAAAGAGAACCACAAGATCCCTACAATTGTATCTATAGAAAGTGGGCTTCTAAAATGATAGAACTTCTAGAATGTAAATTATTTCTGTGTCTCTGTCAAGCATGAAAGTGGATGTAAAGGTGCCAGAGAATAGAATTGGGGCAGCCAGACTGAGTAAGCAAGGATTTCATCCCACCAATAGTGCAGAGAGATACTTCTTTTATTGTCTAGTATATGATGTGTGCTATGGATTAAGAATCTGTCTATATTACTCCCTTTCTCTGATTTCTGAATGAGAACATTTTGGATTTTTATCTTATTTTCCTTTGACTTTTAAATTGGTATGCTTTGGATGATTAAATTAATCATGCATTCTATTTGTAGACCACAGAATATTGAAATGGGATTTCAAGAGGCATTAGAGGCAGAATGAACATACCTTGGATCTGGAAGTGCCTTAGGGCTATAACTCTTTGGGAAGTGTTGAGCAGGATTTAATTGTATATAGATACCTTGTAATTTGTTTGGTGGAAACAGAAATGAATGCTTGAGAAGGGTGTGTGTATGTGCTTGTTGGTGAGGTTAAGGAAAACTCAAGATATTGTTTTTATGTTTTAGCATTTTTCTTCCATTTACATTTCCCCTTCCTTTTAAGATACTCATCTTTTTCTATGTTCCAGTAAGTCAGTGAATCACAAAATCCCTCTCTATCACATTCACTATAGGATTGAAAGGTGACCTAAATATGGCCAATCATACTAATCAACTTCTTGAATCTAAGGTTCATATATGACCTAATCAGGGCAGATTAACATTTTGACCTATGATTAACATCTGAACATTGGAAGAAAGACTTCTTTTTAAACTGACGTTGCTAAACTAAGAGGATATGAATATGGGATTAGAGGTTATCTGTTTCCTTATAGGGGAAGACACTACATACAGGAGAGAAAGAGTGGGACAAACCCAGAGAGGTAAGAACCAGAGCTTGAGAGAAAGCATGGGTTGTCATTTGGGCACCTGAGGCCAGGTGTACTTGAAATCACCTCCAAATTCAGTCCTCTTGGTTACGTGGGGGCATAATCTTCCTTCAGTGCAAGATAGTTTCAGGTAGTTTTCTGCCCCTGTGACCAAATAGACCATCAATGATCGACTTTCAATAACCAGTTATGTTTCATCAGCTCTCATTCTCCTTAAGCTCTTCTTGATATTTCCCAAGAAATATTAGTTACTGGTTTCCTGAAGCTCTCTGTCTTAGTCCATTTGGTCTGTTAGAACAAAATGCAACAGACTGGGTAGCTAGTAAACAATAGAAAGGTACTGCTTACAGTTCTGGAGGATCAAGGAGCTAATATGGTCAGGTGAGTATTCTCTTCCAGGTCACAGACTTTCCATTTATCTTACGTGGGTGGAAGGGCTAGTGAGCTCTGTGGGATCTCTTTTTATAGAGCACTAACCTCATTCAGGAGACCTCCACCTTCAGGACCTAATCATCTCCCAAAGACCTTACTTTTGGAGGGCTAGGATTTCAAAAATTGAAGTTTAGAAGAACACAAACATTTAGACCATCACACCCTCTCTTCACTTGACCTCTGTTATTCCCCTGCCCACCTCCCAACACACACTTTTCTATAACGATACAAGAAGCATGCACCTGTCTTTTTTTTTTTTAAATTATAATTTTAAAAAATGTTTAATTGTAGGATAATTGCTTTACAGAATTTTTTAGTTTTCTGCCATACATCAAGAAGAATCAGCCATAGGTACACCTATGTCCCCTCCCTTCCAAACCTCCCTCCCATCTCCCTCCCCATTTCACCCTTCAAAATTGTCACAGAGCCCCTTTTTTGAGTTACGGTACACTCATAAGTAAGTTTCTTTCCCTAGGTCTTTATCTTTACATCTCCAAAATGAGGATGTTACACTAAAATTACTCCTAAAATACAGCATTCAGTTCTAAATTTCTGTGCTTTTATAACAGGAGGAAGTGGGGAAAAATAACTGTGAAGTTAGAAGTTGCAAAAACTTTAGCATGTGCTTGATTCAGATTCACTTAGGTGGAATAATTTTTTAATTTCCCTTTTAACTGTTGGGTAAGGTCATGATGCTCTATAATAAGTGCATGTTTTTCCAGAAGAAGGAAGAAGACCTTTTGAAAAAAGCTATAAAGGATTTGACAATGCCCAGTGTTATTGTTGCTTGAATCCAATTACTGGGGAAGCATTCTGCACATCTTTACACATCACATTTCAACATGTCATCTCCTCTAAGTGGAACCGATTGCATTAAAGTCGTTATGAAACTACAGTCATCCTCCTCCCTTCAGTAAAAATGTAATCATAAAAATTTTAAATGCACATATTCA
This sequence comes from Bos indicus x Bos taurus, assembly GCF_003369695.1. Taxonomy (NCBI): domain Eukaryota; kingdom Metazoa; phylum Chordata; class Mammalia; order Artiodactyla; family Bovidae; genus Bos; species Bos indicus x Bos taurus. Next base: position 74,163,787 of record NC_040077.1, read on the forward strand.
TTTTCCTCCCCTTCAGCCAAGCAAGTATACTTTGTCAGTATTCTCTGAAAAAGTGATTATCAGGTCTCTGTTTATGAAAATCTTAATGGAAAAATTAGATACACAACAAATTCCTGCTAAACTAAACATCTGATTCCATTACTTGGAAAACTAGCTGGTATTTATTTTTACATCTGCCACAAAAAATCTTTTAAGTTTGCTATTTTTCCTCCTCTCTTTTTTTCCCCTTTATCGTGTATGTGTGAATTAAGAGAAAAGAGAAATTAAACATTTTCCAGATACTCAAGATAATATTGTACCAAGTGTTTAAATTGCAGATTTTCAAGATTATATGTTCTCACTGAAAAGGTTTTAATTTACTTATATCCAAGAGTCTTTCATTTACTTTATTTCTTCCAAATCAAATTAAATCTCACTCCAATTTCTTATTTGTCAAAATAGTTTAAAAAAAATGTAATGTCTTTTTGTTTTGAAGAGCTCCTATCTTCTTGGGAATTATTTCAGAAAACTTAGGTCCTGCCATGTTTCACAATATTTGGTTCAGATTTTCTGGTCTATCCATAATGGTCAGCAGGAATGTATTATATCCGGACCTAGGTGATTCCTTGAAGTTGACAACATTGCACACTTTTGCTAGTGTACAAACTTGCACAAGAAGACTCTTCATGAGGCTAGGAGCTTTTTCTCCTCATGCCCAGTCCTTCTGCCATGAAATCTTGTTCTCAGAAGTTCTACCATCTTTTCAAGGTGCTGAATTATAGGCAGAGTAATTGACCCTTTCACCTAAAGGATTTCCCCCCATTTCCGCACTGCCTTCTGAGCTAGTGCAGAAGTTTAAAAAACGTCCAACTATTATCTATCTACCTACCCACCTACAATCTACTATCTATCTACAACCTATCTACTACCTATTTATCTATATATAGTCTATTTACTAAGTATATACAGCCTATCTACAGTCTATCTACCTACCTATCTATATCTATCTACCTACCGCTTATCTCTCTATAATCCATCCATCTATCTAGATAGCTATCTTCTGTCTGCAATCTATGTATGTGTATATGTATGTATCTAACTATAGTATATTACCTATGTACATCTTTCTTTTTTCTTCATTCCTTCCTCCTTATCAATCTACAATATATTTTCTTCCTATCTACCTATCTACAAACTAGCTGTATGCCTATCTATCTACTATCTACCTATCTATTTATGTCTATCTATGTTCTTCACACATAAGCAAGGTTCTGGGCGCCCTACAGGGGAAAGTTGGTGTCCCCACCTTTGCCTGGGGAGTTTGGTATGTCCTAGTACAGCACATGCACTCTTGTATCCTCAAGTCTAGGGGACCAGATATATATATATAGCTTTCGAGGTTTTGAAAAAAAAGCCCAGAGAGGATTATCAGAAGTTTGGGCACTTCTGCTTTGAGACAAGACAAATGAATGTAATTAATTATCCACACAAACAAAGGCCTAGCCACATTTTGGAGAAAGGAGGAGTGAATATTACCAGCACATTTTAATATACTATAGTGAGCAAAAAGAAGCACTACTTTATCTGGGTTCAAATCCCCACTCCATATAGTTGTGAGACCCTGGGTTAATTACTTAAACTCTCTGCACACTCATTATCTTATTTGTAAATTGAAAATATATTATTAGTACCTAATTTATGGAGTTAATATGAATGTTAGATATGTTATTATTAGAAAGGTGTCAGATTACCCATGAGCACCATGTAAATGTTTCTTATTATTAGTCACACTCTAAGCCTGCCTTTTTTGAACTCAATAACCCTCAACATCTAATGCTGAATATAGAAACACATTCTTCAGATTCAAAGGTTCATATCTTGATCTTATCAACTGTACCTTGGGTCATGTAACCTCTAAGATTTAGTTTCATCATCTGGAAAATGTAGTTATTAGTACCTACTTAGAAGGTGGTTGTATATATTAAATGATGTCTGTGAATCTCTTAGCAGAAAGTTTAAAGAATTCTTAACTCTTGACCCCTGAAGGAAATTTATTTCCTGGTCCAATTCCATGCTGCCCAACTCTAATATCATGTTTTGTCAAACGGTGGCTTATTTCTTCTTCCTTTTTCCTGACCACAGGGCTAGAAACAAGGTAGGCACACAACTACATATAAATTCTTGGGCTTAGTTAACCCAACTACTGCAGAAATAGGTCTAAGTTATCTTTCCATTGGCTGTCACCTATCATCAGCAGTGCACCATCTGTTGTCCAGATCTGACTGCAGGACTCAACCCCCTAGCTACATTCGTTTATCATGAAGTGGAGTCACACTGAGAGAGTGTTCATTCTTGCCATGGATGCCCTGCCTTGTGCCAAGCAGCCAGGCTGCCTGAATGGAAGCCGATGCAGATTGCCTGGCCTGGAGGAGCCATCAGAAGGACCCCCAGGTTGTCTGGGAGGATGCATCTGGTACCCATGTTGGGCCAAGTCTAACACATGGACTGTTAGCAATATTAATGACTGTCCTCGAGTGGGCCCAGCCAAATGTCATTTCTGTTCAGTAGTTTTCCAACTCACTCTGTGTGGCAAGGCTGAGTGGGAGGATTAAGCTGTGTGCTCTTGATGGCAGTAGCATCTATTCTTTGAGGGACAAAGAGGGGCTTAGCTCATATCCATTTAGTTTGTTGTTGCTTTTGTTTGTTTGTTTTTCATCAATCAGTGAACTGTCATAAACTTATAGTTCTTCTGTTGTATGCCCATCTTTAGCCTAGGCACTTTGTGGAACTCCTTAATAACTGTTTTAAGCCTCTGAGAAACTTACTATCTAATTGCGAAGAAACAAGCTATATTTATTAACTAGGTGGGGAATTAAAATATTGAGCTCTGACATATTAATTTAACAAACATCCATTCATGGGTCACATAATTACTAAAGAGTGACCATCAGTGGTATGGCAGTGCACTCAGCTACAGGTGAAGAAAGTAAAACAAACAATGTATTCAGAAACAGTCACAGGACATTTCACAGGGGAGAGAGAGGGAGATTGCGCATTGATTAAAGGAAGGGACAGACTGGTAGTCTGATGTCTTTCCTGCTTTGGCCCCTTTAGGTAAATCCAGCCCACTGGTAATACCATCAGAGGAATAATGCAAAGAGTTCTCTGGGTCTCAATACTTTTCATGCTGCTTGCCAGTCCTGTTGGAACTGAGACCTGAGTGTATGAATGTCTATTTCCCAAATCTAAGTTAATGTCCTGAGGTTGTGGTAAGCATTAAATCTAGTTAGTGATAAATGCTGTATTCTTGTTTCCTTCTTGCTGGGCATATGGTAGAGTTGGGTTTTCTTCTCTTTTTGATGCTGTGTGTGCCCATGTGACTAATTCTGGCAAGTGAAGTTTGAATGGGAATGGACTCTGTTACTTCCACATGGAGGCTGAGAATCAATGTGTGACTCTCCATGACTCTTCTCTCCTACAACCATAGAAGCATGTGCCAAAATGGAACTGCCTCAGTCTCTCTCCCTAGTGGCCTAAGCTACTGGCCAATCTGTACTGGTCATTTATGTGAGGCAGAAATACATTTTTTTTAGCGGGGAGCGGGGGGGCTGCACCACACAGCTTGTGGGATCCTAGCTGCTTGACCAGGAATTGAACCTGTGCCCTCTGCAGTGGAATGGCAGATTCCTAACCACTGGACCATCAGGGAATTCCTGAGAAATGCATTTTTGATGCGTTAAGATTTTGTGTGAGATTTTGGGGCTGTTTGTTACCTGGATCATTCTACCAGAATTGGAATCATAGGACAAATGCCAATTATAATAGATATGAGGCTAATGAAGGGCAGAGATGATGTCTATTTAACCACAGGATGAGGGGAATCTCAGAATCTCCTCAATAAAAAAATGATTTCCCCTACCATGTGGGAAATCTCTACTTCTTGTATCTCCTTTAAGTTATGGCAAAAATCTTCCTGTTAGAATGCAAATGCAATTCCCTACAGCTGCTAATTAGACAGCCACACAGATCAAGTTTGCCAGCTGTGTTTCTTTCTAGCCCAGTGGTTTTCATTTTCTGCTTTTGTGTAAGCCTAGTGGTCCAAAGCTACAGTGAGAGACAGACACTTTTTTCCCTCTCAACTTTCAATGTGAAAAACTTAATGAAGATAATTTTTATTAATTAAAAAATTATTTTATGAATTGCATTAAAATCTCTTTTACATGCAGTTGCTTATTGCTAGTAAAAATGTAGTCCCAAAATCCACATATAATTATTTCAGATACAAACATTTGCATTTGACATTCCTCATGCTGTCATGGAAAGAACAGAGAGGTATTTAGGTTTTCTGTGACCTAAATCAGCTTGAGAAACATTGAATTATTACTCATTTATTTTCCTAGGTTTAGGGATTCACAACTCTGTCTATGTCTTTCCCAAAAAAGTATGTTAAAATGATGGGTTTTAGGAGGAAACAAAAGCTCCCCAGGGGATTATGCTACTGAAGAAGACAGAGGGTTGTCAAGGGAACCGGTACTTGACTTGGTATCAGTGGGGAAGGGAGACAGCCTGTGTCCATAGAGCCTCACCATCCGGAAGAAGACTGCAGACTCCTGTGTCCACATAATTTAGTTCTCCCAGGAAATTCTCACTTGGAACAACAAGTGTGTAAACTAATAAATAAAGTTGCTGTTGCTTCAGGAAATTTCTGCAAACCAATTTGTCTGGCTGAATGGTTTGCTCACTGGTTCATAGATCCCACATAGTTTATTTCTCAGGCTCACTTCAAGACCCCACCTCATTGTGCTACCCATCCTAAATTATTGTCTCATGAACCAAATCCAGTAAAAATTGACTCCCTGCCTGGAAAGATCTGCTTTATATCACTAGAGTGAAAACCCCCAAATTCTTTCAATATCTTCCCAGTCTCCTCCTTATGAGACAGTATTAAGGTTCTGTCAAGGTAGCAATTCCCCTTTCACACTAAGATTTGATGAAATAGGATCATATGTTCATCCAAGTCATATATCACCTTCTCCTTGTCTCTGTGTGTGTGTGTTAGTCACTCAGTTGTGTTTGACTCTTTGTAACTCCTGGACTATAGCCTGCCAGGCTCCTCTGTCCATGGAATTCTCCAGGCAAGAATACTGGAGTGGGTAGCCATTTCCTTCTCCATATCCTTGTTTAGAAATGGAGGATTTTCTACTGTAGAGCACAGGGAACTCTGCTTAATGTTATGTGGCCCCTGGGTGGGAGGGGAGTTTGGAGGAGAATGAATATATGTATATGTATGGCTGAATCACTTTCTTGTTCATCTGAAACTATCACAACATTGTTCATTGGCTATACTCCAACATAAAATAAAAAAGTTTAAAAAATGCAATAAAAAATAAACAAAATATTTGAATATTTGCCCTCAAATGCAAAACACATTCTAAACAGCAAATTTATTTTTAATCACATAGTTGTTTATGCTTGTAAGTGACTAGTCCAGTACTAACTGCCTAGGGATTCTAGCTGTGTTGATGATACATTTAGACAAATTAAAAAGAAACAAATGTGCATGTTTGGGCCAAGGAGCCCAAATTTCAAAGTGAGTCTACATTGCATCTATCCCCAAAAGGAAATTCAAACAACTTTGCAAAGAGAAGTATAGCAGTAGAAATTGAAACTTCTATAACCCTATAGACTGGTGCTCTCTGTGTAAACGATCATGTCCAGTTTCACCAGTGCCAAAAAGTAGATACTTTTACTGTCAATAATGATCCTAGCCTCACACAATATGAAGATGGGTTTGGAGTATTTGGACTTTCCTTTGTCAAAGCTATAGCTATAACTATTTTGTTTGCAAACAAAGAGTGCATTTTGGTTTTCAACCATTCTACAATTAATTAGCCCTTTCATACTTATAACTGGCATATCCCACACTCAAGCAGACAGCAAGGCCACATTTCTGCTAATCCCCATCTTGCCATGAATTTTGCAAATCAGATCTGTCTCCAAGAGACTGGGCATCAGCTTTATCATTTTGCTGCCTAAACCCAAAGAGGAGAACTGTCCCTCCCAACTACCTAGCACTCACTAAGCATCAACCCTGTGTGGAGACTGTGCTATGAATTTACTTGTCTTTAGTCATGAATCCTCAAGATAGCCTGATGAATTAGCACTGTTATCAGCCTCATTTTAAGATGAGAACATGTAAGCAGAGAGAATTCAAGTCAACCAGTGATAGCAGCTAGGATACGGGGAACTGGGATGTGATCTCTACTGGCTATTTCCACAATCTGTGCACTTACCAAACTCCACCCTATGACCCGGAATTAACACACACTGTAATTTGTCTTACTAAACAAGTCTAAAATATCTGCATCAAGATTGCTTCACCATTTTTTCTTAAGAGATGGGAAAAGGAACGGCCCTTCATTTTACATTGTGTAGGCAAAAGGTGGCTTCTTCCAAATAAAGGGGTCGTCTGCTGCTGCTGCTGCTAAGTCACTTCAGTTATGTCTGACTCTGTGCGACCCCATAGACGGCAGCCCACGAGGCTCCCCCATCCCTGGGAGTCTCCAGGCAAGAATACTGGAGTGGGTTGCCATTTCCTTCTCCAATGCATGAAAGTGAAAAGTGAAAGTGAAGTCGCTCAGTCGTGTTGGACTCTTAGCGACCCCATGGACTACAGCCCACCAGGCCCTCTGTCCATGGGATTTTCCAAGCAAGAGTACTGGAGTGGGGTGCCATTCTACAGGTAAATGTAAGCTTCTACTTCCAGTGACTGAAATATATTCTAGGCTCCATGAATGCTTATAACAAATTTGAGCTCCACCTGCTAAGATGGCTGCCCTCATTGTCTTGGGTTCCCAAATCACTTGGACCAGAAAATCCTTCAATCTTGCTCTTACCTTTGTAAGATAAGAATCAGGGCTGGATATCAGCTGACCCTGACTAGCCTTTCTCCTGATCCCTTTCGTGTTCCCAACTGCCTGTCCTTTGCTGCATCCTGAAAACGTTTCTCCCTATATACCTCATTTCCCTATAAGGAGATGTCCTATCTCATTCACTATTTCCGATATAGTATGCCTAGCAGTTTTATACACACAATTCAGTTTTTTCCTTCATGTAGTATAAGATTAATCTATTATTTTTACTTTTATTATATTGTTTGTCCACTGAAACAGTGAAAGTGAAAGAAAGATGAGATTGAATTAACCTTACAAGTGAGACTGTAGTGAAGTCTGAAAATCTTTAAGAAGAAAACTGAAAGATTTCATGTTTTTTATATAACTGGAAATGTTTTCCAAGTGGCTTAGATGCTCTATAAAAGAGGGGGAAGTTGTTCTCCTTTGAGCTTACACCTGTTGAGGCTAATAAATCACTATACTGCACACTTTGATTCTTATCCTCCCCACACACCCCAACCTCATTTGCAAAATGCAAAGATGCATGCTTCATTTGTGGGTGAATGAGTCTGTTTAATTGGCAAGTTGTCACGATTTCTCGTAATTATGGTTTTTTAACTATGTGAAAAAAGACAAATGGTAAATTATAGTAACATCATTTGTCATCTCATGTAACGATGATCTCTGAATTATAAGTGCTGTGTGCACTAATGCATCTGTTATTTCTCTGTGACAAATAGGATGATCAAAATCTTTAATAGATTGTACTCTTTTCTTCTGACAGGTTTATTTATTCTTTTTTCTGTGTTTACAAAATCCCTTCCCACTCATCATCTTTTACTTGCACCCAACACAGGGACATAGAACCAGGAGTGAGAGCAAACCAAGCTTTTCTCTGGAAAGCAGAACAAAATAGAACTACCATCCTGACTGGGATATGGGGTGTTCTTGCAGGCAGCTTAAAGAGGTAACTTGGAAAATGGAAGCCACTGCTTAGGTAACACCAGTTCTTTGCTAGGTATGCATCACTATTCTGGTTATCTCCAGGAATCATTCAGGAGCATTTTCTTACTCCTCCTTCGGAAGGGCCCTTCCTCTGCTGGCTCTAGCCTCATTCTCTCAGTTGGTTGGTGAGGCATCTTTACTCCTTCTTAGAAGAGTTTCACACACCACTGTAAATTCCATCTGCTGTGCACACTACATAGGGTGACCCGAATATCACCAATCTGCTCTCTGATGGCACTTGGAGGGCTGAGCAGGTGGTTTCTCTGGTGATTGTCATCTTATCTCTAATGTCACCTTTTTATTATTTCTTCCTGTCTTCTTTAGAGATTCATAATCAACAGTCTTTAAACTGGGCACATGTCCTTATGGACATAGAAATATTTTCTACGGAGAATGTATGTGTGCCATGCTTAGTTGGTCAGTTGTGTCCAGCTCTGTGACCCTTTGGACTGTAGCCTGCCAGGCTCTTCTGTCCATGGGATTCTCCAGGCAAGAATTCTGGACTGGGTTGCCATTTCCTCTTGCAGGGGATCTTCCTGACACAGGGATTGAATACCACGTCTCCCAGGGCTCCTGCCTTGTAGGTGGATTCTTTACATAGATGTAAGAAAATAAATTTATGGATTCTCGACTTTCATTTGTACCCTTCTCTAAGATTATTCTGCATGAAACCCGTCTATCAGTTCTTTTCTTAATTCCTGTTTATGAATTTCTTTTTCTAATTTCCAAGGGAAAAAAAGGAAGTATCTCTCTCAGCTATCTGGAATCTATTAAAGTGCTGTGATCCAGGCTGTAAGAACCTCCTGGGCACTCAACAAAAGGACAACTCGAGACTGTTTCCTTCTCAAAGAAGGGAGCTTTATTCCAGCCAGGAAACACTCATGCAAGAGAACATCCACAGCTAGCTAGTTAGCATCTTAGCATTAAAACTCAGCAATGAGAATTTCATGAAGGGGATGTGCATTAACAAGTTTATTTAAATTAAAACAATGAACTTAGGCTTTTTCTCTTAGAATTTAAGCCTCTTTGGCTGATTGGTGTGACAGTGAGGACTAGGATGAATGGACTAAATCTGCAGATTTTAATCAAAATGTATTTAAAGCATTATAAAACATGTAATACCTTGGAAAACATTCTCTGATAATTATTAGAATTGCAATAAAGTTTTTCAGGTATCATATTAAAAATATGTCAAGGGTCCAGCCATGCCACATGGGAACAAAATAGCACTGACTATTCAGTCTCCTATCCCAATTCAGTCACCTCTATTTCTCTTCCCATATTTCCTCCATCCATCTCAAAGTATGGAGAGCAGCAGTTCCTTAAAGCTTGCACAGGAGATAGAAATAAAATTATTTTTTTAAAAGATCTGAGTTCTTAGAATACAGGAGTGGACTTGTTCATTTTAAATGTGACACACGTTCTTTACACAGATGGATTAAAGTTGATTTCATCGCTCTTTTTCACATTCTGGCATGATTTACTTTTATAGACATTATAGTTAAGGTAGTCAGTGTATGTTCTGAAGGAATTAAAGCCTTAGGGAATTAAGTGGTTGCATAAACTAGTGAATTATTAAGGAGCCTGCAGCTCAGTGGAAAGATAAAGAGAGAGACCCAGTTTAGGGCAAAAGCCCAAAAGACAGAGGCATCCATTCAGCCCTTAAGTCTTAAACAAAAGGTTTCCCTAAAATGCTTCTGGATGAAAGCAAATCCAGAATCAAGTCAGTTTTCAGAAATATCAGAGACTAAAGGAAAGTTCTTTTTAACATATGCCTTGTAATATTTATACCCAAGTATCAAAGGAAGAGTTTGGTTATTAATTCAGTCATAAACTTGAGATGAAACAGCCCCCAGGAATGTACTTGTCTGTTGAGATCTATCAAAGCTTGGTAGCAGGGGGCACACCTTCCCTTCTGGCTGGCGACATGACCGATGATCTCCTGAGATCAGAAAGCTTGCCGGGATGGGACATGAGGCATAGTATAATTACATATTTCCCCCTTCTTTGGACTTTGGAACTAGATGTGCACAAAGGAAAGTTACCTTACTATGTGAAAAAAAAGGAGCTTATGAGCAAGATGAAGACATTGAAACAGCATGTGAGCAGACAACACTCTTGCCCAGATGGAAGTCATTTTGGTAGGAGGTGAAATGGAGCCCTTGAGGATCATGGAATGTGCTCAGAGAAGCAAAGGCATAAGAAAGACCTGAGAAGGGAGGGACAGAGAATAAGGGAAAGACAGATGGAAGGGAGAGAGAAAGAAGAGTTGATTTAGAATGCCAAAAATATGAGTACAGATATGTTCAGGGCATGAATACAAATGTGACTGCATAAATGTATAGGGTATTAGAATCTACAAAGTTTAAAGGGGTTTGCTAAAGGAGAAAGCAAACATTTTGAAGTCACCACAATAACAGCATAGTCCAGTACAGGGGTCAGTAAAAAATGGCTATGGGTCATTCTGCCCCATTGCCTGTTTTTGGTATGGTTCAGGAGCTGTGAATGGTCTTGATATTTTTAGATGACAGAAAATACAAGAAAATATATTTCACATTGGTACTAATTTGTGATTTTCAAATTCCAGTGTCCAGCTGAAACTAATTAGAACATAGCCATACTCTTTATGACTCCATAGCCTGAGTCCACCAGGCTCCTCTGTCTATGAAATTCTCCAGAAAAGAATACTAGAGTGGGTGGCCATTCCCTTCTCCCAGGGATTGAACCTGGATCCCCTGAACTGCAGGTAGATTCTTTACCATCTGAGCCACCAGGGAATACTTCATATTTATTTGTATATGCTTAAATAAAAGAATTGAATAGTTGTGACAAGGCCACATGACCTGCAAAGCCTAAAATATTTACTCTCTGACCCTTTACAGAAAAATATTTCCAACTCCTTGCCTAGAGAATGTATATTGCGCTTTTAGCCAGAAACACATTTTTGTTTTCCTCAGTGTGTCACCTGGGTTGGTTAGTTAGACTTTATTGGATTTGGTTTCACCATCAGTAAAACTGATCATATATTTTGGTGGGTTTATGGTTTAACTGGGAATAGTCTCAAAATGTGTCCATTAACCTGGCAGAAATTGTTTAAAGTCACTATTTAACATAAATGAGTAATTCTCCTAAGTCAGATTGACGATTTCCTCTTGAATCAGTTTCAGTAGTTGGTCTATTTGAAATTGGTTGATTTAATCTTATTTATCCAATTAATAGGCATAAAATTGAATATAACATTCCTGTAGAATCTCTTTCATTTCTGTAAGGTTGTTATTAATTGTCCCTATTTCATTTTTTATTCTAGTTATCTGACTCATTGAATTTTTTCCTTGGTCAATTCAGCTAAAGATTTGTCAATTTTGTTTGTCTTTTGGTTTTATTACTTCTGTCATTTTTCTATCCTCTATTTTATTACTTTCTGCTAATTTTTATTCTTCTCTTTCTTTTTCGTTTGCTTTAGACTTAATTTTCTCTTTCTTTTCTCCATCTTAAGATAGAAGGTTAGATTATTGATTGAGGTCATTCTCTTTTTTCTTTTCTTCTTTTTAAGGTCTTACTTATTTTTTCATATAGGCATTTAGAACTTTCCATTTCCCTGTCAGTACTGTTTTGACTATATCACATCAGTTTTGGGATATTCTGTTTTTATTATCATTTCATCTCAAAATATTTTCTCATTTTCCACTTAATTTCTTCTTTGACTAGTTGAATGTTTGAGGTGTTTTGTTCAGTTTCTGCATATTTGTTAGTTTCTCAAATTTCCTTTTGTTATTGATAATTTTGTTCCATTGCAATACGACAAAAAATTTCATCAAATTTTATCTTTTTAAATTGATTGAAATATGTTTTATGGACTAGCATATGGTCTGTCCTGGAGAATGCTCAATTCTGCTTAAAGAATGTATAATCTTCCACTCCTTGTTGGATGATTCTATAAGGTATCTGTTAAGGTTAATTTGTGTATAGGTTATTTAATACCCACATTTCATTTTTGTTCTTCTACCTAATTGTTCAGTTCATTAATTGAAGGTGTGGTGTTCAAGTCTATAACTATTATTGTTGAATTGTCTATTTCTTGTTTCTAAATTTTTGCTATTGTTAGGTGCATTTTGTTGTTTTTCAGTTGCTCAGTCATGTCCAACTCTTTGCAATCCCATGGACTACAACATGCCAGGCTTCCCTGTCCTTCACTATCTCCTGGAATTTGCTCAGACTCATGTTCATTGAGTCAATGATGCCATCCAACCGTCTTTAAGTCTTATTTATGGTCCAACTTTCACATATGTACATGGCTACTGGAAAAACTGTAGCTTTGACTATATGGACCTATTTCTGCAACCTAATGTCTCTGCTTTTTAATACGCTGTCTAGGTTTGTCATCCAGAGAAGGCAATGGCACCCCACTCCAGTACTCTTGCTTGGAAAATCCCATGGACAGAGGAGCCTGTTAGGCTGCAATCCATGGAGTCGCTAAGAGTCGGACACGACTGAGCAACTTCACTTTGACTTTTCACTTTCATGCATTGGAGAAGGAAATGGCAACCCACTCCAGTGTTCTTGCCTGGAGAATCCCAGGGACGGGGCAGCCTGGTGGGCTGCCGTCTATGGGGTCGCACAGAGTTGGACACGACTGAAGTGACTTAGCATAGCATAGGTTTGTCATCGGAGAAGGCAATGGCACCCCACTCCAGTACTTTTGCCTGGAAAATCCAATGGATGGAGGAGCCTGGTTGGCTGCAGTCCATGGGGTCATGAAGAGTCGGACATGATTGAGCAACTTCACTTTGACTTTTCGCTTTCATGCATTGGAGAAGGAAATGGCAAGCCACTCCAGTGTTCTTGCCTGGAGAATCCCAGGGACGAGGGAACCTGGTGGGCTGCCGTCCATGGGGTCACACAGAGTCGGACACGACTGAAGTGGCTTAGCAGCAGCAGCAGCAGGTTTGTCATAGCTTTTTTTCCAAGGATCAAGTGTCTTTTGATTTCATGGTGGCAGTCACTGTCTGGTGATTTTGGAAAATAAAGTCTGTCACTGTTTCAATTGTTTCCCCATCTATTTGCCAGGAAGTGATGGGACCAGATTCCATGATCTTAATATTTTGAATGTTGAGTTTTAAGCCAGCTTTTTCACTCCTCTTTCACCTTCATCAAGAGGCTGTTTAGATTCTCTTCTCTTTCTGCCATAAGGGTGGTGTCATCTGCAAATCTGAGGTTGTTGATATTTCTCCTCGCTATCCTGATTCCAGCTTGAGCTTCATCCAGCCTGGCATTTCACATGATATGCTATGACCAACCTAGATAGTGTATTTAAAAGCAGAGTCATTACTTTTCCAACAAAGTCCTGTCTAGTCAAAGCTATGGTTTTTCCCGTAGTCATGGATGGTTGTGAGAGTTGGACCATAAAGAAAGCTGAGTGCTAAAGAATTGATGCTTTTGAACTGTGGTGTTGGAGAAGACTTTTGAGAGTCCCTTGGATTGCAAGAAGATCAAACCAGTCAATCCTAAAGGAAATCAGTCCTTAATATTCATTGGAAGGACTGATGCTGAAGCTGAAACTCCAATACTTTGGTCACCTGATGCAAAGAACTGACTCACTGGAAAAGACCCTGATGCTGGGAAAGATTGAAGGCAAAAGGAGAAGGGGACGACAGAGGATGAGGTGGTTGGATGACATCACCAACTGGATGGGCATGAATTTGAGCAAGCTCTAGGGGTTGGTGATCGACAGGGAAGCCTGGCGTGCTCCATGGAATTGCAAAGAGTTGAACATGACTGAGTTATTGAACTGAATTGACTCTGCATATGAGTTAAATAAGCAGAATGAAAATATACAGCCTTGATGTACTCCTTTCCCAATTTTAAACCAATCCTTTGTTCCATGTCCAGTTCTAACTGTTGCTTTTTGACCTGCATATAGGTTTCTCAGGAGGCAGGTAAACTGGTCTGATATTCCCATCTCTTGAAGAATTTTCCACACAATTTTGTTTTGATCTACAGAGTCAAAGGCTTTGTGTAGTCAGTGAAGTAGAAGTAGTGGTTTTTTGGACTTCCCTTGCTTTTTCTATGATCCAACACATGTTGGCAATTTGATCTCTGGTTCCTCTGCTTATTCCAAATCCAGCTTATACTTCTGGAAGCCCTTGGTCATGTACTGTTGAAGCCTACCTTGAAGGATTTTGAGAATTACCTTACTAGCAAGTGAAATGAGTGCAATTGTGTGGTAGTTTGAACATTCTTTGGCATTGCCCTTCTTTGGGACTGGAATGAAGATCGACCTTTTTCCAGTCCTGTGACCACTGCTGAGTTTTTCAAATTTGCTGGCAGATTGAGTACAACACTTTAACAGCATCATCTTTTAGGATTTGAAATAGATCAGCTTGGTTTGTAGTAGTGGTTTCTAAGGCCCACTTGACTTCACACTTCAGGATGTCTGGCTCTAGGTGAGTGATCACATCATATTGGTTATCTGGGTCATTAAGACCTTTTTTGTACTGTTCTTCTGTGTATTCTTGCCACCTCTTCTTAATATCTTCTGCTTCTGTTAGGTCCATACCATTTCTGTCCTTTATTGTGCCCATCTTTGCATGAAATGTTCCCTTCATGTCTCTAATTTTCTTGAAGAGATTTTTAGTCTTTCCCATTCTATTGTTTTCCTCTTTTTCTTTGCATTGTTCAGCTTACAAGGTTTACTTTTATAATTATTATATCTTCTTGGGGAATTGACCGTTCTGTTAGTATAAAATGTCCCTATTTACCTCTGGTAACATTTTGTTTTGTTTTAAAGTGTATGTCTTCTGAAAGTATGTAAGTAATCCAGCTTTTTTCTGTTTGTGTTTTCATGATATATTTTTCCATATTTTTAATCTTGTACCTCAGAATCTATATCTGTCTCCTGTAGACAGTGTATAGTTGAACCACCCATTGGGGAGCTGGCACTAGCTCCAGCACCCTGCTTACCAGTAGGCCAACACCAGCTATCACGCATCAGTGAGCCAACACCAGTTCTGGGACCATTGGGCCTTGGTGCCAGAAACTACAGAAAACATTATGGAGATTCCTCAAAAAATTAAAAACAGAACTACCACATGACCCAGCAATTTCACTCTTTGGTGCTTATCTGAATAAAAGGAAAACACTAATTTGAAAAGCTACATGCACCCCTATGTTCATTGCAACATTATTTACAATGGTCAAGATATTGAAGCAACCGAAGTGCCTACCAGTAGACGAATGGACACAGAAGATGTACTATGCGGTGTGTGTGTGTGTGTGTGTGTGTGTATAAATACATATAATTTTTAAATGTATAGAAATATAAAATCAATATGCTATGTAACATGAACTACACAGAGTTGTAGGTCATTTATAATTCAAAAGTCAACTAACCAACCAACTCATACAAAAAGAGATTGGTCTAGTGGTTACCAGAGGAGGCGTTGGAAAGGGGAAGAATTGGATGAAGGTGGTCAAAAGTATAATTTTTCAGTTATAAGATAAATAAGTACTAGGATGTTATGGAAAACATAATAAATATGATCAGCACTGCTGTATCTTATGTATGGAAGTTGTTAAAGGAGTAAATCCTAAGAATTCTCATCACAAGGAAAATTTCTGTTTTCTAGATCTTTAATTTTATATCTATATGAAACAGTGGATGTTCACTAACTTTATTATGATAATCATTTTATAATGTATGCAAATCAAATCATTGTGCTGTGTACCTTAAACTTATACAGTGTTGTATATCAATTGTAGCTCAATAAAACTGGAAGGAAAAAGCAGTTTCACATGTACACATCTGTATGTTTTAAGTTGGTTATTTTGTCTTCTTTTTTCATTTTTGTGTCAAAATTGTATTGTTTAAATTATCATGGCCTAAAACTGTCAGACTGCTTGATGGCATCAGTGCAATTAACCTTCTTTTTTATTTTCAATTATTCCATATATATTTGAAATTTAAGTTTCTAATCACAATGTACCCCATTGGAAGAACATTAAGTTTATAGATTTAAGTTGAAATAGAGTTGACATCTTTACAAAATTAATCCTTCTGATATACAAACATGGTATAATCTTTCTAATTATTCAGGTTTTTGTTTATGTTAATAGATTTAAACTTCTTTATAGAGTTTCTATCCACTCTTTTTTTTTTTTTTTAAGTTGTTAGGTTAATTCCTCAACCAATTATTTTGCTGTTGGTATTGTACATCATATTCTGTTATAGTTTTCCTTTAAAAAAATTATTGATGTTGAAAAATACTTCTAAATTTTATATGTTGTTCTGCACTTTGTGCTCAGTTGCTTCAGTCATGTCTGACTCTTTGTGGCCCTATGAACTATAGCCCACCAGGATCCTCTGTCCATGGGATTTCTCAGGCAAGAATACTGGAGTGGGTTACCATTTCCTACAGCAGAGGATTTTCTTAACCCAGGGCTGAACCTGTGTCTCCTGCATTGCAGACAGTTTCTTTACCACGGAACCTCCAGGGAAGCTCCTATACATTGTTTTATTACATAGCAGTTTAGCTGAACTTAGTTAAGTAGTTTTAATATGTTCTCAGTTTTGCTTTCTTGTAAATTATCATATCATTTGCACATATAAAACTTTATTTCTTCTTTTTTGATCTTAATAATTATTTTCTCTTATTGTAGGTATTCTTGTCTTATTATTAACTTAAAAACACCTCTTTAGTTTCTATATTAAGCTTAATTTTTATGTGGAGTTTTTGTAAATACCATTTGTTAGATTAGGGAAATTTTTTATATTCCTGTTTACCTATAGGTATCTTAAATTTGCTAGTATATATTAACTTGTTAAATGCCTACTGCCTGCTATGCTGTGATTTTGTTTTTCTCCTTAAACTGTTAATTTGGTGAAACAAAATGAAAGACCTGTAATTATATCTTTGGTTTTACATCCCTGTGATAAATCTATATGAATTGGAAATTATGTTTTGCTGAATATACTCTTGGGTTGAATTAACTATAATATATTATTTAAGACTTTTTAGATCTATGCTCAAAAGGAAAATGAGTCCACATTTTTTTGATCTCTTTGAATTTCATTATCTGACATGTCAATTACATATTAATTTCATCTAAAATCTGAGAAGTTTTCCCCTTTCCCTAATTTTAGGAATGACTTATTTGTGAGTGTGATTTTGTCTTTTGACATGTGGGGAAATCCACCAGTAAGTCATTTAGGTTTAGAAATATGGAGAATTGGGAGACAATTTATTTAATAGTTATTTGAATATTTAATTTTTCCATCCATGTGCTAATTTTGACAGTTACTGTGCCTTTGATCTTATATATTTATCCATGTTAAATACATTTTTGGTTGATGGCTTATTCTTTTCCAAAATGTTCTTCAAAGATTTTTAATCTCTTCTATATTTGGGGTTATTTCCCTCCCTCCTTTCTTGTTTTGGTAACTGCACCCTTTCTCTGTTGTAAACGCTTGCTTGTTGTGTTTTATTGATCTATCTTTCAGAAGTTTACCATATTGTACATTCATAATCATTCTTTTGTTGTTCTTTTTCTGTCTTGTGGATTTGTGATATCTTTTTTGATTCCTTATTTCAAGTTTGTGTTTATAATTTATTTAATTTGCTGAGGCTGATACTTAAGCTCATTCATTTTTTTATATTTTTCTGACAAATTTAAAATTATTATTCTGTTTAATTAAACATTTTGATATTTTAAAATTTAACTGCTAATTAGCACTAAGTAGTTCAGATATTTTTCCTCATTTCATCTTTGAACCATTGGTCAATGGGAGTAAACTATTTTTAGTTATGGGTACTATGTATGCGAAGTTGTTTCAGTTGTGTCCGATTCTGACACAGCTGAATCCGACAGACCTTATGTATGGACCATATGTACAGACCATACATATGGATTCTCCGTCCATGGAATTCTTCAGGCAA
This sequence comes from Bos indicus x Bos taurus, assembly GCF_003369695.1. Lineage (NCBI taxonomy): Eukaryota > Metazoa > Chordata > Mammalia > Artiodactyla > Bovidae > Bos > Bos indicus x Bos taurus. Next base: position 74,181,596 of record NC_040077.1, read on the forward strand.
GAATATTGGAGGGGCTTGCTATTTCCTTCCGCAGGGGAATCTTCCCAACCCAGGGAGCGAACCTGTCTCTTGCCTCTCCTGCATTGGCAGGTGGATTCTTTATCACTACTGCTATCCGGGAAGTCATTTTTAAATTTATCGGATTGTGGTCAGAGAAAATATTTGGATGCTGAAATGTACTGAGACTTCATCTATGCCTTATTTCATTATTCCACATGCTTTTTGAGAGAATCTAGAGTCCTAATGAATGGTACAGAAAATGGAAACACTTCAATTAAAGTGTACTTGTTATGTATGTGAGTCGAGTTCTCTATAACCTAGGATAATTTTGAGAATACTATGTTTTGAGTGATGTGTGTGTGTATGAATTCTAATTACATTTTTCCTACTACTTTTTCATATGATATATTACACAGTTCAAGGCTACATATTTATGTGATATATGATTCTAATTATTGTACCCACTTGGTATAGGTTTTTCCTTTAATCAATATGCTGTGTTCCTTTTTGTCACACTTTCATTTTTATTTGAATGCTTTTTTGTTATATTGAAATGACCAGTCTGAATGATTTTAATATTTGTTAGCTATTCCTTTGTTTCTGATCTGTTTCTATCAAACTTCTTGTGATATGTTTCCTAATCTTTTAAATACACATATTAGTTTTGTTTTATTAAAATTTATTCTTTTAATAAATAAATCCATTTATGTATATCATAATGACATATAAAAGTGAGCTTACTTTGCCATTTCCCTTCATATTTTGTAATTATCATGATTTTTTTGATCTTGATCTCTTTTTCTAATTATTGTTACATAGATTTTTTTTTTCTTTTTCCATTGTTTATGTGTAATCTATACATTTTATTTTTTGGCAGCAACACCTAATTTTAAATATATATTCATCATTTCCTTAATTATTGAAGATTATCAATACCTGTACACTCTTTTATGGAAAACAACAATTGTTTTTATTACACTTTTATCACTCACCTATCTTTAACTTTCCCAACCATCATGCTGACTTTATCCAAAGTTTTAATCTTAGATTGTTGCAGGTACTCTTGGTGAGTTTGCTATCTTGTCAAAAATCAATCTTACAATTGTATTTCATCAGTCCTAAGAGTAATTGTATGCAAGTCAGGAAGCAACAGTCAGAACTGGACATGGAACAACAGACTGGTTCCAAATAGGAAAAGGAGTACGTTAAGGCTGTATATGTCACCCGCTTATTTAACTTCTATGCAGAGTACATCATGAGAAACGCTGGGCTGGAAGAAGCACAAGCTGGAATCAAGATTGCCGTGAGAAATATCAATAACCTCAGATATGCAGATGACACCACCCTTATGGCAGAAAGTGAAGAGGAACTCAAAAGCCTCTTGATGAAAGAGGAGAGTGAAAAAGTTGGCTTAAAGCTCAACATTCAGAAAACGAAGATCATGGCATCCGGTCCCACCACTTCATGGGAAATAGATGGGGAAACAGTGGAAACAGTGGCAGACTTTATTTTTCTGGGCTCCAAAATCACTGCAGATGGTGACTACAGCCATGAAATTAAAAGATGCTTACTCCTTGGAAGGAAAGTTATGACCAACCTAGATAGCATATTCAAAAGCAGAGGCATTACTTTGCCAACAAAGTTTCGTCTAGTCAAGGCTATGGTTTTTCCTGTGGTCATGTATGGATGTGAGAGTTGGACTGTGAAGAAGGCTGAGCACCGAAGAATTGATGCTTTTGAACTGTGGTGTTGGAGAAGAGTCTTGAGAGTCCCTTGGACTGCAAGGGGATGCAACCAGTCCATTCTGAAGGAGATCAGTCCTGGGATTTCTTTGGAAGGAATGATGCTAAAGCTGAAACTCCAGTACTTTGGCCACCTCATGTGAAGCGTTGACTCATTGGAAAAGACTCTGATTCTGGGAGTGAATGGGGGCAAGAGGAGAAGGGGACGACAGAGGATGAGATGGCTGGATGGCATCACTGACTCGATGGACGTGAGTCTGGGTGAACTCCAGGAGCTGGTGATGGACAGGGAGGCCTGGCGTGCTGTGATTCATGGAGTCGCAAAGAGTCGAACACAACTGAGCGACTGAACTGAACTGAAGAGAAATTGTGAAAAGCAGCACTTAATTCAAGTAATATTCATCTGAATATCAGTATTATAGAAAAACACATTTTCCCCATAAATTAATCTTTTTCTTTCTTTGTGGTGCATAAAGTAATGGTGAATCACTTTATCTTTGGTTCAATTAAATATGGAGATTTATTTGTCAACTTGGATTCCTATTCTTCTTGTTTCTTATGTGGTCATTGAATACATTGTGAAATACTTCCCCTCAAAGTTATCAGATATGGTTTTTCTCTCATAATCTTTCTTGGTCCTTGTATGACTTCAAAGGGGAAAAGCTTGGTGCTCTATAAACCCTTTCAATAGAGAGGGATGGTATGGGGAGGGAGGAGGGAGGAGGGTTCAGGATGGGGAACACATGTATACCTGTGGCAGATTCATTTTGATATATGGCAAAACCAATACAATATTGTAAAGTTAAAAAATAAAATAAAATAAAATTAAATTAAATTAAAAAAAGAAATCTAGTATCATTTAAAAATAGACATATTGACTTAAAGAATATTTTGTTTTTCCTTTATCCCTATTTCCCTTCTTCTTTAGGCAGGCTGGCTTTTTTGTTTTTACATTTCTTAGCTTATCACTTATAATTTTCATTCTCTATCTCTTGATTTTGCTTTTAGAAAGACCTCCTTCATCCTATTTTTCAGTTTACTAATTTGCTCTCTGAATCTAATTTATTCTATAACTTAACTCATTATTATGAGTTATTATATATAACTCATTATTGTAATAATAATTTATTATTATGCAGATAATAATGAGCACTATATTTGCAAGTAGAAGAAAATCCAATTTCATCTTAAAGATGAAAAGGAATTTAATGGCATATGTAACAAAAATTTAAGTCTATAGCTATAGTAGGAAGAGAGATCCAAGCTCTGATCTTTATGTATAGAACCGATGCTCAGACTCACCTGCATTAAGACAGAAAAATGATTTTATGAGTCACACTACATCAAGCAGAGCAATCTAGAAGCATCTGTGTCTCACAACTTTCCAGTGAAATCCTGACAGTCACTTGAATTTGACCATCTTAGGTTACATGACAGCACACATATCAGTCAGTATGTCCAGGAGGCAATATGTACTGTTTAGTTTTTCAGGGCACATGCTCTTTGAGAACCACACAGGTCCTGGTGGAAATCATGGGCCACTAGAAACGAGGATGGTGATGCTGGCAGAACAACCAGTTGGTGCCATGAATATTTTCGAAAATGTTATTTTTAAGGCAATATCTCCAATCACTTCTCATGCACATATCTTGTTCTTATTTTATGTTTACAAATGCCTTTTAAAATTTTCAGAAATACTAACAATACTTGCTTTAAATCTCTCCTCAAATTGCCACATTGTACTAGTCTCTTTTGTTATGCATAGGTTTTCTTGCTGCCTTTCTTTCTTAATGTTTGAGAAAGCTATGGCTTCAGTGTTGAGGAAGCTATGGCTTCCCTCATAACTTAGTTGGTAGAGAATCTACCTGCAATGCAGAAGACTCAGGTTTGATTCCTGGGTTGGGAATATCCACTGGAGAAGGGATAGGCTACCCATTCCAGTATTCTTGGGCTTCCCCTGTGGCTCAGTTGGTAGAGAATCTGCCTGCAATGCTGGAGACATGGGTTCAACCCCTGGGTTGGGAAGATCTCCTGGAGAAGAGAAAGGCTACTCACTCCAGTATTCTGGCCTGGAGAATTCCATGGACTGTAGAGTCCATGGAGTCACAAAGAGTTAGACATGACTGAGTGACTTTCACTTTCACTCAATGTTTTACCTTCATCAATACCTTGACTGTTTAGCTCCAAGCTCAGGTCTAGGATTGTCCTCTTTTTGATAAAATGTGTGGCTAGAAAGCTGTAGTGTGGATTCAAACATCTCATTTTTTTCATGACCATTTTTTGCACCCAGCTCAACTTTCTCCCTTATCTAAAGGTGCCTCTCTTGCCTGATGAACACAACTTTAGTTTTAATTGCCTCCTCCAAAGGGAGATGATACAACTACACACTTGCTGGTACATGCTCTTGGTATGATTTGGCATTGGCTCCTTGCCTTCAGGGGGTGCTACTGCTCTCATAAGAAACTGGGACAAGGTGGACCTTCATGTGGCTGTTTGTAGGACTCCCTATTCTGAGTATTGCCCTGGCCAGCAATACCAACCAATGTTCTTCCATGCCATCAAAGGGGCTCTAATCAGCTCTTGCCCAGAGTGCTCTGTCAGAGGCAAAAGACATTGCTCCAGATTTTTATAGGTGCCCTACTTCAGCTGAGCTCAGGTCCCTGTCTCTGTCCCTCTTCCAGCCACCATTCTTCCTTACAATGAGACCCAACCATCTATGTCTTCCAAATATTTCTCAAGGTTTGTCCCAACAGGCATCCATTCTGATACCCTGTGTTTTCTCTAGTGTCTCCAGGCTTGGTGTCTGTGTATTCTGATGGCTCAGTCATGTCCGACTCTGCAACCCCATGGACTGTAGTCCATGGAATTCTCCAGGCCAGAATACTGGAGTGATAGCTTTTCCCTTCTCCAGGGGATCTTCCCAACCCAGGGATGAAACCCAGATCTACCACATTGCAAGCAGATTCTTTACCAACTGAGCTATCAGGGAAGACCAGGCTTGGTATGAGGGGCTATGTGAGAAAGTGGAGCAAAATTTATCATCTAGACCCAAATTGGAATATTTTCTTTATTCTTCTATGATAGACTTGAATCTCTGCTATCATTTATACCCATTCCACCAATTGAAAAGATGGATGACAGGAGTCTGAGTCCTTATCACTCATGGGAGGTGCAACTTTTAAAGAGATATCATTACTCAGAGAGAGGGAAAAAATGATGGAAAATATCAGGCACAAAAAGACAGTGAGATATATTTTTTTATTGTGGGATAAATGTGGTTCCTAAGGCTCACAATGGAGGAGAATACCTAACTCGCTTATTTGTAAGACTGTCCTTCTACAGCATGTAATAGCATTTGTTGTCATTATTCACTAAGTTGTGTCTGACTCTGCAACCTCATAGACCTTAGCTCTCCAGGCTTCTCTGTCCATGGGATTTCCTAGGCAAGAATACTGAAATGAGTTGTCATTTCCTTCTCCAGGGGATCTTCCCTACTCAGGGGCTGAACCCACATCTCCTGTATATCCTGCATTGGCAAGCAGATTCTTTACCACTGAGACACCAGGGAAGCCCAGGTAAGAATTGCCCTTGAGACTTCCTGGTGGTCCAGTGGTTTGGACTCCATGCTTCTAGTGCAATGGGAGCAGGTTTGATCCCTGGTCAGGGAAATGGGATTCCATATTCTAGAGGACACGGCCAAAACCTTTTTTAAAATAAAAAAAAAGAAGAGAGAGAGAGAGAATTACCCTTGTTCCATAGATCGAACATTTATAAATAAATAAAATTAAGAAGATATTCTTAGAAACCTTGAAGAACATTTGACAAAGGCAGAGATCATCAAACCACTTTTGTCGTAAGGATGAACTGAAATATAGTCAGAAAAAGTTAATATGCTACTCATACATCACCAGAAAAAGATACACCAATCATGAAATGTGTTGCTATTTTCTATTCTCATTGTTGGTTTGCTTTGAAAAATTTATTCTCCTCACTGCTGACATTTAAAATCAGTTCTTTAAGTAAACTATTAAAATAAATGTGATATAGAAATGAATTCAATGACTTTAGTTTTAGCAAATCAAGTTCTGTTTGATTTTCAAGTTTTACATTAGGTTGAAGATGTAAGTAGCATTAATGAAATTAATAGGACTAAATTTTCAGGGCTTTTAAAATGCAAACATTTTATCAAAGTTTTTGTGCTTTTTTTCCTTCTCTTTTTCTCGTTCAAAAATGTGTACACATAGTTAGGATATTATATCTAGCAGAAGTAAGTCCAACCTTAACAGTAAGACTTTAAATGTAAACTTTCCAATCAAAGACAGAAACTGTCAGAATGAATAAAAAATATACTTGAACCAACTTTATAGTGTCTATAAGGGACTCAAATTAGAACATATAAATAGGTTGAAACTGAAATGATAGAAAATATGTTCCATGCAAATAGTAACCAAAAGACAGCAGAGGTAGCTATGCTGATATCAGACAAAATAAACTTTAAATAAAAAATTCATAAGTGACAAAATAGAGCAATATATCTTAATAAAAGATTTACTATAGCAAGAAGATACAGAAATTACAAACATTTACTCACCTTGTAACAGATCATCAAAATATATGAAGCAAAACCTGACAGAACTGAAGGGAAAAATAGATGCTTCTTCAATAATAGTTGGGGATTTCAACATTCCACTTTCAATAATGGACAGAGCAACCAGCAAAGAAAAGTGAGGAAATAAGGACTTAAAGAACACAAGAAACCAACCAAATATAAAAGATATATACAGAGCATAGTAACATTAATTGTACACTTAAAAATGACTGAGATATCAAATTTTATGTTATGTATATTTTATCACAACACAAAATTAAAAAAATAATATAAACATGAGGAACTATGACTTAATGGATACAGTGTTTCAGTTTTGCAAGATGAAAATAGTTCTGGTGATGGATAGTGGGAATGTATGTAAAACTAGTGAATTGTACGCTTTAAAATGGTTAGGAGTGATGTATAGAACAGTCTTATGGACTCTGTGGGAGAGGGAGAGGGTGGGAAGATTTGGGAGAATGGCATTGAAACATGTAAAATATCATGTATGAAACGAGATGCCAGTCCAGGTTCGATGCACGATACTGGATGCTTGGGGCTAGTGCACTGGGACGACCCAGAGGGATGGTATGGGGAGGGAGGAGGGAGGAGGGTTCAGGATGGGGAACACATGTATACCTGTGGCAGATTCATTTTGATATTTGGCAAAACTAATATAATTTTGTAAAGTTTAAAAATAAAAAATAAAATAAAATAAAAAATAAAATGGTTAGGATAATAAATTTGTGTGTATTTTGCCACAATAAAAAAAAGTTTAAAAAAAATCATCATAAAAAACCTTCATGTGAAAGACCAGGTTTCAAAACATGTATCTGGCATAACTCCTACAGTGATGTTAAGATAGACATTTTCTTTACACCAAATTCAAAACTAGTAGCAACCACAATAAGGAAACAGTGTGGACTGCTCTGCAGTATGAACTTCACTTCAGTTTCCCAGTATAAAATATGTGGGGTGAGATGATTTGGATGTTGCCACACATTTTAGCCTTACCAGAAACAGCGTTCATCACTCTGTCTTGCACAAAATACATGGGAAGTGTGTTCCCTTTTGCAGAGTATAACATGAGAAAACTTGTGAATCCTGAAGCTGAGAATTTTGCATAAGACTTTGGAGGCTGTTAATTACCTTATTGAGAATATGAGACTCCTAAAAACAAATCCCTGGAACCAAATAAACCTAAAGAAAATCACAGTGGAGATACACAAAATAAAAATATTTCAAATTCAGTAGGACTCCAGAATTTTTCAAGTTTATTTAAAAATTCATTAAAGAAATTAGGAAAAATCATCCAAACATGTAGACATATTTTCATGGCTCTACACTTCTTTTTAGGAATATTTCTCTAAGAAGTCTTAAATATACTATAAAATGTGAAACTATGGCTTTTTTACTTACTAAAATAACTGTTTCTCACACGTATTTACATCTGTGACTGTGTCATGTATGTGATTAAATTTGTTAAGAAATTATCAAGCACCTATGTTTGATTCCACTTATACAAGGGACCTAGAATGGTCAAATTCATGTAATCATGAATTAAACTGGTCCAGAGGCTGGGGAGTGGGAGGATGGAGAATAGTGATCAGAACTTAGTGTTTAATAGGGACAGTTCAGTTTAAGAATGTGAAAAATTGGGGAGATGGAATATGGCTAGAGTTGTACAACAATGTGAATGAACTTAGCACTACTGAATTGTTTAGGCAATGCCAAAGAATGCTCAAACTACCGCACAATTGCGCTTATCTCATAGTCTAGTAAAGAAATGCTCAAAATTCTCCAAGTCAGGCTTCAACAATACATGAATCATGAACTTCCAGATGTTCAAGCTGGTTTTAGAAAAGGCAGAGGAACCAGAGATCAAATTGCCAACATCTGCTGGATCATCGAAAAAGCAAGAGAGTTCCAGAAAAACATCTATCTGCTTTACTGACTATGCCAAAGCCTTCGACTGTGTGGATCACCACAAACTGTGGAAAATTCTGAAAGAAATGGGAATATCAGACAACCGGACCTGCCTCTTTAGAAATCCGTATGCAGGTCAGAAAGCAAGAGTTAGAACTGGACAAATAGGGAAAGGAGTACGTCAAGGCTGTATATTGTCATCCTGCTTATTTAACTTATATGCAGAGTACAACAGGAGGAACAATGGGCTGGAGGAAGCACAAGCTGGAATCCAGATTGCTGGGAGAAATATCAATAACTTCAGATATGCAGATGACACCACCCTTATGGCAGAAAGTGAAGAGGAACTAAAGAGCCTCTTGATGAAATTGAAAGAGGAGAGTGAAAAAGTTGGCTTAAAGCTCAGCATTCAGAAAACTAAGATCATGGCATCTCGTCCTATCACTTCATGGCAAATAGATGGGGAAACAGCATCAGACTTTATTTTGGGGGCTCCAAAATCACTGCAGATGATGATTGCAGCCATGAAATTAAAAGACGCTTACTCCTTGGAAGAAAAGTTATGACCAACCTTGACAGCATATTAAAAAGCAGAGAGATTACTTTGTCAACAAAGGTCCATCTTGTCAAGGTTATGGTTTTTCTAGTAGTCAGGTATGGATGTGAGAGTTGGACTCTAAAGAAAGCTGAGCACAGAAGAATTGATGCTTTTGAACTGTGGTGTTGGAGAAGACTCTTGAGAGTCCTTTGCACTGCAAGGGGATTCAACTAGTCCTTCCCGAAGGAAATCAGTCCTGAATATTCATTGGAAAGACTGATGCTGAAGCTGAAACTCCAATACTTTCGCCACCTCATGTGAAGAGCTGACTCATTGGAAAAGACTCTGATGCTGGGAAAGATTGAAGGTGGGAGGAGAAGGGGACAACAGAGAATGAGATGGTTGGATAGCATCACTGACTCAATGGACTTGAGTTTAAGTAAACTCAGGGAGTTTGTGATGGACAGGGAGGCCTGGCATGTTGCAATCCATGGGTCACAAAGAGTGGGACATGACTGAGTTACTGAACTGAACTTAACTGAAGTCACTTCAGTCATGTCTGACTATTTGTGACCCCATGGACTATAGTCTGCAGACTCCTCTGTCCACGGAAATCTCCAGGCATGAATACTGGAGTGGGTTGGCATTTCCTTCTGCAGGAATTGTATAGTCAAATATTGTGAAAATTGTATGTTTTATAATTTGTGAATTTTACCACAATAAAGGACATTAAAGCATAAATTAAAAAGAAATTATTAAGCACCTGGAGTGTTCCAAGTCAATCTACATGCTGAGAAATATACAAGAAAGTAGAAGTCAAGAAATTTAGAGTCCTGAATATACAATGCAGATGAGCAGCTGAGGGTACAAATTCCAGAACAGTTTCCTGAAGGCAACACCCTTCCCACTCAGGGTTAATCAGTCCCTCCCACTGGACTTTCTAATTCATATCTTCATTCTCTCACTTTCAAGTCTAATGTCTCCCAGAGCTCTTGACTGATTTGGTGGCTAAACCCAAGGCAAACTGAGCTCATGTGGGAGCCAATATGATCTGAATAGTTGTGAGTCTACTTTTAGTCTTTAGCATATTTTGTATAAATATTCATAAATTCTTTGAAGAATTGTCAGTGTGTTTGCTTATTGAGCATTGCTTTAGACAAAGGGCATGATACATTTTATGTAATATGGTACTAGTGGTAAAGAACCCACTTCTCAAAGCAGAGAGACAGATATGGGTTTGATCCCTGTGTTGGGAATATCCTCTGGAGAAGGGAATGTCTACCTACTCCAGTACTCTTTCCTGAAAAAAATCTCAGGGACAGAGGAGACTGGTAGGCTACAGTCCATAGGTTCACAGAAGGGGAAACGACTGAAGTGACTTAGCACGTAGAACAAATACTGTATTTCTACTTTTCCTTAAAATGGAAAAGTTCTAGATTCCAAAACAAGTCTGATGTGAAGGTTTCAGATATATTATGGGCCTGCACTTATTTCTATCAAGGAATTGCAAAACTTATACATGATCCTTGTAGACTCTGAGCTTCTTTTGGGAAAGTATATTTATTTACCCTTTGAATTCCCAATACCTTGTCCAAAATAGGTGGTGCTCAATTAATGATCTTTTGTAGCCTGCTGTACCTGACAAAGGAATTAGAGCACGCTCTGGGGCCTGAGTAGCAGGTGTAAGAAGATGAACTACAGTGCCCCATTTTTGAGACTAGATGCCCAAGGACAATGCTAAGATGAGTTTCAGGGCACGTCCATCATTACCTTATACAGATTTGACTCCTTTAGTGGTCGAACCCCAGCTAAGCTTTAGATTTTTAATGTTACATAGCAACAATGCTGAAGGACATGAAATCCTCAAACACCTTCATAATTTACCAGGTCTGACAAACATGGTATGTTGGAATTTGCTTTTACTGTGTCTTGAATCCATAACATTAAGTTAGGGACTCGTGTTTGGATAATCTTCTATCTTTTTGCTCAGGGTCACACAGTGGCAGACTTTATTTTGGGGGGCTCCAAAATCACTGCAGATGGTGATTGCAGCCAGGAAATTAAAAGACACTTACTCCTTGGAAGAAAAGTTATGACCAACCTAGACAGCATATTAAAAAGCAGAGACATTACTTTGCCAACAAAGAAAAGGAGTATTCTTTTTAAATATCAACCTGAACTGGCTCCCCACCACAACAAAAACATGTCTCCTTTGATTAAAGTCACAAATCACCTTTAATTTATCTCCAAGTTTCCCCAGAATTTCCAGCTGCTTTATTTACTTCCTTCTGTATATTGGCAAACCAATTTCCCCAGTTTTAGCTCCTTCAGTCTCCTCATTCCATTGTTCAGCAACATGTTATACATGCAGATGCCCAGAATTTTTGGAAAAAAGTTTTAAAATTATTGCCAGTGTTCCTTTACATGTATTTAAGCAATGGGAATAAGTCAAGACAGGTAAAATACTCATGATCAGCAGGGCTCAGATCCCACTTATCTCCACTTTGTTCATGGACCACATGGATAGGAAGTGAGTTAAGTGATGAGCAGAATCAAGTGCAAAACTGAGACCTGGTGCCATCTGTTTTCTTCTCATTTTGGTCTTGCTTCAGGTTAAGCCAAAAATTGTAATAAGCCCTAGATGAGTCCCTTGTACAGAACAGTTCAGTTCAGTTCAGGCGCTTAGTCATGTCCGACTCTGTGTCCTCATGCACTGCAGCACGCCAGGCCTCCCTGTCTATCACCAGCTCCCGGAGTTTACGCAAATGCATGTCCATTGAGTCAGGTGATGCCATCCAACCATCTCATCCTCTAGCATCCCCTTCTGCTTCTGCCTTCAATCTTTCCCAGCATCAGGGTCTTTTCAAATGATTCAGCTCGTCGCATCAGGTGGCCAAAGTATTAGAGTTTCAGCTTCAACATCAGTTCTTCCAATGAACATCCAGGACTGATCTCCTTTAGGATGGACTGGTTGGATCTCCTTGCAGTCCAAGGGACTCTCAAGAGTCTTCTCCAACACCACAGTTCAAAAGCATCAATTCTTCGGTGCTCAACTTTCTTTATAGTCCAACTCATACATCGATACATGACTACTGGAAAAAACATAGCCTTGACTAGATGGACATTTGTTGGCAAAGTAATGTCGCTGCTTTTCAATATTCTGTCTAGGTTGGTCATAACTTTTCTTCCAAGGAGTAAGCATCTTTTAATTTCATGGCTGCAATCATCATCTGCAGTGATTTTGGAACCCCCCAAAATAAATTCTGCCACTGTTTCCACTGTTTCCCCATCTGTTTCCCATGAAGTGATTGGACCGGATGCCATGATCTTTGTTTTCTGAATGTTGAGCTTTAAGCCAACTTTTTCACTCTCCACTTTCACTTTCATCAAGAGGCTTTTTAGTTCTTCTTTACTTTCTGCCATAAGGGTGGTGTCATCTGCATATCTGAGGCTATTGATATTTCTCTGGCAATCTTGATTCCAGCTTGTGCTTCATCTAGCCCAGCATTTCACATGATGTACTTTGCATATAAGTTAAATAAGCAGGGTGACCATATACAGCCTTGATGTACTCCTTTTCCTATTTGGAACCAGTCTGTTATTCCATGTCCAGTTCTAACTGTTGCTTCCTGACCTGCATAGATGTTTATCAAGAGGCAGGTCAGGTGGTCTGGTATTCCCATCTCTTTCATAATTTTCCACAGTTTATTGTGATCCACACAGTCAAAGGCTTTGGCATAGTCAATAAAGCATAAATAGATGTTTTCTCTGTGGCTTTTTTGATGATCCAGCAGGTGCTCACAATTTGATCTCTGGTTCCTCTGCCTTTTCTAAAACCAGCTTGAACATCTGGAAGTTCACAGTTCATGTATTGTATTGTATTGGCTTGGGGAATTTTGAGCATAACTTTGCTAGCATGTGAGATGAGTGCAATCGTGCATTAGTTTGAGCATTCTTTGGCATTGCCTTTCTTAGGGATTGGAATGAAAACAGACCTTTTCCAGTCCTGTGGCCACTGCTGAGTTTTCCAAATTTGCTGGCATATTGAGTGTAACACTTTCACAGCATCATCTTTTAGGATTTGAAATAGCTCAAGTGGAATTCCATCACCTCCACTGGCTTTGTTGGTAGTGATGCTTTCTAAGGCCCACTTGACTTCACATTCCAGGATGTCTGTCTCTAGGTGAGTGATCACAGCATCATGATTATCTGGGTCATGAAGATCTTTTTTGTATAGTTCTTCTGTGTATTCTTGCCACCTCTTCTTAATATCTTCTGCTTCTGTTAGGACAGAACAGGCATTCATATTACATCTGTTGACTGAATGGAATATTGGGATAATAGAAAAGATAACTAATATTATGAAAAGAAATGCCCAGGTTGACAAGAAGGACGTGCTAAAATAAAAATCTTGAAATTGAAAGGGTGTTGCTGAATCAGGAAAAGACTCTGGGGTTCTTGGCCTCCAGAGGAGAGGAAGTCAAGCCAGGACCAGAGATGAGGCTTGATTGCTCAGAGCTTTTGTGTAATAAAGTTTTATTATAGTATAAAGGAGATAGAGAAAGCTTCTGACATAGGTATCAGAAGTGGGCAGAAAGAGTATCCCCCTGCTAGTCTTCAGCTGGATGTTATATAGTCACTAGCAGTTTGTTAATGAAAGAAAGGAATATCTTAAAACTCAGAATGGAACCAGCCCCCTCATCCATAAGATGTATTTTGGGATAATCTTGGCACCAGAGGGAGTCATCCTTGGCCATGAAATGATTGACTTGAATCTTGTAGGAGGGCAGATTACCATACAAATAATTTTGTTTACATAGATTAGGGGAACAATGTCTGAGTATAACAATATGGTTTTTCAAGTAGGTTCTGAGCCATTAGGAGGAACCCACTTAAAGACAGAGTCTGGGGAAAATGCATAGTACATTAACGTAGCTTAAGACACACATTTCCATAAGAAAAATGCATTGGTTAACTCAAAGTTTGAGAATAGTTAACTTCAGGTGGAACCAGGTGTCATTATGGCAACAGAGTATTTTAAGAGAAACCTTTTAAAATTTGTTTAGAGAAAGGAAAACAACAACAACATAAAATCATCACTGTATCCCTCGAAATAATGAACCATGCTTTGACAACCAATTTGGATTTCATTTTGACTTCTAAAAGCGATGCTAATTTTTACTCTTCACCTTTTAGAATCTGAGTGGGGAAAGAAAGGGCCACATTTGTTAATGAATGAACTGGAAGTTAAAGCAAGACATCAGGGATCTCAGGAGAAAAGAGTGAGGAGTCAATCTTATACCTGTTTTTTATACATACCATATAATTTCATTTGGATGATTTTAAGTTTTTTCTATTTATTACCCATTTTCAACGATTGCTTATGATATGTCTTTGTGTAGTTTTCATCATGTTTCTTTTACTTTGAGTTCATTGAGTTTCTTGAATCTATGGGCTTATAGTTTTCATTGAATTTGGTACATTTTTAGCCATCGTTGCTCTCAGTATTTTTCTTCTGTCCCTTTTTCTCCTCTTCTTTGGGGACTTCAATTATATTAGGCTGTTTGACATTGTCCCACAGTTCATCAATTCTATATCCCTTTTTATCTGTCTTTCCTTCCCTTTTTCCCTCTCTCCCTTCCTTCCTCCCTTCCTACTCTGAGTTTTATTCTGGATAGCTTATATTTCCATCTTCAGGATTACTATTGTTTCTTTTGCAATGTCTAATCTGCTGTTGATCCTCTCCTAGTGTATTTTTAACTTCAGACTTTGTGGTTTTCACCCTTATAAGTTCAGTTTTGAACTTGAAAATATCTACTTGTCTTTTCTTTATCTATTTTATCTTTCCTCTAGCTTCTTGATCATAAGCAACATAGCTATAATAATGTTACTGTTCTTGTCTACTAATTCTATCATCTATGTCATTCTGCTTTAATTTCAACTGGTTGATTTTTCTCATAATTTTGGGTCATTTTTCCTAATTCTGTACATGACTGTTGGTTTTTTTTGGTGCCAAATGCACCTTGTTTGATGATGAATATTTTATATTTCTATGAATATACTTCAGCTCTCTTCTGGGATGCAATTATTTTACTTTGAAACAATATTATACTTTAATATCATAAAGTTTTATTTGGCGAGACCAGAACAGTGTTTAGCTGAAGAATAATTTCCCCACTACTAAGGTAAAAACTTTTGAGTACTTTACCCTCTGCCCCTTGAATTATAAGGTTTTCTACTCTGTTTGCTGGGAACACAGATTATTCCCAGTTCTGGGTGAACTCCAGGCATTCTGTACTCTAATTCTCTAGGGAGTGGTTATTGCCTTGACCTTGTAACTTCTCCACATAAATGCCCTGATCAGTATACAGCTGAAGACCTGAGTGGGACCCTCTGTACATTTCTGAAACACTCTGTGAGTGCAGCTCTCTTCTTTCTGTTACTCTGCCTGTGAGCTCTAGCTGCCCTGACCTGTCTGACTTCCCAGCTACATCTCCTCAATTCAGGGATTCTTCCAGGCTGCACCTGGGTCCTCTGTCCTATCTGTGATCTTGACATTCTCTTCAGGCAGTAAATTGGTATAACTGTTGGCCCACCTCATTTGTTTCCCAGCTCTCAGAAAATCATTGTCTTGCATTGCCTGATGTTAAAAACCATTATTTCACACACTGTGTTTAGTATTTTAGGTTTTTTTGGCAGGAAAGTAAATATGATCTCTATTATTCCATCTTTTCCAGAAGTGGATATCTAAAAGGAATATTTAAAAGAAATCAAAAGATTGATTTGTTTGAGTCATAGAGAATGTGAAGAAAAGCAGTTGAATTGAGATATGCTGTGAGAAAGATATGATGGAACAAGTTTTAAAACAGCCCCAAAGTTGTCAGTAAAAAGGCAATGTTTTATTTGGAAAGTCAGAGAAAGCACCTCTCATGTAAGTGAACATAACCGCTGGTATGTTCTGGTAGAAGACTAAACTTCCAGTAAGCAGTGATCCAGGGAGACCGAGCTGCAGAGCCACACAAGGGATACACAAGCCACACAAGCCCCTAAGACATGGGACATAATCCAGATAGTGGTTATAAAGACCCTAAGTGGAAGTGAGAGAGGAATGTGGGAGAGGAATCAAGAGAGGGAGCTAAGATCAGAGTTAGGGATGGCAGCACAGGAAGACCTGGACCCACCTCTTCCCACGGACATAATAAATCTACAGCTGCCTATAGAATGCCTTTTCTCTGATAAAGGACCTGAGAACTAGAACAGCTCCTTCACAACAAAAGACTAAATAAATGCATTGAGAAGGATTCAAGAGATGGAGACATGGCCTTGCCCAGGACCTCACCCCAGCCGTGGTGACCCCAAAGCTGGGAGGGATCTCCCAAATCTGGGACTCTCCCTTGAGGAGTGAAGGGATTGTATCACACATCAGGCATCCTGACCCTGAGGGACAGCACTGGAAATATGAGCCCCTTCCAAGTGTCTGATTTTGACAAAGGGGACCAGATGAGGAGAATCACAGAAATGTAGGAAACAAAGATTCCACTTCTAAAGGGCTGGCTTGCAAAGTTATTCTCTCTGAGACCTAGTGCTGAAGCAGTAGATTGAAAACCTACTACAGCATAATTGAGGGATATTCACTAATTTTAAAACAGCTGCTACAGGGACTTTATTCAGAGTTGGGAGCACTGCTGGTACCATTTGTTCAATTTCATCCTAACTTGCTGGAGGTGGAGTCATCAGACATCGTTTTAGGTGCCCTCCCTCCAGCTTGCTAGTACTGGAGGGTGTGTTTTGCAGACCTTGGGTTGCAGTCAGGCTAAGAAAATGCTCACACCCCATCCACCTTTTGCAGAACTGAAACCACAGCTGTGTTGGGCAAGTACGCCAGGTGCTGCTCTTTCTGTGCAGCAACCAGGCCACACCTGCACCATGCTCTTCCCAGGCAGCAATTGAACCACAGTTGGCCCTGAGTGAGTGCCCTGAGCCCTGCCTGATGTGCACAGAGACTGAGTTTCAGTTGGGATGGTTAAATGACTCAAAACTCACCCTAATCATGCAGGAGTTGTGGCCCTACCACAAATGGTAGGCACATAAAGCCTATATGAGGGATGCCCATAGATTGCCTGTCCCTTGTGGCCTAGGAAGATTATACTCCAGGCCACACAGAACAATTTCTACACGAGACCATTCCTTCAATACTGAGGGAGGTAGCCATTTCACCTAAATACATATAGACAAACACATAGAAACAGGATAAATGAGGAGATAGAGGAATAGGTTCCAAACTAAAGAACAAGGCAAATTCCCAGAAAAAGATCCTTATTAAATGAAATTAAGTGATAAGCAAATAACTTGATTAATAATTCAATTAAATGATCATAAAGATACTACCAATCTCAGAGAAGAAGGGATGAATGCAGTGAGAATTTCAAACAGAAAATATAAGAAAGTACCAAACAGAAGTTATAACTGAACTGAAAAGTACACTAGAGGGGTTCAACCGCACAGTGGATAAAATAGAAAAACAAATCAGTGAGCTAAGAGAAAAGGCAATGGAAAACAAACAAACAAAACAACAAAATGAAAAAGAGAGTTAAAAGAAGTAAGAATACCTTCAGGGGCCTCTACAGTGACAGTGACAGTGAACGTCACTCAGTCATGTCTGACTCTTGGCGGCCCCATGAACTGTAGTCCTTGGAATTCTCCAGGCCAGAATACTGGAGTGGTTAGCCTTTCCCTTCTCCAGGGGATCTTCCCAACCCAGGGATTGAACCCAGGTCTTCTGCATTGCAGGCAGATTCTTTACAAGCTGAGCCACAAGGGAAGCCTTCAGGGACCTCTAGGACAACATCAGATGAAATAACTTTCACATTATAGGGGGAGAAGAGAAAGAAAAAGGGCCAAAAAATTATTTGAAGAAATAATGGATGAAAACTTTCCTAATCTGGGGATAGAAGCAGACATCCAGGTCCAGGAAGCCCAAAGAGTTTCAGATAAGATGAATCCAAAGAGACATGCACTGAGACATACTATAATTAAAATGACAAAAGTTAAGGATAAAGAGAGAATTTTAAAAGCAGCAAGAGAAAAATTACATATTATATACAAGGGAAACTCCAAAATCTATAAACAAATTTTCAGTAGAAATTTTACTTCCCAGAAGGAAGGCTGTGACATATTCAAAGTGCAGAAAGGAAAAAAAAAAAAAAAAAAAAAAATACAAACAAGAATTCTACCTTACAAAGTTTTCTTTTAGAGGGAAAAATTGAGTTTTCTAGACAAGCAAAAGCTAACATAATTCATCATCACTAAACTAGCTTTATAAGAAATGTGAAAGAAACTTCCTAAGCTAAAAAGAAAAAAGTGATAATTAATAATAAGAAGCATATAAAAGTGAAAATCTTACCAGAAAGGCCAGCAAATAACAAAAAGTAGTGTTCAACAACCATTCATGATTAAAATAAAAGCTCAACAATGTAGGTATAGAAGAAACATACTTCAACAAAATAAAGACCATAGCTAAGATCATACTCAACAGTGAAAACTAAGAACATTTTCTTTAAGATCAAGAAAAAAACAAGGATGCTCACTCTTACCACAATTATTCAAAATAGTATTGGAAGTCCTACCTATAGCAATGAGATAAGAAAAAGAAAGAGAATCTGAAGTGCAAAAGAAGTAAAACTATCACTGTTTGCAGCTGACATGACACTATACACAGAAAATCCTAAAGATGTCACCAAAAAACAACTAAAACTCACTAAATAATACAGTAAAATGTGGAATACAAAATTACTATACAAAAACCTGTTGTATTTCCATACACTAGTAAACAGAGAAATTAAGAAAAAAATCTGATTTACAATCCCATTAAACAGAGCAAAATACCTAGGAAAGAATTTGGCTAAAGGTAAAAAAGCTGTACTCAGAAAACTACAGGACACTTCTGAAAGAAATTGAAGGTGATACAAACAAATGGAAAGGTATACTATGCTCATGGGTTAGAAGAATTAATATTGTTAAGATCACCACAAAACCAAAGGCAGTCTCAGATTCAATGGAATTCTTATCACAGTACTAATAGCATTTTCCCACAGAACTTAATTAAGCAAATAACCCTAAAATGTGTACAGAAATACAAAAGACAATGACTGGCAAAAACAATCTTAAGGAAGAAGACTATAGCCGGAGGTATCACAGTCCCTGATTTCAAACTATACTACCAAGTTATGGTCATCAAAACAGTATGGTACTGGCAAAATAAGAGATGCATAGATCAATAGAACCAAATAGAGAGTCCAGGAAAAAACCCACACTTACCTGGTCAATTAATCTATGACAAATGAGGCAATGGGGAAAAGATAATCTCTTTAATAATTAAACTGTGTTGGGAAAAGTGTACATATACATGCCAAAGAATCAAATTGGATTACATTTTTATACTGTATTCAAAAAGTAAAGTTAAAATCAATCAGAGAATTAAATGTAAGAGCTGATACCATAAACTCCTAGAATAAATCAGAGGTAGCATGCTTTGACATAATTTTTTGTGTTTATCTCCTCAGGCAAGGGAAAAAAAAGCAAAAATAAACAAATGGGATTACATCAAAGTAAAAAGGTTTTGCACAGTGCAAAAAGCCATCAATGAAATGAAAAGGCATCCTATTGAAGTGGAGAAGATATTTGCAAACAATGTATCTGATAAAGTTTTAATATCCAAAATATACAAAGAACTCATAAAACTCAGGATAAATAACAAGATTAAAAAAGGGGAAAGGACCTGAACAGACATTTTTTCCAAGGAAGACACACAGGTGACAAATAGGCACATGAAAAGATACTCACCATCACTAATCATCAGGGAAATGCAAATAAAAACCACTGAGAGATATCACCCCACACTTGCCAGAATGGCTATCATCAAACAGACAACAAATGATAAGTACTGGCAAAGATGTGGAGAAAAGGGGACACTTCTATACTGTTGGTGGGACTTTAAATCAGCCACTATAGGAAATAATATGGCAGTTTCTTTAAAAATAGAACTACTATACCATCCAGCAATTCCACATCTGAGTTTTTATCTGAAGAAAATGAGAACACTAATTTGAAAACATATTTGTACCCCTATGTTCATTGTAGTGTTATTTACAATAGCCAAGATATGGAAGCAACCTGTTTCCTTTTATAGATAAACAGATAAACAAATTTTTGTATATATACCATGGAATGTTATTTGGCCATAAAAAATAAAAAAGAATGAAATCTTGCAGTTTTAACAGCATGGTGGGACCTAGATGATATTATGCTAAGTGAAATGTCAGACAGAGAAAGACAAGCACCAGAAGATTTCACTTACATGCAGAATCTAAAAAATTAAGGAAAGGGAACAAAATACAAACCTGAAACAGACTCAGATGCAGAGAACAGACTGGTGGTTGCCAGAAGGAAGGGGTGGGGAATGGGTGACATAAGTGAAGGGGATAGAAGGTACAAACTTCCAGTTATAAAATACATAAGTCAAGAGATGTTTTGTCAGCATAGGTGATAGAATTGATGATGTAATAATTTTGTTTGGTGACAGATCGTAACCATATCACTGTGGTGATCATTTCCTAGTTGTAAAAGAAGAAACCACTCTGTTGTACACCTGAAAATAACATAATATTGTATTTCAATTATACTTAAATAAAAAGGATTTCCAAATTAAAAAGAGGAAGAGAGAGAGGGCTAGACCATCCAAAGCTTGGCTGGAATGAGGTAGAGACCAGAGGCAGAGTGACTGACACATGAACTGAACATGACTGACTGGGAGGATAATATGCAGTTAATGAAAATTAGTTATGTAGTACGAAGACTAGGTTGTGAGAAGAAATGTGATATTCATATAGGACTTAACTTTAATTATTTAAGGATGTGAGACCACACAGAATCAAATGACTTATTCAAAGACACACTTTCCTCTGGTGAAGCAAGACATAACCTCCTTTCTATGTCACAGTATTTTCCACTTAACAACTTTCTCTTTAGTGTTTATTCTGATTAACAAGTGTTTAAACTTCCTTCTTATAACTTGAAATTTTTTAAGAAAACCAATGTTTTTATTTTATCTTGTTCTTCCCTTAACATACAGATGGAACCTTTATTTACTGTATTATTTTCCTTGGGTTCAATTCAGTTCAGTCGCTCAGTCATGTCTGACTCCTTGCGATCCTATTAATCGCAGCACGCCAGGCCTCCCTGTCCATCACCAAGTCCCGGAGTTTACCCAAACTCATGTCCATTGAGTCCGTGATGCCATCCAGCCATCTCATCTTCTGTCGTCCCCTTTTCCTCCTGCCCCCAATCCCTCCCAGCATCAGAGTCTTTTCCAATGAGTCAACTCTTCGCATGAGGTGGCCAAAGTACTGGAGTTTCACCTTCAGCATCATTCCTTCCAAAGAACACTCAGGACAGTTCTCCTTCAGAATGGACTGGTTAGATCTCCTTGTAGTCCAAGGGACTCCTTGTAGTCCAAGGGACTCTCAAGAGTCTTCTCCAACACCACAGTTCAAAAACATCAATTCTTTGGTGCTCAGCCTTCTTCACAGTCCAAGTCTCACATCCATACATGACCACTGGAAAAACCATAGCCTTGACTAGATGGACTTTTGTTGACAAAGTAATGTCTCTGCTTTTGAACATGCCATCTAGGTTGGTCATAACTTTCCTTCCAAGGAGTAAGTGTCTTTTAATTTCATGGCTGCAGTCACCATCTGCAGTGATTTTGGAGCCCAAAAAAATAAAGTCTAACACTGTTTCCACTGTTTCCCCATCTATTTTCCATGAAGTGATGGGACCAGATGCCATGATCTTCATTTTCTGAATGTTGAGCTTTAAGCCAACTTTTTCACTCTCCTCTTTCACTTTCATCAAGAGGCTTTTGAGTTCCTCTTCACTTTCTGCCATAAGGGTGGCATCATCTGCATATCTGAGATTATTGATATTTCTCCTGGCAATCTTAATTCCTTGAGTTAAACAGTCTTATTTATTTTTATCTTTTCCTGTGCATAGTATCTAGTTGAAACTAGCTTGAATTAACTACGCCTTTACCATTAGTGAGGGCCATTATTTCATTTGAAGTTTCATTTCAAAATGAAATGCCTACAAATTGATTTTCTCTAGTTTCAATGAGTTATTACTGATGAATCTGGGAACATAATGCCAATTACTGTTACCTTATGTGATTGGCATTAAAGTAGTAGCCAAGTGCAGCTGGAGGTAGACATTCGAACTCTGTCTTCTCAATTTGGCTGCTTCATCCCTCCCATATCCTATCTCAAAAGCATGTCTATTATATCTAGGCTCAAATTTATTTTAGGCTTCAGGACTAATGGATGAGGTTTCCACATGAAATGTGAACTATAGAATGCACATTATTTTTCAATCACTTTCACATAATTACATTCAGAAACTACAATAAGAAAAAAGACAATATTGTTCTCATGTTGATAATAGTTAGGAAATGAGTCTAAGAACATACCAACAACTCCTGAGAAGTGACACCATAAGTAGTGAAATAAAAAAGAAATTAATCCATGTAATTAGACTCTTGGTTTCTGTTTAGATGCTAAGTCATGTCCAACTCTTTTGTGATCCCCTGGACTGTAGCCTGCCAGGTTCCTCTGTCTGTGGGATTTCCCAAATAAGAATACTGGAGTGGGTTGCCATCTCCTTCTCTAGGGGATCTTCCTGACCCAGATATTAAACCTGAGTCCCCTGCATCTCCTGATTGACAGGCAGATTCTTTACCACTGGGTGACCAGGGGAGCCTCTAGACTCTAGTCCAGGGCTTTCCCCACCCTGCATACATCACTAAATCCTGACTCCAGAGTCATTTCACTTTAGGTTAATCAATCATCTGCATCTCCTTTTAAATCTCCCCAAAGTCTCTACAGTTGTCCATATCAAATATAGAATGTAGTGACAAAACCAGGGACTCCTATGTCTATTTTGCATCCACTTTTCAATGCAAGCATTTTGTTGGAGGCATATGCAAGTGTGTGAAGGTGTGTGTGGGGGGGAGGGTGCTAAAAGTGAGTGTGTAAGTATATAAATCACTTAATGGCAAATAAAAGGGGAAAAAGTGGAAAAAGTGACAGACTTTATTTTATTGGGCTCTAAAGTTACCATTCAAGCTGGTTTTAGAAAAGGCAGAGGAACCAGAGATCAAATTGCCAACATCAGCTGGATCATTGAAAAAGCAAGAGAGGTCCAGAAAAACATCTATTTCTTGTCGGGGTCCAGCCCTGGCTGATCCAGGGTATTCGAAGCAGGGACGGCGTCAGCGAGGATGAGGATACAATAGCTTCAATTAGATATTAATTAGAGATATAAAGAGTAATAGAATGAGGATAGCTCAGCAGGAAAATTCAGTGGAGAAAAGAGGCTGAGTAGCTTGGTTTATGCGGGAGACCAATAAAACTTCAAGACAAGAATTTTGCACCACTTACGTAGGCTGCAGGCGTCCTTCCGTTCTCCCAAAGGAGAGGAGACACTGAGGCCCCCCAGTCGGATCTTAGAAGCCCAGGCATAATTGGTAAGCATGGTGGGTTCCACGCTCCAGATGGAGACTCAGCCAGAGTTTGAGAGAGAGAGAGACATGGGGAGACCAGTCTTTCGAGGAACGGATCCCAATTCTTTATTTTCCATGGTCTACTTTTATACACTGAGATGTTATGCAAAAGTCACGTGGGATCAGCAGTCCTGACTTTTATCAAAGTCAGGTGCTTCATACAAATGTATACAGAGGTCTTAGGGGTGTTACATCATCTTCTGGCCAGGGGGCCTGCTGACAATTTATGACCCTCTCCTTGTGACAGCGGTCAGTCAACCAGGACATTTATTTCTCCAGGGGTGATTATTCTTAAAACAGACACCACCCAAATAAAGTTACATTCCTATAGGGTGAGGGTGTAGTGGGTTTTAGTTAAGGAAAGAATTTACTTAGCCTAAGGTCTAACGTGATTTGTATCAAAGGTTAATACTTATTTCTTCTATATATTCATTAATGTGTATAAGGGCAGGGGATGTGGAGACTTAGCAGTAAGTATTGGCTCAACAAATGAAAAACCCTTCACCAATACAATTTCTAATCAGCTATTATAACTATACTTATAATTTTCTAACTTCTCTAAAGAACCTGTTTTTAGAAGGTTTAAAGCATCTCGTTCCTCTCATGGTTGGGAGGCTGTGAGCAATCACATGTGGCTGGACAAGCCTGTCAGGCAGGCTAGAGAACCTTCAGAGGAGTTTGTAGGTTAAAACGCTCTTGTTACGCCCAGGAGTTTTTATTAACTGGAGCTCTAAGTTAACTTCTTCTCTGAAAGAGGTGGTGGGGGACAGCCCCCAGTAAAGTCAGAGGTGTAGGTGAGAGCACAAAGTAGCAAAGTAGGCAGGCTCTGGTTATGGGGGTAGATGCTCAAGAATTTCCAGGGGGACTCCTGAGGCTCGATCCTGCCTTTGCGTATGTCGAGCCTCTTTCCTCATGACCTTTGCCACAGGCAGAGTGCCTCGCGCTGGCCCCCAACAATTTCTGCTTTATTGACTATGCCAAAGCCTTTGACTGTGTGGATCACAATAAACTGTGGGAAATTCTGAAAGAGATGGGAATACCAGACTACCTGACCTGCCTCTTGAGAAACCTGTATGCAGGTCAGGAACCAACAGTTAGAACTGGACATGGAACAACAGACTGGTTCCAAATAGGAAAAGGAGTACGTCAAGGCTGTATATGTCACCCTGCTTATTTAACTTACATGCAGAGTACTCATGAGAAACGCTGGGCTGGAAGAAGCACAAGCTGGAATGAAGATTGCTGGGAGAAATATCAATAACCTCAGATATGCAGATGACATCACTCTTATGGCAGAAAGTGAAGAAGAACTAAAAAGCCTCTTGATGAAAGTGAAAGAGGAGAGTGAAAAAGTTGGCTTAAAGCTCAACATTCAGAAAACTAAGATCATGGCATCTGGTCCCATCACTTCATGGAAAATAGATGGGGAAACAGTGGAAACAGTGTCAGACTTTATTTTTTTGGGCTCCAAAATCACTGCAGATGGTGACTGCAGCCATGAAATTAAAAGACACTTACTCCTTGGAAAGAAAGTTATGACCAACCTAGATGACATATTCAAAAGCAGAGACATTACTTTGTCAACAAAGGTCCATCTAGTCAAGGCTATGGTTTTTCCAGTGGTCATGTAAGGATGTGAGAGTTGGACTGTGAAGAAAGCTGAGCGCCGAAGAATTGATGCTTTTGAACTGTGGTGTTGGAGAAGACTCTTGAGAGTCCCTTGGACTGCAAGGAGATCCAACCAGTCCATTCTGAAGGAGTACTGTCCTGAGTGTTCTTTGGAAGGAATGATGCTGAAGATGAAACTCCAGTACTTTGGCCACCTCATGTGAGGAATTGACTCATTGGAAAAGACCCTGATGCTGGGAGGGATTGGGGGCAGGAGGAGAAGGGGACGACAGAGGATGAGATGGCTGGATGGCATCACCGACTCAATGGGCGTGAGTTTGAGTGAACTCCGGGAGTTGTTGATGGACAGGGAGGCCTGGTGTGCTGCAATTCATGGGGTCACAAAGAGTCGGACATGACTGAGCAACTGAACTGAGCAGAAAGTTACTGTGGATGGTGACTACAGTCATGAAATTAGAGTTTGCTCCTTGGAAGAATAGCTATGACAAACCTAGACAGCATATTAAGAAGCAAAGACATCACTTTGCCAACAAATTTCCTTTTAGTCAAAGCTATGAGTTTTGCAGTATTCATATACAGATGTGAGAGATGGACCATCAATAAGACTGAGCACTGAAGAATTAGTGCTTTCAAATTGTGCTGGAGAAGCCTCCTGAGAGTCCTTTGGACAGCAGGGAGATCATGTCAGTCAATCCTAAAGAAAATCAGTCCTGAATATTCATTGGAAGGACTGATGCTGAAGTGGAAGTTCTAATACTTTGGCTACTTGATGCAAAATGTCGACACACTGGAAAAGACCCTGATGCTGGGAAAGATTGAAGACAGGAGAAGGGGTCAACAGAGGATGAGATGGTTGGATAGCATTACCAACTCAATGGACATGAGTTTGAGCAGTCTCAGGGAGATAGTGAAGGACAGGGAAGTCCAGTGCACTGCCGCCCATGTGATTGCAAAGAGTCAGACACGACCTAGCGACTGAACAAGTATATGAATATTTATGTGTGTATGAGCATATGGAGTGTGGATGTGAACAAGTGTGGAGGCATATGGAAGTGTGTATAACTGAATGACTTTGCTGTGCACTGGAAACCAACACAACATTGTAAATCAATTATGACTTAATTAAAAAGAAGCCTAATCCCTGGGTCACTGTTTGGCAGATAACCCACCTGCATCAGTTCAGTTCAGTTCAGTAGCTCAGGCGTGTCTAACTCTTTGTGACCCCATGAACCCCAGCACACCAGGCCTCCCTGTCCGTCACCAACTCCTGGAGTCCACCCAAACCCATGTCCATTGAGTCGGTGATGCCATCCAACCATCTTATCCTCTGTCGTCCCCTTCTCCTCCTGCCCTCAATCTTTCCAGCATCAGGGTCTTTTTCAATGAGCCAACTCTTAGCATCAGGTGGCCAAAGTACTAGAGTTTCAGCTTTAGCATTAGTCCTTTCAATGAACACACAGGACTGATCTCCTTTAGAATGAACTGGTTGGATCTTTTTGCAGTCCAAGGGACTCGCAAACGTCTTCTCCAACACCACAGTTCAAAAGCATCAATTACTCAGCACTCAGCCTTCTTTATAGTCCAACTCTCACATCAATACACGACCACTGGAAAAACCATAGCCTTGACTAGACGGACCTTTGTTGACAAAGTAATGTCTCTGCTTTTGAATATGCTATCTAGGTTGGTCATAATTTTCCTTCCAAGGAGTAAGCATCTTTTAATTTCATGGCTACAATCACCATCTGCAGTGATTTTGGAGCCTAGAAAAATAAAGTCAGCCGCTCTTTCCACTGTTTCCCCATCTATTTGTCATGAAGTGATGGGACTGGATGCCATGATCTTAGTTTTCTGAATGTTGAGTTTTAAACCAACTTTTTCACTCTCCTCTTTCATTTTCATCAAGAGGCTTTTTAGTTCTTCTTCACTTTCTGCCATAAGTGTGGTGTCATCTGCATATCTGAGGTTATTGATATTTCTCTGGCAATCTTGACTTCAGCTTGTGCTTTTTCCAGCCCAGTGTTTCTCATGAGTACTCTGCATGTAAGTTAAATAAGCAGGGTGACATATACAGCCTTGATGTACTCCTTTTCCTATTTGGAACCAGTCTGTTGTTCCATTTCCAGTTCTAACTGTTGCTTCCTGACCTGCACAGAGGTTTCTCAAGAGGCAGGTCAGGTGGTCTGGTGTTCCCATCTCTTTCAGAATTTTCCACAGTTTATTGTGATCCACACAGTCAAAGGTTTTGGCATAGTCAATAAAGCAGAAATAGATGTTTTTCTGAACCTCTCTTGCTTTTTCAGTGATCCATCAGATGTTGATAATTTGATCTCTGGTTCCTCTGCCTTTTCTAAAACCAGCTTGAACATCCGGTAGTTCACAGTTCATGTATTGCTGAAGTCTGGCTTGGAGAATTTTAAGCATCACTTTACTAGCATGTGAAATGAGTGCAATTGTGCAGTAATTTGAGCATTCTTTGGCATTTCCTTTCCTTGGGATTGGAATGAAAACTGACATTTTCCAGTCCTGTGGCCATTGCTGAGTTTTCCAAATTTGCTGGCATATTGAGTGTAGCACTTTCACAGCATCATCTTTCAGGCTTTGAAATAGCTCAACTGCAATTGAGCTATTTCCATAACCTCCACTAGTTTTGTTGGTAGTGATGCTTCCCAAGGCCCACTTGAATTCACATTCCAGGATGTCTGGCTCGCTCTAGGTGAGTGATCACACCATTGTGATTAGCTGGGTCATGAAGATCTTTTTTGTGCACTTCTTCTGTGTATTCTTGCCACCTCTTCTTAATATCTTCTGCTTCTGTTAGGTCCCTACTATTTCTGTCCTTTATTGAGCCCAACTTTGCATGAAATGTTCCTTTGGTATCTCTAATTTTCTTGAAGTGACATCTAGTCTTTCCCTTTCTATTGTTTTCCTCTATTTCTTTGCATTGATCACTGAGGAAGTCTTTCTTATCTCTCCTTGCTATTCTTTGAAACTCTGCATTCAAATGTGTGTATCTTTCCTTTTCTCCTTTGCTTCCCTTCTTTTCACAGCTCTTTTAAGGCCTCCTCAGACAGCCATTTTGCTTTTATTTTTCTTGAGGATGTTCTTGATTCCTGTCTCCTGTACAATGTCAGGAGCTTCCATCCATAGTTCATCAGGCACTCTGTCTATCAGATCTAGTCCCTTAAATCTATTTCAAACTTCTACTGTATAATCATAAGGGATTTGATTTAGGTCATACCTGAATGGTCTAGTGGTTTTCCCCACTTTCTTCAATTTAAGTCTGAATTTGGCAGAAGGAGTACATGATCTGAACCACAGTTGGCCCCTGGTCTGGTTTTTGCTGAGTGTATAGAGCTTGTCCATCTTTGGCTGCAAAGAATATAATCAATCTGATTTCAGTGTTGACCATCTGGTGATGTCCATGTGTAGAGACTTCTCTTGTGTTGTTGGAAGAGGGTGTTTGCTACGACCAGTGCATTCTTTTGGAAGAACTCTATTAGCCTTTGCCCTGCTTCATTCTGTATTCCAAGGCCAAATTTGCCTGTTAATCCAGTTGTTTCTTGGCTTTCTAATTTTGCATTCCAGTCCACTGTAATGAAAAGGATATCTTTTTTGGGTGTTAGTTCTAGGACATAAACAATAGTTAAACTTTCATTTGGTTCAGCCACTGTGATTTATGGAGAGTTGTTCTTGTAGTATCTAGAGCTGATTACTCCCAACCAATATAATTCTCTATTTTTTCTAGTTAAATTATTTTCTGCTTTACTTACCTAGAGTCAGTTTCTTTTTCTTGTACCCAAAGAACCCAGATTGGTAATACACTATCCATTACACACCAAAATTAAAGCACACATATGACTCTTTGCTTATGACTCTGCTCCCTTTGCAGGGGCTTCTCTGGTGGCTCAGATGGTAAAGAATCTGCCTGCAATGCAGGAGACCAGGTTTGATCTGTGGGTTGGGAAGATCCCCTTGAGAAGGCAGTAGCAACCAATTCCGATATTCTTGACTGGAGAATTTCATGGACAGAGGAGCCTAGCAGGCCACAGTCCATGGGGTCACGAAGAGTTGGACGTGATTGAGCAACTAAAAAAAAATTTTTTTTTTTTTGCTTCCTTCGCTAGGCTTTGAGCAATTTCAACCCAGGGACTGTGTTTGTTCTTTTTGTACTGCTAGTGACTGGAATATTGCTCGATACAGAAAGAGTCTTCATTCAGGCTTGCTAAAAGAATAAATTCTTTTGTCCTTAGTGTATTTAATTTGATTTTCATTTGTCTTGATAAAAATAGTGTTTTGATCCTTTGGAACAAAACCCAGGTGAGTTTGCTTTCCAACTCAGATACTGGTAGACTTTCATCAAGTTAATTAAATTTTCTGATCTTCCAATTCCTTATCTATAAAATGAAGGCAAAAATATGAACAACACTGGAGAGTTATTGGTAAAATAAAATAAAACGTGTGAAAAATGCTTAGCGCAGTACCTGATACACAGTGAAAACTGAGTAAACAACAGCTATTATTTATTATCACTGTGGTATAAGAAGCATGAGCCTTTATTTTAATCCACTTTTGTTTTCCCAAACCATCAATACCAACACAACCTAGTGGACCAAAGAATCCCGCAGACCTTCTCCTCGACCTTCTTGTCTGTACCTAATCATTACCTTTTCCTAAGACAAAATCATTTCCCTCATCCCATCCCCTTTCCTTCTGTTTTGTTGGTACATTCTTCTGAGATGCCTTCTTTGTTGATAGAAAAGCAATTAGCAATTCCTCAGGACCTTTATTCATCCCAAGTAAGAATTCTTCTTATTCTTTGAATGAAATCTTTGCTACAAGTATCATAGAGATGCAGGTTTTGTAAATGAGAAAAAATATCTATTCAATATTAGAAGATGGAGTGGAGTCTATTTTTCCAGTTTCCCAGCACCTCACCTGTTGGCAACTCTCACTGTTGAATGGGTCAGATTCAGTGATGTGACCAGAAGTAATGACTCCAATTCGATGGAGCCCAGAAATGATCAGAAGTTATGATTACTTGGCAGCTGCTTGATTCTCAATATAGAGCTGCTTCAGCAAACCTCTCCTTTCTTGAGCAAAGCTCTCCTCTCCTGGTTCTTGCATCAGATGCCATAGAGCATGAAAAAAATAAAACATAATAAATAAATAAATATTCCCCACCTCATACCTGTCACCCTGTTACCCGCCCTAAGTGGAAGCCACAAAGGAAGGGATTTACTGAGCTATGAGACCTGACTGAACTCTCTTCAGTCAGAGGTGCTGTGCATTTATACACTTAAGGGAGCCTGTTCTTTTAAAGTACCTGTGCCATAAATTACCCTGGAAGAAATCACTTCATTATTCATGACTTAAACATCCCTGTTTCAAAATGGTGATCTATGTCATGTTTTGTTGCATTACCAATTCAATTATTCTTTTGTCATGCCAACTCCCTGAGCTGTGACAAGGGGTGGGGCGGGCTCCTTGCAGCGTGCTAGCTGTAAGGCTGTTCAGAGAAGCTTTCTTCAGGTGGAAGAGAAGGGGAGAATTTATGACAGAAGAATCTCTCACAGAAGATGTCTGCCAATGATGGGAAATTGATGATCACTCTCTAAACATTTAGCAGCCCTTCATCAGTTATAATGTGGCCATCTTTAACCTGCCTTTCTTAACTGATAGTATTTCACACTTCGGGGGATGAATCTGGAAGGATGAGAAAGAAAGTCTGTCCCACAGAATCTATCACAATAACATTCATTTTCTTGCTGCTTTCTGTTTTCTTAAGGTTATGAAATCAATTTTGCAGGAAAAGATGTTCCAATGTTTTTGAGAAGGTCTTTTTTTATGCTGATAATAGGAAGGATGGAGTTGAGGTTGATATGATGGCAAAACAAATATATGAGGGGAGAGAATGTCAGCCATTCATGTGATTGCTTTGGCCTCATGGTGGCAAGCCTGGATTTTGTGTAAAGAAAAGTAAAAGTGAAAGTGTTAGTCGCTCTCCTGTGTGACACTATGAGCTGAAACCTGCCAGGCTCCTCTGTCCATGGGATTCTCTAGGCAAGAATACTGGAGTGGGTTGCCATTTCTTTCTCCAGGGGATCCTCCAGACCCAGGAATCGAACCTGGGTCTCCTGCATTGCAGGCAGATTCTTTTACCATCTGAGCCACCAGGGAAGCTGGATTTTGTGTAATAATGATATAGCAAATGTCTTCCCTGGTGGCACTAGTGGTAAACTTCCTGCCAATGCAGGAAGGCGTAAGTGACATGGGTTTGATCCCTGGGTCAGGTAAATCCCCTGGAGGAGGGCATGACAACCCACTCCAGTATTCTTGTCTGGAGAATTCCATGGACAGGAGTCTGGTGGGCTACAGTCCAAAGAATGGCAAAGAGTAGGACATGACTGAAGCGACTTACAATTCACACATAGCAAATGTCTGCCTTTGGTGTTGAATTGATTAAAATGGTGTTGGTGTCACAGGATGCAGCCTATGGAACATTTGTAATGTCAGCATTACAATGATTTTTCATACCTGTATGTCAGAGAATTATAACAATTTCCTGATGCCTTCATATTAGCAGAGAAAGAGAGCTGGTTTTGAGCTTTGTGGACAGAAATTAAGGAAGAAAATGTGATTCATGTTCCTTTGGTTTCCTTTTTTTTTTTTTCTTTTCCTCCCTCCCTCCCTTCCTTCCTCCCTGCCTCTCTCCTTCCTTCCCTGCCTTCTCTCTCTTTCTCTCTTCCTTTCTTTTTTCTCTCACTCAGTTCTCTTTTCTATGCTGTGGTCTTTAACAGAAGGAGGCTGAGGAACAGTGAATCAGCTCAGTCCTATATGGGATCTATTTCCAGCCTGAGGTTGGGAGAGAAATGTTGACAATTAGTCATCACCATGTTTGTGGGAGGTTACATTTCACCCTCAAAATGACCCCTTGAGTTACTATTTCTATTTTTTGGTTAAGGGAATAGATTTTCAGAGACGTTAATGACTTGATCAAGATAAACAAGGTCGAACTATTTCCCCTGCAAATCTCCTTTTTCCTATATATCCAAACAACTCCCTATTTGTTGGGACTTTCAAATACACAGAAGGCAAGATCTTTACAACTTAATACGGCCAGTTAATCTATACTTAGTACAAAGATGGATCTAGTTTCTGCAATACCTGAAGCTTGCTCAAATCTTAGGCCTCCTTTTAATGAAAATAATACAAAAATCATAAAATCATGATTAGGTTTAAAACCTTAAATGAAGCCCATCAGGTGAGGGACCCTGAAGAT
Organism: Bos indicus x Bos taurus; assembly: GCF_003369695.1. Lineage (NCBI taxonomy): Eukaryota > Metazoa > Chordata > Mammalia > Artiodactyla > Bovidae > Bos > Bos indicus x Bos taurus. The sequence continues at coordinate 74,213,912 of NC_040077.1, forward strand.
TAAGCTTGTTAGTTGCCTGGCAAAACTACCTCTGAATAAATGTCATGAAAAGAAATAATATTATTGTCATGTGTGTTCCAAGTAATCTAGGACTCCTTGAGATAAAGCAGTAAAATTATAGGTGATTCCAACTGTGTGTTTTCAGTCAAGCAGTCACTCTAATCAGCATGTCTTTTTCATGGGCAAATGCTTGCTATGTGATCTGTGTCATTAAAGCAGAAGAACGTTGTCTGCTTTCAGAATGAGCCAATGTTCCTTGCTGAAGGGACCAGTATTTCCAATGGAAAAATATGAACACTTTTGGAAGTGCTAATCATCTAGTTACACTTTTATCCAATGTTTTATGACAGATTTTCAAAGGAGCTCCAATGCCTAAAATTCCACATCCAATTCCACCACTACAAACAAGTAACTTCAAATTATTCAAAACCTTCTGCTCTTTATTAATTAAGCCTTTCTGAAGAAGAGTGGCTTTCAAACTTATTGATAAACACATCCAAGGAGTGAATACATTTTAGATCATGCTTAAATATATATATATGTATATGCATACACACACACACACACACACACACACACACACACATATATATATATATAGCTGAATCACATTTATGTACCTGAAGCTAACATGACCACTCTAAACCAACTATGAAAAGTGAAAGTGAAAGTGTTCAGTCCTATCTGACTCTTTGCGACCCCATGGACTGTAACCTACCAGGCTTCTCTGTCCATGGAATTCTCAAGCAAGAATAATGGAGCAGGTAGCCATTTCCTTCTCCAAGAGATCTTCCTGATTCAGGGATCAAACCTTATATGAATATATATGTATATATATATAGATAGATATAGATATATAGATATATATATGGGTGTGTGGGTGAGCATGTGTGTAATCCATAAAATACATGCTTACTGCACACACTGAACTCTAATAACTTCCAATCTGTTTTATTTTATTCTACTGTCATTTGACTGAAACATAATCTGACTCTTAGAAATGTTAAATGTAATCTTCATGGTCCTTCTCCAAGTAAGACATGACAGTTAAATGCAGGTTTACTCTATAACCAGAGCTAAAATTGTTGACTCTATACAGTAAAGGATATACAATCTTTTGTCCTCCAACTATGGTTAGGAAACAAAAGTCTATCTCATGCATGAACTAATACAATGTTTTCATTCAAGCTAAGTGAATAACTGTAAATTTAAAAGTTTATTAAATTGGACCCCCAAATAATGTATCTTTTGAAACTTATTTCTTCCTTCAGTTATGCACTTTGAATTTGAGGCATTGGCAAAAGTTTACTCCTTGGAAGGAAAGTTATGACCAATCTAGATAGCATATTGAAAAGCAGAGACATTACTTTGCCAACAAAAGTCTGTCTAGTCAAGGCTATGGTTTTTCCAATGGTCATGTACAGATGTGAGAGTTGGACTATAAAGAAGGCTGAGCACCTAAGAATTGATGCTTTTGAACTTTGGTGTTGGAGAAGACTCTTGAGAGTCCCTTGGACTGCAAGATCCAACCAGTCCATCCTATAGGAGATAAGTCCTGGGTGTTCATTGGTAGGACTGATGTTGAAGCTGAAACTCCAATACTTAGGCCACCTGATGCAAAGAGCTGACTCATTGGAAAAGACCCTGATGCTAGAAGGGATTGAAGGCAGGAGGAGAAGGGGATGACAGAGGATGAGATGGCTGGATGGCATCACTGACTCAATGGACATGGGTTTGGGTGGACTCCGGGAGTTGGTGATGGACAGGGAGGCCTGGCGTGCTATGGTTCATGGGTTCACAAAGAGTTGGACACGACTGAGTGAATGAACTGACTAACCACAAGCTTATATCTCTTATAAACCTTATTCACTTTTATTTTTCACGCCTCTTTTAGCTAACTTATAAGTCATTCTATAGTAGACCTCAGTGGCTTTATGCTTGTTCTTAGATTTGTTATAGGGTGCCATTATGGTTTTTTAAAATGAGTCAAGTTTAGGTTATTTAAGGATCCCTAGTCCAAATCCTGAAATATATAGAAAGATGTTTTCTAAATAAATAAGGACATTAGCAGTTTGAAATTGCATTTGCAAGAGTGAAGCTTCACTCCTCCATTCCTGTATCTCCATGCCATCCACCTTAATGATACAAAGGAATTCAGCAGAGGTAGTTTACCACCTTGGAGAAGGCAATGGCACTCCACTCCAGTACTCTTGCCTGGGAAATCCCATGGACAGAGGAGCCTGGTAGGCTACAGTCCATGGGGCTGCTAAGAGTTGGACATGACTGAGCGACTTCACTTTCACTTTTCATTTTCATGCATTGGAGAAGGAAATGACAACCCATTCCAATGTTCTTGCCTGGAGAATCCCAGGGAAAGAGGAGCCTGGTGGGCTTCCGTCTATGGGGTCACACAGAGTCGGACATGACTGAAATGACTTAGCAGCAGCAACAGCAGCAGTTTACCACCTGCAAACGGGTTGGTTGATACAGCCCGAGCAGCTGTGTACAACTGTTACTCATTTTGTCAAGTGAGTCACTTCCATATGGACCTCTACAAGCATGAAATACTATCCAGGATTATAACTAAAAATGCTTTAGAAATGGCCAAAATATGGACAAAAATGAGATTGGTTCAGGATATATTTAAAACTTGTGATAGAGTTGAAATAAAATTTCAGTTCTTTTTCATTTGGAAAAGAAGCACATCTCTTCATATGCCGAGCCATTTAAATGTGCAGGTTAATTGGATTTTGCAAAATGCCATTTTCTTCTATCAAAAATAATTCACTTAATTTTAAGCACCTAGAACTTTTGTAATAATAATATGAATGTTTGGCCTAGAAGATTAAAGAGGGATAAAACAAAGAGGCAGCCCCAAATCAGGAAGGAAAGTAAATAAAGAAAGAAACTTGAAGATTAAAAAAGTTTAGGTATATTTGAATCAGTAAAAGGATAAAGTCATTGAAGAAAAACAAATAATGGATAAATTATTACATTTAACCTTCCAAGTTAGAAAGGTCAAAGAAGAGAATAAGTATACATGTAGCAGGGAAAAAGAGGTGAAAAGTTCTATTTTATATATTCATTAAACAATAATTTAACAAATGCTCCTAAGCTTCCAAGTGCTCTGCTAGTCATTGACAATACTTAAATGGAATTGTTGGTCTAGGATCTCAAGAATTTTGTAATTTATTGATAATAAGGAGACATGTATAAAGAAACTACTAAAATGCAATATGTTAAATCCTTTTAAAAGATATATGTAAAACTTAATACAACATGATTCCAGTTATCAGTTTCATCAGCTGTACAATCGAGACCTTATAACGAGGTATTTGGAGACAATTCTCATCAGATTTCTCATGTTCTGGCATGGTTCAGCTCTTTTGAACAAAAGGCATGTCTGAATAGTAAACAGCCTTGGAAGCTAGAGATAACGTAACCTTCCTGTGAATTCCAGAGACTCTTAGAGCATGGAAAAGCCCTAGGGTTGTGAAGGTAAAGTCCTCTTCTTCCTCTCTCCTGAGACACCAGCTTATATTCCAGGATAAGAAGCCTAGAGATGTTTTCCCTTCTCACTTAGAGGAGGATTGCTTATATTTTAGGATAATTAGCAGATCTTTCTCCAGAGGGTAGGATGGGCAAATGCGAAAGGAGAACCATCATAGTTGAGAGTCTCATAATGTTATGATTGTTTTCCTGAGTTGTATGCACATGCAGCCAAAATTCTACCTTTATTATGTCACTGTGAGGGGATAAGGACATGGGGGCAGCACAATGATGCTCCGGCTACTGTCTTCCGTGTGAATAATAAACCATGTGTTTCAGGGTATCTCTGATCTAGGAGACTCGTGTTCTTACACACATACACACATGTGTGTGTATGTATATGTATATATATGTGTGCATGCATATCATCCACTAATCACATACTTCATTTTTACTCATTGTTAAAAGAAGTTTATCATGGATTGAATTGTGCCCTCAGAAATATTCGTATATTGAAGTCCTAATCCCAAGTACCTCAGAATGTGACTTTATTTGGCAAGAGTTATTGCAGATACAATTAGTTAAATGTATCTAGCATGGATGCTAATCCAATACATCTGATGTCCTTCCATAAAAAGGGACAGTTTGGACAGAGAAAGACACACATGGAGAACACCATGTGAAGATAGAGACAAAAATCAGAATGATGCTTCTATGTGCCGACAAACATCAAAGGCTATCAGCAAACTACTAGAAGCTAGGGGAGAGACATGGACAAGATTCTTCCTCTTCAAGTCTTTAGAAGAAAACAACCCCACTCGTCATCTAGAACTGTGAGCTAAGATACTTCTGTTGTTTAAGCTATCTGGTTTTTGGTACTTTGTCAGGACAGCCCTTGTTGTTTAGTTGCTAAGTTGTGTTCGACTCTTTCTGACCCCATGGGCTATAACCCACCAGGCTCCTCTGTCCGTGTGATTTCTCAAGCAAGAATGTTGGAGTGGATTGCATTTCCTCCTATAGGGGTCTTTCTTTCCAACCCAGGGATCCAACCTATGTCTTCCGCATTGACAGGCAGATTCTTTACCTCTGAGCCTAGGACAGTCCAAACACACTGATACATTTATCAACACCTAGTTTACACAGTTGTTTTGAGCATACGTAAACCATGTTTCCAAAGGGAATAATGTAGTTCACTAAAGAATAATAATTCCTCCTCCCACCACAAATGGTGAACACAACTCACTCCATCTTCCCCTGTCCTCAATTCTCAGTATCTCAAAATCCTACCCTCTCAGGCTTCTGGCTCTTTCCCTCTGTGGCAGATTTGTGGTTGAAAGGCGTCTGAGGCCCCCTGTTCTTCCTGTAATGCAGGTCCTAGAGTGTCCAAAGTACTATGTGTCTAATGTATATCTACTTCGTCTGCCTGTCTGTTTGTCTCTTTTTCTCTCCTAGGGAACTCAGAAGTAATTCATTATTGCAGACAAAGGAGTGAATTGTAGTAGAATTCTGGAGAAGGAAATAGCAATCCACTCCATATTCTTGCCTGGAGAATCCCAGGAATGGGAGCCTGGTGGGCTGCCATCTATGGGGTAGCACACAGTCGGACATGACTGACGTGACTTAGCAGCAGCAGAAAAAGATCCAGACCAAGAGTTATGAGCTTGAATTCCAGTTTAACTACTCCATTACTATGGGGTTCAAATCACTTAGCATATCTAAGTATCCTTGTCTGTGTAAAACTGATTCAACAGTAATTATTCTAGCCATTTCTAACAGCTGTCAGGATGCTCAAAAGAGAAAAAAATCTCATGAAAAAATATGCTACACAAACGCTGATAATTTTTTTATAAAGCTGATTCTGATTTTCAATATTTTTAAAATTAAAAAGAAATGATTCTTAACCTTTTTAATTTCTTATAGCATTTGCTATTGTCAACCTTTACTGTTTCATGAAACATTCTCTTCTCTGGATTTCTGTGACACAACATACTCCTGGTTTCCTCCTCCTCCTTCTTTTTTTTTTTTTTTTGATTACTGCTGTTAGCCACTGCCACAGGTTCATCCTTTCCTATGTGGACATTGATATTAAAAGCTGAAGTTTTCCCTAGGCTAGGCCCCCCATACACACAAATCATCACCTTTGCCCAGATAACTTATAAATGGATACCTCAACTCAAGATCTTTGAAGACACCTAAAACTCAAAATATCCAAAGATAAACTTATGATAGTCCTAATTAAACCTTACATCTTCAGTGTTAACATATCTACTGAGATTGCTATATCCCACACTGCCACCCAGAAATCTAAATGTTCTTCACTCCTCCATCTATTCCATTATATTCATATAGATTTTAAATTTTGTATCACTTCAGATGCTTTAGCTACACCTAACAAAAAATGTCAATATAAATTAATTTAAAATTAAAGTTTTAAAAATGTCAGATAATAATAAGCCTTGGCGTAAGAGTGTTCCAGGGTTGGTTAAGTCAAAGGTAATTCATCGAGAACCAGTATTTTTCTTCACTTTTCTCTCTGCTATCATTAGCATGTCTGCCTTGTCCTCAGACAATTTCTATTATAGTTGCAAGAGTGCTAAAGCACATCTCAGTTTCACATATAAATTCAACAATGCCCAGTGGGAAAAAAGGCCATCTCATCTTAAGTACCTCTTTTTAAATATGCAGAAACATTTTCCCAGAAGCCTCTACTGGCTTCTCCCATACATATCATTTGCTTGAATTATATTATATGCCTATGCCTAAATCAATTACTGGCAAGGGATCTGGAACCAGCTTACCCTGAAGCATGCAAGAGGGAAGTTACCTGAACAAAATCCAATCTTTGCTGGCAAAGAAGATGATGCAAAATAGATTCTGGGAGAGAACATCTGTATTTGCATCACTTCCTAAATATCTCTCATAATTGCGCCTTCTTTTCATCTTAATTCCAAAAACTTGAGGTAGATGTTATAGCTGCTTACCAAAGGCTTGGGTACTAGTGCAATGTGCCCTCTCCAAAAGCAAGCAGTGGCCCTGGGTCTGGACTGATAACCATACTTGTGAGATAAAGTAGGCTTCCCCCTGCATAAAATATACACTGCATTTAGAAGGGATATAAGGCTGGAAAAATACAGTGTGTATGACAAGAGTGTAGTGATCCAGTGGTCATGTACAGATGTGAGAGTTGGACCATAAAGAAGGCTGAGCACCAAAGAATTGATGCTTTTGAACTGTTGTGCTGGAAAAGAGTTCTGTGAGTCCCTTGGACAGCACGGATATCAAAGAAGTCAATCCTAAAAAAATCAAGCCTGAATGTTCATTGAAAGGACTGATGCTGAAGCTGAAGCTCCAATATTTTGGTCACCTGTTACAAAAAGCCGACTCAAAAAAGACCCAGAGGCTGGAAAAGATTAAGAGCAGGAGGAGAAGGAAGCAACAGAGGATGAGATGGTTGGATGGCATCATAGACTCAAGGGACATGAGTTTGAGCAAACTCCAGGAGATAGTGAAGGACAGGGAATCCTGGCATGTTGCAGTCCATGGGGTCGCAGAGTCAGACACGACTTAGCAACTGAATAACAACAACAAGAGATCATAACTACCAGAAAGTTTCCTATTTCTCCACGATGCTTCAGACTTGGCATGAGTGTTTCATGAGAGATTGTACTGTGAAGGTGTGGGCACCCTCATCTCAGGGAAGCCATCAACATGGCATTTTTAACATTTTATCCCTTGCAAAGTATCTAGCTCTGTCCAGAATAAGTGACTAGCGCCCATCACCCAGTGTAGCTGCATCTCCTTAATACAGGTTCCTCCCTGAACAACCTGAGATACAGATGCTTGCTTTAGTACTTAGCAAGTTCTTCAGGGTATCATGTACTATATATTCCTTGAGTTAGAATTGAAAGGAGGATACAACCACACATTACGTTTTTACTTATCCATGATGCTAGAGTAGGGTTTCTCAGTCTTAACACTACTGGATATTGGGCCAAATTATTCTCTGTTGTGGGCTTCCCAGGCGGTGGAGTTGTTAAAGGATCTGCCTGCCAATGCAGGAAACCCAAGAGATGTGGATTCAATCCCTGGGTTGGGAAGATCCCCTGGAGGAGGAAATGACAACCAACTCCAATATTTTTGCATGGAAAATTCCATGGATAGAGGAGCCTGATGGGCTACAGTCCATGGGGTTGGGAAGAGTGAGACAAGACCGAGTGCGCATGCACACACATACACACACACACATTCTCTGTTGTAGGGAGCTGTTCTTTGTATTGTAGGATGTTTAGCAACATCTTTGTTCTCCACCCACTAGATGTCAGTAGCAACTATTCAGTTGTAAAACTCAAACTATTTCTAGACATTGTAAAATGTCCCCTTGAGGGCAAAATCACACCTGTTGAGCACCACTGGGTTGAAGGAAAGGCTATATAGATGGGCTGCTAACTTGTTCTTGCTGCATGTAGCATTCCTTACCTACTTGACGTGAGGCCTAGTGCAAGGGACTTATATGTTTTTCTACTGAAATGTGAGCAGGAGTTATGTGGTCACTTCCTTGAGGAAGTATTTAAAAGTCAATGTACAGTCTTCCAGGCTCTCTCTTCTGTCCAGGATTTGTGGAAGCACTGGTAGTTGCCATGAGGTCAAAGCAGCCTGAAGTATTGTGCCTGGAGGAGTAGCCCTGGGCAATCTTCTGGTCCATGTGTGTGCTCAGTCACTCAGTCGTGTCTGACTCTGACTCTTTGTATACCCATGGACTGTAGCCGGCCAGGCTTTGCTGTTCATGGAATTTTCCAGTCAAGAATACTGGAGTGGTTTGCTAGTTCCTACTCCCGGGGATCTTCCTGACTGAGGGATCGAACCCACGTATCCTGTGTCTCCTGCATTGGCTGGCAGATTCTCTACCACTGTGCCACCTGGGAGCCCTATCTGTTCCATGGAAGACACTAAATAAATGACACATAGACCTTTGTACAGCCCCCTACTCCAAGTAAATACCATCGTCTTAGGTGCAGACAGCCGCAAAAGTGAAGGAGCATTCCTGGTGGCTCAGATGGTAAATAATTCACCTGCAAAGCAGGAGACCTGGGTTCAATCCCTGAGTAAGGAAGATCCTCTAGAAAAGGGAATGGCTACCCACTCCAGTATTCTTACCTGGAGAAGTCCATAAACAGAGGAGTCTGGTGGGTTAGAGTCCATGGAGTCACCATCATCTTAGGTCCAGACAGTCACAGCAGTCTCCAAATTGGTTTTTCACACACACACTGGTTCTCCTCTAATCTAGGAGTCATCTCATCAGATATATACTTTTAAAAATGCAAATCTGATTATACCATCCCTCAGAGTATAACCGTTTACTGACTGACCCCATTGACTTTCAATTATGTGTAGAATAAAGACCAAGTTCCGAGTATAGACACAACGTTCTGCATAATCTGGTCTCCTGCTTCATTTTACACATTAGTCTTTCTTACTTAATTTCCTTATTCCAGACATACTAACTTTTGCTTCCTGGGAATTTTTAGACCCACCTCCCTTACCTGTTACCTGAGCTTAGTATATATTCTTCGTATCCCACCCCACTTCTATGTCTAGTTCACCCGAACCCTTTCTTCAGAGCTTGAATTTTCAGTGTCACTTCTTCAGAGATGGAATCCTTGGCCCTCCCAACTGAGCCAAATATTGCAATTAAGTGGTCTTAATTAAGTAGTGCTGCATACCTCTCACTGTAGCAAAAGTTCTACTGTAATTTTTACTCTTATTGGTAAAAATACAAGATTCACGTTTGAACTGTCTACCAGATCATAAGCCCCATGAGGTTAGGAGCACTTTTTGTTCGTTATTATTTGCCCTAGCAACTATTCCAAAGTGTGACATGGTAGAATCCCATCTACATTTGATGATTACGTGCTTTTAAATAACTGACAGTCCCACTGGAGGAAAGAAATGCTCAATCCTTAATGTTTTATTTAACCTTTCATATACTTTCTAATTATTCAAATGCAGCTACTTTTAAAGTGATAAATCTGTCACATTTCTTAAGGTCCAAATGTATTTGTGGTCCTACAGACATTTAATGGAGTACTCAACTGAAATAATAACTGGAATCATGAATTCCATTTATTTACAAGAACAAGTAATTGATGACATTTTTATTCTACACTCTATTATACTGAAGTAAAGAATATAACAATTCTGAGATTGTTGAATTATTAATAACCATTACACAGAGTTGGAGAACAGAGGTTAAAAGTATATGACCCTCTCCTTTGTCTCTGCCCATTTATTTTGCTTGAGAACAGCACCTCAAATTAACATAATTTCTTTAAATTGTAGAATCACTTTCATTTCAGCTGATCCTCATTATAACTCTGGCTGAGTTAGGGCAGGGAATATGTCTCCACTCTGTAAAAGAAAAACTATGGCACAGAGATTAGGTGATTCCAATAGTTTAAAAGTCTAAATGAATATTAGAGTCAATATATAGCCCATTTTTCCATGCTCCCCTCCCTCAGATTCTTTGATGAACCTGTGGCTATTTGTTGCAGGAGAAATTTATGGTTGACAAAATAGGGATAAAAGGGAGAAACTGGAAATGAAGTAATGAAAGCCCTGGACTTTACATTATTTTCCATTTACTAAAACAAATCTATAACAATAATGTGTTAAAGTGAAATGACATCATAGTTCAATGGATATGCATTTATCCATGAAATATCTCCATCTAATAAGCATTCAAATATTTTCTTAGTTACTAATATTATTATTGTTTATCAAAACTTAATTCCAAGATACACTTCAAAATTATCTCTGCTGCTGTTCCAATCATTGTCTCATATAATTTCTGCACTGACTATTTGAAAGAAGAATGCAAAATAATCATAAAAAGCCTCTGGCAGTTAGCTGTATCCAAGTAAACTGGCCAACTCCTGTTGCTTTGTAGATGAGAAAGGCCATGAGTTTACTTTCTCTTAGGGGACAACCAGTCAACTGAGAAAGTTGCCTTCTAAATGAAATTTTAGGGTGGTTTGTGACATGCACAAATAATGTTGAGTTCCAGTGTGGGGAAAAGTTAACTGAAAGTAAACCAGTGTGGCAGAATTCTAGTAAAGGACTCTCGGTGCTGAGACTGGGTGATTAGACTGTATTAATTTTCCCATGGAGAACACAGCCTAATAGAATAGAGCAGAAGTTTTGAGCCATAGTGACCTGAATTTGACATCTGCTGCTGCCATTAATGCTATATTCAGACAAATCCTCTGAGCTCTCTAAACTTTAGAGATCTCATCTGTAAATGGAACAACACTGGGGTCAAGTATGATGGAAATGATGCAATGCCTGGCACATATTAACTATAACTCTTATTACCAACCCATGTGGTTGCATTATCCTTGGCAGCTACTCTGAGTGAAACAGGTTGGCAGCTAAAGCATCTTCTATCTTCTGTAACATCGGTCACCCTTGTGCTTCATCAATGCCTATGCTGAAACAATGGTCAAAGACCTACTTCGTTCTCTGTGTAGGAGACACCTGATGGCCTTGACTGGACATCATATGAAGCCCAGGTCTGAACACAGGCCCTGTGAGTGAGTTAAAGGGCAGATAGGACTCTGCAGGCTTGGTGTCTAGACTTCCCTTTTGTGGTTGTTTCCTGTGGTGTATAAAGCTTTATTTTTCCCCTTTGTTCAACCATTTATGTTTTATAACCTACTCATTTCTGCCCAAACAACTCTCTCTCTCTTAGAGGGGTCTCAATGGACTTCCAACTATGTGAGCTACATGAAAACTGGCAAATATACTTACAAGTTTTGAATATATGTAGGATAAGTGTAGAAGATATTTCTAGCAAACAATAACTAACATTTTCAGGACATATTTTGTACAGGAAGAGTTCAAATCTCTGAGGAGACATCATCTGTGAATAGGAGGAACACCATTCCAATATAGGCCAGATGGATGAACTGAATTATAGAAATAACTTACCTGTTAACTGAGGCCATAAAAAATCCACATCCCAAGAAAGCAATCAAGGAAGGGAAAGGAACCTAATTTTAACTGTGCTCTTTCCTTGCACCTGACCCTTTGTCAGAATCTTTGTATATTTTGTGCTTAGTCGTTCAGTCGTGTCAGACTCTGTGCAATCCCATGGATGATTTATCCCACTCAATAAGCATCTCAACAGTGTCACATAGGCTTCAGCTTATTTCTTCTTTTACAGTAAACTGAGGGTCCAATTAAGAAGGTGGTTTAATGCAAATTCAGCTTAGTGAGTATTTTTATTTTAATTTAGTTGTTATTATATGTTACTTGGGCTTCCCTGGTAGCTCAGTGATGAAGAATCCACATGCAATGCAGGAGACCTTGGTTCAATTTCTGGGTTGGAAAGACACCCTGTAGAAGGGAATGGCTACCCACTGCGGTATTCTGGCCTGGAGAATTCCATGGACTGTATGGTCCATTGGGTTTTAAAGAGTGGGACATGGCTGAGTGACTTTCACTTTTACGTTATTCAAGTCAATCATTTAATAAAAGATGAAGTTTGGTCCTAATTCCAACCTGTGTTCTGTGCTGTGCTTAGTTGCTCAGTACTGTTCGACACTTTGTGACCCCACGGATGGTAATCTGCCAGGCCCTTCTGTTCATAGGGATTCTCTAGGCAGGAATACTGGCGTGGGTTGCCATACCATCCTCCAGGGGATATTTCCAACCCAGGGATCAAGTCCAGGTCTCCCTCACTGGAGGTAGATTCTTTACCATCTGAGCCACCAGGGAACACTGGAGTGTGTAGAGTATCCCCTGTCCTGGGGAATTTCCTGACCCAGGAATCAAACCAGGGCATCCTACATTGCAGGATGATCCTTTAACTCAAAATGGACCATAAATCTAAATGGAAAACTATAAAACTTCAGAAGAAAACATCAAAGAGAAGTTTTGCAACCTGGTATTAGGCAGAGTTCTTAGATATGACACCAAAACATGATCCATGAAAGAAAATTCTATAAACTGAATTTCATCAAAATTTAAATTCTTTTTTCTGAAAGACTGTTGATATTTAGTTTATCACAATGTGTGTGTTTAACACTGAATATTTTGAATAATTGAATAAAACATACATATTAAGGTTTGGTTGTAGTTCAGCAAATTGGAGCATTTAAATTTCTATTTCATATTTTTATTTGATTTCAAGACACCTTGAAAAATAAAAGAATATGTGTGCATTAAAATAGACCATACCTTTCATCTAGTGAAGACTTCCACCCACAGAAATTCCCTCCACGGTATTCCTGACAAGCAGTTCTCGGGCCCTGCCTGATCCCTTCTGGTGACTGGGAGTGTCTCATTGTAAAGATGGCCCAGAGCATTTGCCCATTAATCTACTGGTTGGTCTGATTTCTGTCTTCTGAACAGATGCAGAGACTTTCTCTTTCAACACACAATATAGCCGAGAGTGAGAATTCCTTCCTTTATCTCAGTGAATGTGTTAGCTGAAAAGTTGGCAGTATTATAACATACCTCACAACATCACCTGTTTCATCTGAGAGCGATATTCAAGGGAGAGGTCTTGGGTGGGAATAGAGGAGAGTTTAAAGATAAAGGCTTAGAAAATCAATAGAGAGGTGTACCATGATCCAAGTATTTAGGCTGAATCTTTCTTTTTGTTATTGTTTTTATTGATTTCAGAATGATCCTCTTATTTCCTTCTGTTTTGTTTAATTTCCCTGAACTCTTCTTTTCATAATTTTACTGAATTTGAATTTTCAGTGGAAAATAGTCATTTGTGCACAGTGGAGTTAGATGCCTGGGGCAGGAAGTGGGGGTAAACCTAGAATGCAATCAGCAAGGCTACTTCATTAGGGAGAATGAGATGTAGAAATTCCCCGAATTCCTGTTATTCTTAAGAAAGAAAATAATCAGAAAAATAAAGGTCAAATCTCTAAACTGGCTCCAGAAACTGATCCTTAGAGAAATTCTGACCAATATAGCAAGAATTAAAACTCATACTGAGAAAACTAGCAAAAGCAGCAGTAATCCTCAGAGAGAAGGCAGAGCAGGGCTGCAAATCAAAGAGTAATATTAGAAAAAGCTACAATAATAAGAAAGAAACATAGCAAGACAGTGGAAAAGAGATTGGGAACTGTAGGTTTTTCCTTTTGTTGGACACACAAGCCAAGAGTTCCTGCTTTGTAAGCTCCCCAAGAGATGGAACAATAAATTATAGCCTGAGGAGGGAGTAGCTGGGATGCAGGGAGGGCTGAGATGAGCAACAGGGTCTCTTTGAGACCTGGGTCTCAGCTGGAACCTCATCCTGTTCTGAATTGAAGAGCATTACCCTTCTCCTGAAGTGTCAGGGCAACTAATGCACTTGCCTGCATCTCTTGAGAGGGTACCCTCCTTTGCCCTAAGATATACTACTTCTGTGCCTTTTGGAGGGTGATGCTGGCAACAACAACAAAAACAAACAAAAAAAAAAAAAATGAAAGGAGGAGCCCTATCAAACCACAAGCCCAGCACTGCAGGCAATGAACACTCTTCAAAGGAAAGAGACATTTTAACCATGGCCTTATGTCTTTCTGCATTCCAGTTTCTCTTGACATTCTTCCCCACTTATTGGAGTGGCATGGACAATTATAGAAATCAACTAAGAGGAAAGTTGAGTCAGAAACACATTTAGTTTGGTATAACTATTCAGCTATCACTTTAATAAACAGCATAGAAACAGCTTCTGGGAGTAGCCCAGTCATTTGCCATACTAGATCAGTCGGCAAAGTAAAAAAAAAAGGCACAGGACCCAAGGAATGTCACAAAATAGGAGTATGCATGCAGTTAAGTGTGAACAAGCTTTGATACAAAAGGAACTGAAAGCCAGTCTAGGGAAGTTCTCCCAAATCTTGTTCAGATAACAAACAAACTTGGTGTATTTTTCCCTAAATTTGAAAGCAACACTAAAAATTTATGTGGTATTACCAATAACAACTTGGTAGATGAAAGAAAGATAAAAGAAATGTTCAAACTATCAAAGAAATGATCAAAAAATGAGAAAAAATAACGTGGATAAAGCTGCTAGAAGAAATATTGAATTGTCTTTCTGTTGTCTTAATAATGTTACAAAATTGATGTCAAATAAAAAGACAATCAAAATATTTATAACTACAAATATAAATAAAAAGTATGTATTATAGAGATATGTCAGTTAATTAATGCTATACTAGTTTCTAGATTTTATGGTTTTTGTGACATTTGTTCATCTTTAAAGTAGTTTGTATTTGAAATTTTTTGTCGTTGACATTCAAAGTTAATTTTGTATTTGAAGTTTTGTATTCTTCTTGGAGAGTAAATTCCAAATTGTTAAGTTTCTGACCCCATAAAACCTCCATCTGGTTTCACTTCTTTCATTGTATTTACTACACTGTATGATCTTTTACTTGATTATGTTTCTCTGTTGCCTCCTGGGTGGGAAGGAGTAAATCTAATTATTCTTAATATTCCCAGCACCTAATGTAATAAGATCTGGCAGTCGTTCAATACATTTTTGTTGATTGAAAATCTAATTGATGGCTATAGGAAAGAAGGTGGAGTTCCCACATAGTTATACTTCAGATAGGAAAAATAAACCAACACCAAATCTGGAAGTGGTGTCAAAAGCTGAAGGGGAAACTACGGGTATTGCAGGATGCTGAATAAAAGGTAAGAGGATGAAGAAGTCCCCGCAGAAAAAAATAACTAGATTATAGTAAGAAATGGAATATTTTCTGCTGTATCAGTAAACAAACGATGTCACAGTCATCAGAGATTGCAGCCACAGCAGATGGCGAGCCCTACCCTGGAAAGAAAGAATACCTGCCATCTAGCAGCCATCAGTGGAGAAGGCAATGGCACCCCACTCCAGTACTCTTGCCTGGAAAATCCCATGGATGGAGGAGCCTGGTGGGCTGCAGTCCATGGAGTCACTAAGAGTCGGAAATGACTGAGCGACTTCACTTTGACTTTTCACTTTCATGCGTTGGAAAAGGAAATGGCAACCCACTCCAGTATTCTTGCCTAGAGAATCCCAGGGATGGGGGAGCCTGGTGGGCTGCCGTCTATGGGGTCACACAGAGTTGGACATGACTGAAGTGACTTAGCAGCAGCAGCAGCCATCAGACTGCAGCCATTCCCTATGGTGAGCCCTGAGGAAACTCAAGAGTGTGAAAACACAGGACACTGGCCCCGGATAGCTGAGGTGCACATAAAAGGAGTGATGAGAGTGAGCCCAGACTCTTGCATCTTCCCACTACTTAGGAAAATGCTAAATTCCTAACTTGGATATCTGGCTTTCCTTAATTGGGAATAATCGTTTGAGTTCAGACTGAAACAGGAGGAAAGGGAGCAGGGCACAGCCTATAAAAGAATGACATAGTCATAGGACATGACAAAAACTGGTTAGAACCAATGAGATCCAAGATAGAGGAGGATTCAACTTCCCATGGACCTTGAGCCTCATCATATGTTCATTGTAACACATTAGCTAAATGGCACATTCACCAGGACCATGACAGTCCTGAGGCCAAAAAGTGAGCAACAGACCAATTCCTGGAAATCCTTACCCCTTCCCTGAAATAATTGGAATAATCCTCCCACATATTAGTCTACGAAATTACCCAGCCCATAGAAACTAATCACGCTATATTTCGAGGCTCCCTTGCCTTCTGAAATGGCCCATATTCTGTCTGTGGAGTATGTCTCTCTCTAAATAAATCAACTTCTTACCTATCACTTTGTCTTCAAATTCTTTCCCAGTGAAGCAAGAACCTCAAATTCACCAGGAACAAGACTACCTGTCCTTTGTTGCAAAACTCCTATGCATCCTAGGTAGCCCCCTCACCTCCTTAGAGTAGTTCTCTCAGGGTTTACTTGAGACACTGCCTCCCAGGCTTGAAGTCCTAAATATTCCAACTGAATAAAACATAACTCTCAACTTTTAGCCTGTAAGTGTTTTTTAAGTCGACAGTAGAAAAGACTACTAGAGGGTGCATTTGGGAATAAATGGTAGAAATATATGAGGCTTAAAATGAATAGCTTTCTTTCTCTAGATAAGGAGGTACATAAATTTCTTCCTGGAATTAAATGTGATTGTGTATACTTCATTTACCATAATATCAGTCACATAGTAAGTGATCAACAGACACAACTGTCCCTCTCCTCACTAACTTTCAAGAACACAAGTTAGGTCTCAGAATCTAGACAAAGATAGAAATCAAGAACACATTAGTACAACCGTCTGGAGTTTAAAATCTGTTTCAGGTACACTCACATGTAGCTTTCCCCCACATAAGGAGGTTGAGCTGAGAGCTGGAACTGAATGTACTGGACTGAAGTAGGTGAAATGGAAAAAAGGGTCCTAAAGGAAATGAGACAGAAGCCAGCCCAGAACCTCACTCTCCTCTCTCTGCAACCCCCTCTAGAAGTAGTCCTTCCTACCCATCCAGAGACCAGATGGGGGCTTGGCTTGGTCCCCTAAGAGGCTCATTTTCCAAGGTGGGGGTGGGGGTGGGGGGCTCTTAACAGAATAAACCTTAATTGCAATGTGCCTTAATGGGTTTGCATTTAGTCAGGCATATCCTCTCACTTGTAATTCCTTCACCTCAACAGTGGCAGCTCCCCCACTTACTAACATTATGGCAATTTTCCCTTCACTAGAAATCTCCCCTAAGTGTCTGCTTAGGAAGCTCTTTGTTTGATGTCCTTGACATGTTAATAGGAACAGCTCTGAGTTTTCTGCAGTTGTGAATACTGAAGAAAATTTGAGAGGAGCTGGCAGGGGCATACCACATTCCAAGTTCCATTGTTGAATGCTAAGTGGAAAACAAAAAGATTCAGAGTAATAATTAAGAAGTTTTGAACACAAAGTTTGATACAAGTTAGAATTTGGAGGCCAGATCAACCATTTGTTCTAAGTTAGTGGATAGAGCTGCAGAGGAACAGCTGGCCCATGTTTAAGTCTTCCTGGGCTTTTGTACAAAATCTATAATTAGGAGTTTGTTCATTTTCACATTTACACTGAGGTTGAAGTCCATTAATTAATTTTGATTAATGATGAATCACTATTCTTGAACAAGAGATTTTGGGGTTTAAGTGAAGTATAGTCCTTAATGCAGGGGAGTTTACAGTTAAATACAGAGAAAAATTTTGGACACAAATAAATAGATGATGAATGTAACAAAGGTCACAGCTGGAACAATGAAGGACTAGTAGTGTTCTTATGAAAGCTGGGCTAATTTGGGCCAGGATGGTCCAGAGGAAGTGTCATGGCCAGTGACAATCCCAGGCCCCCTAATGATTGTGGAGAGATGTTTACCTATGTTTTGTAATAATAGATTGGCCCATTTTCCAGTTATATCCCTCTGGATTAGCAATGAAAATGGATGATTGCTTGCCACATCCTGATTCAAGGAGGGGGATGTTGTTTCTGTGGAATTTCCCCCCAAGGATGTGGTTGAATTGAGCAGGGGTGGACCCTCAGAGTTGCCAGCTACGTTCAAGCATGGGAAATCCAGCACAATGTTTGTGTTGAGGTCACATTTCTTATGTGCCAATGTGGGATTGAATTAAAGGTGTTTCAAAATGTCTTCCATAAAGAAAAAGATTAAATGAGGAACCTCTTTAGAAGACCAAATATCTCCCATCCTCCAAGCCATGTAAAGCCCTTTGCTGATAGGATAGTTTTCTACAGTGCTTTTTTTTTTTTCTTTTTCCTTTTAGGGAATCTATTTAACTTCAAAAGGCAGAGACATACAAAGGAAATGGATGGCAATAAACTTCTTGAAAACTTCCATGGTTGCTTCCATGTGGCGATAAACAGGGTCAAAAAATGGTAACAGCACTTGGTGTCAATCTTCATTCATGCTGTAGCATCTCAAGCTCCTATATAGCTGCAGACCCCCAAGGGTATCTATCACATGTGTGTTTGTGTGGTTCTCTCAACCAGGCAATTCTCATATTTGTCCTCTTTTATTCTGGCAGCTACTCTGATGTCTTACACTATAACCTTCCCTGTCTTGTGCTCAAATGCCAGGTATCTTCAGCCATTGATACATGAACTAGGTTTCTAAGCCTATTCTGTATGTCAACATACTTGTAAACTCCAATTTGTGGAAAAAGCTTGTTGTCTCCCCTTAGGGTACAATCTTATTTTATATGTAACACAAATATGTGTTTTTTTCTATATTGAAACATTGTTGTTTTACAATGCTGTGTTAGTTTCAAGTGTACAACAAAGTGATTCAGTTATATACACATATACATATAAGCCTTCAAGCTGGGAACTTTCAAAGATGTGAACATGCATTTGCATGTCCAGTCATGTAAGTTAGTTCATGTATTTGGCATAACTTGTCATGTGCATATATCCTCTGAAAGCAGCTATACTTTTCTGTACTTTACTGTACAGTACTATCTAGAGTACAGTCATACAGTAACCTTATTTCAAGCCCAGGATGTCCAAAAGCAAGCATAAAAGCAGTGGTGATGCAGCTGGTACTGCTAAGAAGCTCCAAGCAGTAACAGTGGAAACAAAAGCGAAAATAATGGAGGGAGTAGAATGAGGCAAAAGGATGGTAGAGGTTGTTTGTTCTTATAACATTGAACTCCTTGCTGTGCAATAGGAGGGGCTTACTAATGAAGACTTGACGGGATTGGAGGCCCAGAGAAAGGACAAAGAGAGACAAGAGGAAGAAGTAAGTGAAGAACTGAAGATTTACAATGCAGGAGACGGCAAGGGGATTTTCTTTACTTGAGGAGGCACTGTTCGTTTTTGTGGCAGAGGACCTGAATGGTATATAGAAGTTGCGATAACCATTCAGAATGCAGTCCAGTGCTACCATGTCATCTATGATGAGAAAGAAAGAACTACCACCCAGACATCACTGTATATTTTTTAAGAGGGTAGATAGAATTGAATCCAGCAAGGAACCAGAACCTCTGCCATCAATGCCAGGCATGCATGAGATTGCAGTTTGACCTCTGTCTTCTATTGCTGATGATCCTTCAGCGCTACCGTCTCCCACCATCTTCCCTCTTCTTAGTAACTCTTCTTACCTATTCAGTTTATGCCAGCTGTTGTACTGAATGACTGTACTTTTCAAGGTACTGTATTACTGTACTTTTCAAGGTACTGGACTGTAAGATTAAAAATATTTTTTTATTTTGTGTGTTTGCTTTTTCTTTATTATTTATATGAAAATTATTATAAACCTGTTACAGTACTATATAGACAATTGTGTTAATTTGGTACCTAAGCTAACTTTGTTGAACTTTTGAACAAATTGGACTTATAAACATGCCCTCAGAATGGAATTTGGTCATATGTAGGGGACTTACTATATATCTGTTTTCTTAATTTTTTTCAGTTTCTTTTCCCTTATAGGTTATATGTTCTCAGAGCTTTATAAAGTTTTGCAACAAAAGGCCTTTACACTTACCGCAGAGCTTCACTGTGTTCCTCTCTCTATAGGGATCTGAACGCTGGTAGTGATCTATAGAAGCTGGGACCAAGTCAATCTATCTAACAGGTATTATATTGTGCATTAAGTTTCCCCACTAATCCAGACCCATAGTCAGGTCTGTATTCCCATGGGCTGAGTTATTTTCCAGATGAGTTTTGTTTTCTCCTGAAAATAGGTTTCAGATGGCTTGCCCCACTGCCTTTTAGGCATGCTAGAAATTCCAAAATTTGTAGAAAATATACAGCTTAGATCAGACATTTGGACACAATATATTAGAATGACTTGCTATTTGTAACTTGTTTCCAAATAAGTGATAGGCAAAGAGAAAGATATTGTTGATCTATCTAATCCATAGGTTAGAAATAGGAAAAAATAAATGATTCTGAAACATGGAAAAAGCAATGAGAAACACCAAGCTCTTGTTGGCCCATTTGCTAGGAGCTCTAAAGTATGTTAGAGAAAGTAAGTTTCTGCCATGAAATTTAGGCACAAAGAGAGGGAAAACTAACATTTAGAGTTGTAAAATGCATTAAATAATTTCATTATTATTACGTTTTAAATATAATTGCTGAGAATAACCTTATTGTCACTTTTATTTATTTTTTTATTTTAAATGCATTTATTTTTTAACTGAAGGATAATTGATTTAGAGAATTGTGTTGGTTTATTTTTAGGCTGCATTGCACAATCTGTGAGATATTAGTTCCCTGACCAGGGACTGAACCCACACTCCTGCTTTGGAAGTGCAGAGTCTTAAGCACTGGATGACCAGGGAATTAATTTTTAGGGAACACATTTAATGTAGTATTCTTTTTTGTACATGAGGAAACTCAAGTTCATAGGAAATGACAAGGTCACAAACCTAGGCCTGTCTCATTATTATTATTGTCCCATTATTGTTTTCTATAATGAGACAGTGGTTATAGTTTCTATAATAACCTATAATACAAGTTTAGTCTTTTAAAATCCCTGAACAGAGACCCAAAGATATTAAGGTCATCAAAATATGTTTTGGTTATTAAGTCACAAAAATTAAATACAAGAGAAAATGGGGAGATGTGTTTTAAAAGCCAGTATTTTAAAACTGGTGTCTAATCCAAGACCTCCTTTAAGGCTCTGTCTTATGGATGCAAACCAGGCCATCTGGCTCTAGAAGCTATGCCATTAAATGTAAAGCCATTAATGAAACTTGGCAAAGAGTATTTCTATTAACTTATTAGAACCTCTCCCCTTTTAAAAGAGGACAAAGGATGGAAAATCCAGAAGAATTACAGAGGGAATTCTAGGTGTAAATATGGAAACACTCTTGGTGGCTCTGCAACATGCTTCATATGATTTTTGCACGTGCTTAGTCCTCCTTCATGTTGGGCTGATGGTTACACATCACATCATCAGGACAGATGTGAGCTGCCTGAGAGCAATCACCCCCGACAGGAGTGCGAACCTGAGATCAGTCTGAGTAGAATCAGAAGACCAGGAGAGAAAAGCAAATCAAGTTAACTTTGTTGATTAGAAAGAACATGGACTGGGGTGTTAGACAGACTTAATTTCAGGTCTTAGATCTGTAAATTTGCTATG
This sequence comes from Bos indicus x Bos taurus, assembly GCF_003369695.1. Classification (NCBI taxonomy): domain Eukaryota; kingdom Metazoa; phylum Chordata; class Mammalia; order Artiodactyla; family Bovidae; genus Bos; species Bos indicus x Bos taurus. The sequence continues at coordinate 74,235,460 of NC_040077.1, forward strand.
TATGAGCAAGTTGTTAACCTTTTGGCATGGTAGTTTCATCAAAGGTAATGGAGTATTAACATCTTATTCATAATGTTGCTCCAGAATTATATAATGACGCTGTCACAGGGAGCCATGGATAAAATTTGGTTCTGTGTATCATGAAACCTCAGTGGACTGAGGATGGAAAAGTCACCAACTATAACTACAAGCAGTCTCATTTTCATGGAGGCAGAGTCTTCAACATTCATCTTGGTATTTTGCTGTAGGAGACCCACAGAAAGTACCCTTTAGGTAGAAAAAGAAGTAAAATACTACTGTACTCAAAACTCAAAAGAAACTATTCCAAATGTAGATACTCTGACAATAATTGGAGGATGCAGTTTAATCAAGAGTGTACACACTCAGACTTTTGTTTTTTGACATATTTTGAGGAAAGATTTTCTTTTCTCTTTTGCTTATGTTATGTACTGTTTGTACATGTTTGTTTCTTGTTGTTGGCTGATGCATGGTGTATTGTGGGTAATGAGAAAAGCAGAACAGCAAACATAATTCAATAATACAAGGCCAGAGCAGACAGTATTATTCCTTATACTGTATTTCAGATCTTATTCTATTTAATTATTTTTATAAAGGTTATTTCTAGCTTAAAGCCCTACTTGGAAAGTTTTTTTAATTCACTGTATGATGCTTTCATCTAGACTGAGTTTGTCATTTATTTTTGTATCCTATGTTCCTTTCAGCTTCCCTGGTGGCTCAGACTGCAAAGAATCTGCCTACAATGTCAAAGAATGATACTTTCAAACTGTGGTGCTAGAGAAGACTCTTTAGAGTCTTTTGGACAGCAAAGAGATCAACCAGTCAATCTTAAAGGAAATCAACCCTGAATATTCATTGGAAGGATTGATGCTGAAGCTGAAGCTCCAATACTTTGGCCACCTCATGTGAAGAGCCCACTCATTGCAAAAGACCCTGATGCTGGGAAAGGTTGAGGGCAGGGGGAGAAGTGGGTGACAGAGGATGAGATGGTTGGATGGCACCATCAACTCAATGGACATGAGTTTGAACAAACTCTGGGAGATAGTGAAAGACAGGAAAACCTGGTGTGCTGAAGTCCATGGGGCTGCAAACATTTGGATACAACTGAGAAACTGAACAACACATGTTCCTTTCATTCTCCTTTTTGAATTTCATGCATTTGTTTTCATTCTGAGCTATAATTCATATTCATCCCATGCATTTTTATTATAAATACACTAGGTGGTTGCAGTACAGGCAGGAGAGGGCTAACACAGCTGTGACTTAATCCTCATTCATTGGAGAACTGGGTTTTTGTTCATCTATGTTTCACTAAATGTCTACACCATGATACTATATACCTGGGAGTGTGCATGCATATGTATGAGTGGGTGTGTGTGAATCTATGAGTGTGTGCAGTAAGATTATCACGTGGGCTTTGCTAGTTTCCCTCAGTCCAGTAAGGGGCTCTGGGAAAAAAAAGAAATCTCATTTTCCCTACTTTTGATGAGATGCTAAGCCAATTAGAAAGGTTTCATAGTATTAAGAAAAACAATTTTCTCTGATTTTTTTTAACCTCTTCAGTTTATTCCTATCTAAATTGGTAGTCATAGTTCTCAGGATTTGTCAGAAGTTTCCTCTTTCCATGGTGATCTTCCAGAAGTGGAAGTGGTACCAAGATCTTACTAAGCTCTACTCTCACCTTTGTCTCTTCTTTGTTTATAAAATTTCAAAGTTCAAAGTAAATGTTTTCAGGTGACCTTTTAGTAAAATTTATTTTCTAATGGGAAGAGTTTCTGCGATAGTTTCATATGAATTGCAATTTTATATATGTAAGTGAGTAAGTAAATTAATAGATAGATAAAGCAACTTAAATATTCCATGAAAAGGAAATTAATTGTAATATAGCTATATTATTAAATGTCATACAATTATCAAAAACATATTTATGGAGATTTTTAAAAATAGCAATAGGAAATGCTTAAGTTAAAATGTGAAGTGGTAAAAAATACATACAGAAAATAACATTAACTTTGTAAAAAATATAGCTTATGGTTCAAAAAGCCTGACTAAACATATGTGTTTACATTTCCCTCATCCAAAAATCCCCTTGAAATGATGAAAGGAATATAATAATAGCAATAAATCACAAGCATTGTGGCAGTGATGTATAGCTGGGAAGAGATTCCAGCATAACAAACTAGTATAAAAGTTTAAAAAATTTTAAAAACATGTGAAGTTAGATGACTCCAAAATCCAACAGTTGCTGAATGACTATCTATCACCACCAGAATAATTGTGCAAATGCAGTTTTTCATCCTATAACTTCCCTTTAAAGAATTTATACTAGTTCCCTATATATTTTTCCATCCAATATTAGCTCCTCTGTCTGATGTTCAGACTCTTCTAGGATATGGTCCAACCTTCATTCAATTCTGTCATCTTTGTCTTCTAGATTTGAAAATCCTTTATCTCCTGAATTAGCTCATGTTATTTTCTCAGTCTGAAATGCAAAACCTATTCTTATAATTCACCATTACACAAATTACCACTACACAAATTCACCATTACACAAATCTTCTCTATGTTTAAGTTTAAAGAATTATTTTCCTCTGACTTCTGGGATCCCTAGTAATTAATACCCATCTGTAAATTCATATTGTTTGGGTCACATTTGTTGATTAAAAGTCTAACCTATTTTTTTTAAAGAATTCAGTTCAGTTTAGTTCAATCGTGTCTGACTCTTTGCAACCCCATGGACTGCAGCATACCAGGATTCCCTGTCCATCACTAACCCTCAGAGCTTGCTCAAACTCGTGTCCATTGAGTCGGTGATGCCATCTAACCATCTCATCCTCTGTCATCCCCTTCTCCTCCCGCCTTCAATCTTTCCCAGCATCAGGGTCTTTTCAAATCAGTCAGCTCTTCACATTAGATATCCAAAATATTTAAGTTTCAGCTTCAACATCAGTCCTTCCAATGAACACCCAGGACTGATCTCCTTTAGGAGGGACTTGTTGGATCTTCTTGCAGTCCAAGGGACTCTCAAGAGTCTTCTCCAACACCACAGTTTAAAAGCATCAATTCTTTATGCTCAGCTTTCTTTATAGTCCTATTCTCACATCCATACATGACTACTGGAAAAACCATAGCCTTGACTAGACAGGCCTTTGTTGGCAAAATAATGTCTCTGCTTTATAATATGCTATCAAGGTTGGTCACAACTTTCCTTCCAAGGAGTAAGCATCTTTTAATCTTCAGTGTTCAGCTTTCTTTATAGTCCAACTCTACATCTATACATGACTACTGGAAAAACCATAGTTTTGACTATATAGACCTTTTTTGGAAAAGGAATGTCTCTAATTTTTAATAACCTGTCTAGGTTGGTCATTGCTTTTCTGCCAAGAGCAAGTGTCTTTTAATTTCAGGCCTGCAGTCACCATCTGAAGTGATTTTGGAGCCCCCTCAAAATAAAGTCTCTCAATGTTTCCCTTGTTTCCCCATCTATTTGCCATTAAGTGACGGGACCAGATGCCATGATTTTAGTCTTCTGAATGTTGAGTTTTAAGCCAACTTTTTCACTCTCCTCTTTCACTTTCATCAAGAGGCTATTTAATTCATCTTTGCTTTCTGCCATAAGGGTGGTGTGATCTGCGTATTTGAGGTTATAGATATTTCTCCTGGCAATCTTGATTTCAGCTTGTGCTTCATCCAGCCTGGCATTTCCCATGACATAATTTAAGGAATTACTTGACATTTAAATTTGAAGCCACTTGAAGCCTTTATTTTCTTGTACATTTCATAATATGTAACTCTCTTGCCTGGAATTCTCCTCTTGCCTTCACTTTCTTAATCAAATGCCATCTTTCTTTATGGAGGCAACTTCTTGGCTTTCAGTGAATCTCTGTGCTACCTCTGTACTATAATTATTTTTCTCAAATAGAGCCAAGATCACATTCTAATTATTTGTATCTCTGTCTCTCTTCCCCTAGAATGTGTATGTTGGACAGAATTCTCAGATGGCTACCGAGATTCCTGTCTCATGGTATATAACCTTCTCCTTTTGAACATGGATGATATCTGAGACTATGATGGCTGTTGCTCTCAGTGATCAGGTTACAGTAAGATGACTTTGGGTTAATTAAGAAGGAGATTTCGTGGATGGGTTTGACTTCATCAGGGAAGTCCTTAAAAGGACTAAACCCTTTCTGAAGTCAGAGATTCTAAGTGAGAGCATGAGAGGACTGATGGAGAAGGCCATGGGACAAGAGGCTTTTATAAGCTGATGGACAACTAGCAAAACAAAGGAGCCTTGCAACCACAGGGAAAAGAACTCTGGTGGCAACCTGAGAAAGTTTGTAAATGGATATCCTCCCTAGAAAAGCCTCCAGATGAGGATATGAGGTCAACACTTTGATATCAGCCTTAGAAAACCCTGAGTGGAGGACCAAGCTGACATATGCTAGACTTTTATTGTGCAGAAGAGTATTGATTTGCCTAGTTTTGAGCTGTTTATATTTGTGGTGATTTGCTACACAGGTAGGCTCAGACGGTAAAGTGTCTGCCTGTAATGAGGAAGACCCGGGTTCAATTCCTGGGTTGGGAAGATCCCCTGGAGAAGGAAATGGCAATCCACTCCAGCACTCTTGCCTGGAAAATCCCATGGAAGGAGGAACCTGATAGGCTGCAGTCCATGGGGTCACAAAGAGTTGGACACGACTGAGCGACTTCACTTTCACTTTCAATAGAAAGATGAATATAGTATAAATCTGCCAGTTTGGGTTTCTTGGGAGCTTGAGACTAAGCAGATTCTCAAATAAAGATTAGGATGCAGAAAGCTTATGGGGAAGCTTTTAGCGTGCACACCATGGGAAGAGTACAGGGAGCAAGACTGAGTAGAGGGAGGAATTGGGCTTTGCTGGGCCACAATGAGGATCTCAGTCCCTTTCATCAGGATCTTGGGCACTGGGATGATCCTTCATAGTTGACCTGAGCTGGACAAGGAGACCTGGGCTTTATATTCCCTCCTTGACCAGTCATGGAATGCAGGCTTTCCCTAGGAAGTATACATGGCCTTGGACAAGGCTACTTCCTTCAAGGAAATGTTATTCCTAGATTAGACTGGCAGCTGAGGGCAACAGAGAACATCTTTCTGGTTGTGCAGCACAAGGTACTCCACCACGAGGTTTTTAAGTGCAAGAATTGCATCTTTTTCATTTCCATATTCCCTCCAGCTAACATCATGCCTATGCAAAGACAGTTTGAATACAAGTTTTGGAAAATTCACCTTGTTGAAACATCCCTAGTTTGTTAATAATCAGTTCAATATACACTCTAAGTATGTTTCATGGTTCCACTTAGTAGACTTTTATTTAACAAATTATTATTGACCACTAATTATATATCTGACTCTCTTTTAGATAGTTAGAATGGTACAGTATATAAAACAAGCAGACTCCCACTTTCATAGATGAAACAGAAATATACATGTGTATATATACACACTAAAGATAAATATAACATATATAACTATGTGTGCATACAAACATATATGTGTATGAGTGTGCATATGTATACACATATAAATTATATACATATATTTTAGTAAAAGTACTTTATTTCCTCTTGTGTTAGCTTTACAGCTTGTTTCACAAAGTTAGGGAGTACATATACGCAAAGAGAAAATGAAACTGTAGAGCTGGGTGAAGAGTATCAGATTTTGAGGGTAGAACATGGGGACCAGTTGCAATTTTAAAATAGAACAGTCAAGCTATATCTTATGGAAAAGGGGCATTTGAGCAACAACCTGGAAAAGATGTGAGGAAGAGCCATTCTAAGCGAAGGGACAACTAATATAAAATCATAAGGGAGAGTTGTGCTAGTGAGATGTTTCAGAACAGCAGAGAGTCCAGTGTCTGGTAGAAACAATAAGTAAGGGGATGGTAAGAAAAAAGAGGTTGGATAAAGCAAAAGGAGACCAAGTCATGTAAGGCCTTGTAGACACTGGGGACTTTAGGTTTTACTCTGCATCACTGAGTAGGTTTGCGAGAAAACACTCATTGAACGCTAATGTTATATTGTGCAATGTGCTGAACACTCTATCTGTATTCATGTGGTTTTAAGTCCTCACAAAAACTCTTTATATAGGTAGTTCATTAGTGAGCATACCTGGTTTTAAAGAAGTTGACCAACTCACCCAAGGTCAAGTAGATGGTAAGTTATGAGGACCCCTATATACTGAACCATAGCATCATCCTGATTCCCAACTGAATGGCTTCTGTTTGGTTTTGTAGCATCAAACTATATGAAAAGATCTGCACACACAATTCAAACTCCCACTGCTATCTAAGGGTAAACCAATAAAAAGTCTTAAGTTTATCAACTATTAGAAAGTACATTTATGTACTGAGAAAATTCTGTCATTGTCTGCCATATTTTCACCATCCAATGAACATTTGTGCTTCCATGTTGCAAATTGGATTGTCTGGAAAGGCCTTTGAGAATAGATACTGTGAAAAGTAGGGGAGTGAAAGGAGTGTAGCTAGAAGAGAAGTCAGTCCGAAGGCAGCCCCCGTGACAGCCTTGACTGACCTCCCAGAAAGTCAGGGAGTTTGAATGGCTCAGCAGACTTGGCCAAGATGGTCAGGCCTTTGTTCTCCTATATCAACTCATCATTGGCTGTGAGTTTTTGAAAGAGGGGAAGGAGCAGAGCACAACACCTTACAAGTTCATCACAATCCACTGTGTACAAAAAAAAAAAGAATCTCTGAGTTTTCCTAGTTGCTACAGGAGAAATACCAGCAGATTTCTAAGCACGGTCTTGATGATGCTGGAGATATGACTTCATCCTCATGGGAGAAGAAGCAAAAGGAAAACATAAATCTACTGGCATTTCCCTACATTACTTGAGCAGAGACACAATGGGTCTGTATCTGAATTTAAACCTAATGAGATTTTTTACTGTTGCTATAGTTTTTAATCTGAAAAGATTCACAAATATTCATTTGAGAAAAGAAAAACCTAGAATTGTGAAGTCTCACATACTGGGGTGATTTTTGCTTTTTTTTTTTTTTTCTTTTAGGAGAGGAGTAGAGACTAGGAAATGTGACATAAGAGAATATAACACTTTTTCCCATTTTTCCCTCTCCATTCACACTCATCTCACCTTTTCCTTTCATGGTTGCTGAGGCTCTACTTAGTCATTTACTGTAGGAAGGGCAAGGATCCCAGGGTCAAAGGGCATTATCTCTCTGCTGCCAGGTAAATGATGATGAGATATTACTGTTCCCACCAGCTTTGATGAGCAAAAAAGAGGGCTCATCTTAAAGTCATTTTCATCCCCAGAATTTTCTTTCTTTCTCTCCTACAGAGACAAGAGTGGTATCTTTTGCATTTTATGGCTTTATTTTCTTTAATATTCCTAAGTAAGCCAAACTCAAAGGACAAACAGTCAAAGTCCTTTGTTTTTTGTAATTTGTAAGGAAATTAGACTGTGTCTCATCACAATTTTATCAATCTCTTCACCCAGGAAAGTCACTAATGGAATTCCCACTGAGTTCATAATAAAAGAATGCCACAGTTTCATCTATTAATTAGCATATTAGTATGGATGATCATGCACACCTGAAAATAAGGGTGCTATTTTGCATTGTCTTATTTTCTGAGAAAGCAGTGACTTGTATTTTTATATAGACTCTGTGTAATTTTTAGCCACATTTAGAAAAATTAAACAATTGTATTTTCCAGATTCTGAAATCTGTTAAACCACATGCGCTACTGTTACACAGCCTTCCTTATCTCAGAACTGCCCACTCAAAAATACTACAGGATGCATCCTATCAAACTGAATATGCAGAAAAAAGCCTAACTCTTAGCTGTATTAATGACTTGAAAATTATACTTTTCTTGTAATTTTCACTGATATGTAAATCTTCTAAGGTACTTGAAACAAGATATTCTACTTAACTTTCTCCATTATTTAACATAGTAGGAGACAACATAGATTCTCTAATCTCTGAGATTATTAGGAAATAAGGGCTTCTAGAACTTTATCAGCTGAAGATAGAATCAAATATTGTACTCAGCTAAAATGCACAGGAGTACATCAAGGCTGCATATTGTCGCCCTGCTTATTTAACCTATATGCAGAGTACATTATGTGAAATGCTGGGCTGGATGAAGCACAAGCTGGAGTCAAGATTTCCAGGAGAAATACCAATAACCTCAGATATGCAGATTATACCACCCTTATGGCAGAAAGTGAAGAAGAACTGAAGAGCCTCTTTTTAATTTTTTTTCTTAATTTTTTTATTGAAGGTTAATTGCTTTACAGAATTTTTTTTTCTATCAAACCTCAACATGAATCAGCCATAGGTATACATATATCCTCTCCCTTTTGAACCTCTGTCCCATCTTCCTCCCCATCCCAACCCTCTAGGTTGATACAGAGCCCCTGTTTGAGTTTCCTGAGCCATACAGCAAATTCCTGTTGACTAGATATTTTACCTATGGTAATGTAAGTTTCCATGTTACTCTTTCCATACATCTCACCCTCTCCCCAGGTCCATAAGTCTATTCTCTATGTCTGTTTCTCCAATGTCTGAAAACAAGGGTGTTATTTTGCATTGTCTTATTTTCTGAGAAAGCAGTGACTTGTATTTTTATATAGACTCTGTGTAATTTTAGCCATATTTAGAAAAATTAAACAATTGTATTTTCCAGATTCTGAAATCTGTTAAACCCATAAATAAATTCTTCAGAACCATTTTTCTAGATTCCATATGTGTACATTAAAATATAATATTTACTTTCTCTTTTGAACTGTGGTGTTGGAGAAGACTCTTGAGAGTCCCCTGGACTGCAAGGAGATCCAACCAGTCCATCCTAAAGGAGATCAGTCCTGGGTGTTCATTGGTACAACTGATGATGAAGCTGAAACTCCAAAACTTTTGGCACCTGATGCGAAGAACTGACTGATTTGAAAAGACCTGATGCTGGGAAAGATTGAGGGCAGGGGGAGAAGGGGATGATAGTATGAGATGGTTGGGTGGCATCACTGACTCAATGGATATGGGTTTGGGTGGACTCCGGGAGTTGGTGATGAACAGGGATGCCTGGCGTGCTGTGGTTCATGGGGTCACAAAGAGACAGACATGACTGAGCGACTGAACTGAACTGAACTTTCTGACTCACTCCACTCTATATAATAATAGGTTCTAGGTTTATCCATCTCATCAGAACTGACTCAAATGTGTTCCTTTTTATGACTGAGTAATATTCCATTGTGTATATGTACCACAACTTCTTCATCCATTCATCTGTTGATGGACATTGAGGTTGCTTCCATGTTCTAGTAATTGTAAATAGTTCTGCAATGAACAATGGGATACATGTGTCTTTTTCAACCCTGGTTTCCTCAGGGTATATGTCTATGAGTGGGATTGCTAGGTCATATGGTGGTTTTATTCTTACTTTTAAAAGAAATCTCCATATTGTCTTCCACAGTGGCTGTATCAATTTACATTCCCATAAATAGTACAAGAGTGTTCCCTTTTCTCCACACCCTCTCCAGCATTTATTGTTTGTAGACGTTTTGATGGCCATTCTGACCAGTGTGAGGTGATATCTCATTGTGGTTTTGATTTGCATTTCTCTAATAATGAGCAATGTTGAGCATCTTTTCATGTGCTTGTTAGCCATCTGTATGTCTTCTTTGGAGAAATGTCTTTTTAGGTCTTTCCCCCTTTGATTGGGTTGTTTGTTTTCCTGGTATTGAGTTGTATGAGCTGCTTGTATATTTTGGAAATTAATCCTTTGTCAGTTGTTTCATTTGCTATTATTTCCTCCCATTCCGAGGGTTGTCTTTTCACCTTGCTTATAGTTTCCTTTGCTGTGCAAAAGCTTTTAAGTTTAATCAAGTCCCACTTGTTTACTTTTGTTTTTATTTACATTACTCTAGGAGGTGGGTCATAGAGGATCTTGCTTTGATTTATGTCATTGAGTGTTCTGCCTATGCTTTCCTCTAAGAGTTTTATAGTTTCTGGTCTTACATGTAGGTCTTTAATCCATTTTGAGTTTATTTTTGTGTATGTTGTTAGGAAGTGTTCTAATTTCATTCTTTTACATGCAGCTGTCCAGTTTTCCCAACACCATTTATTGAAGAGGCTGTCTTTGCCCTTTGAATATTCTTGCCTCCTTTGTCAAAAGTAAGGTACTCATAGGTGCATGGGTTTATTTCTGGGTTTTCTATCTTGTTCCATTGGTGTATATTTCTGTTTTTGTGCCAGTACCATACTGTCTTGATGACTGTAGCTTTGTAGTATAACCTGAAGTCAAGAAGGTTGATTCCTCCAGCTCCATTCTTCTTTCTCAAGACTGCTTTGGCTATTCTTGGTCTTTTGTGTTTCCATATGAATTGTGAACTTTGTTCTAGTTCTGTGAAAAATGCCATTGGTAATTTGATAGGGATTACATTGAATCTGTAGATTGCATTTGTTAGTATAGTCCTTTTCACAATATTGAGTCTTCCTACTTAGGAACATGGAATATCTCTCCATTTATGTCATCTTTGATTTCTTTCATCAGTGTCTTATAATTTTCTGTGTACAGTTCTTTTGTCTCCTTAGGTAAGTTTATTCCTAGATATTTAGTTCTTTTTCTTGCAGTGGTGAATGGGATTGATTCCTTAATTTCTCTTTATGATTTTTCATTGTTAGTATATAGAAAAGCAAGTGATTCCTGTGTATTGATTTTGTGTCCTACAACTTTGCTAAATTCACTGATTAGCTTTAGTAATTTTCTGATACTATCTTTAGGATTTTCTATATACAGTATCATGTCATCTGCAAACAGTGAGAGCTTTACATCTTCTTTTCCGATGTGGATTATTTGTATTTCTTTTTCTTATCTGATTGCTGTAGCTAGGACTTCCAGAACTATGCTGAATAATAGAGGTGAAAGTGGACACCTGCGTCTTATTCCTGATCTTAGGGGGAATGCTTTCAGTTTCTCACAGTTGAGAATAATGTTTGCTGTAGGCTTGTCATATATGGCATTTACTATGTTGAGGTAGGTTCCTTCTATGCCCATTTTTTGAAGAGTTTTAATCATAAATCAGTACTGAATTTTGTGAAAGGTTTCTTCTGCATCTATTGAGATTATCATACAGATTTTAGCTTTCAATTTGTTAATATGGTCACATTGATTGATTTGCATATATTGAAGAATCCTTGCATTCCTGGAATAAACTCAACTTGATCATGGTGTATTAGCTTTTTGATGTGTTGCTGAATTCTGTTTGCTAAAATTTTGCTGAGAATATTTGCATCTATGTACATCAGTGATATTGGCCTGTAGTTTTCTTTTTTGTGTGTGTTGTCTTTGTCTGGTTTTGGTTTCAGGGTGATGGTGGCCTCATAGAATGAGTTTGGAAGTGTTCCTGCCTCTGCAATTTTTGAAAGACTTTTAGAAGGATAGATGTTAGCTCTTCTCTAAATGTTTGATAAAATTCTCCTGTGAAGCCATTTGGTCTTGGGCTTTTGTTTTTTGGGAGTTTTTGATCACAGCTTCAATTTCAGTAGTTGTAATTGGGTTGTTCCTAATTTCTATTTCTTCCTGGTTGTCTTTGAAGATTGCATTTTTCTAAGAATCTGTCCATTTCTTCCAGTTTATCCATTTTATTGACAAATAGATGTTCATAATAGTCTGTTATAATCCTTTGTATTTCTTCATTGTCTGTTGTAACTTCTTTTTCATTTCTAAGTTTGTTGATTTGATTCTTCTATCTTTTTTTTCTTGATGACTCTCGCTAAAGGTCTGGCAATTTTGTTTATCTTCTCAAAGAACCAGATTTTAGTTCGATTAATCTTTACTATTTTTTCTTTCATTTCTTTTTCATGTATTTCTGCTTGGATCTTTTTTATTTCTTTCCTTTTACTATTTTTTTTTTGTTGTTGTTGTTTTTTCCAGTACTTTTAGGTGTAAACTTAGGCTGTCTATTTGGTGTTTTTCTTGTTTCTTGAGCTAGGATTGTATTGCTATAAACTTCCCTTTTAAGAACTGCTTTTGAGTTGTCATGCTTTCATTGTCATTTGTTTCTAGAAATTTTTTGATTTCCCTTTTGACTTCTTCGGTAACCTGTTGGTTATTTAGAAACGTGTTGTTTAATCTCCATGTGTTTGTGTTTCTTACAGTTTTTTTTTTTCTTGTAATTGATATCTAGTCTCATTGTGTTGTGGTCAGAAAAGATGCTTGATATAATTTCAATTTTCTTAAATTTATTGGGGTTTGATTTGTGATCCAAGATGTGGTCTATCCTGGAGAACGTTCTATGTGCACTTGAGAAGAAGGTGCATTCTTCTGGATTTGGATGGAATCTCCTGAAGATACCAATGAGATCCATTTCATTTAATGTATAATTTAAGACTTGTGTTTCCTTATTAATTTTCTGTTTTGATGATCTGTCCATTGGTGTGAGTGGGGTGTTATAGTCTCCTATTATTGTGTTAGTGTCACAACTAACTATTGTGTGAATAGGAGAATATAATATTCTCCTATTATGTCTGTTAGTGTTTGTCTTATGTATTGAGATGCTCCTATGTTGGGTGCGTAGATATTTATAATTGCTCTGTCTTCCTCTTGGATTGATCCCTTGATCATTATGTGGTGTCCTTCCTTAACTCTTTAAGGTCTATTTTGTCTGCTATGAGGATTTCTACTCCAGCTTTCTTTTGCTTCCAATTTGCATAGAATATATTTTTCCATCCTCTCACTTTCAGTCTATATGTGCCTTGAGGTCTAAAGTGGGTTTCTTATAGACAACATATATATAGGTCTTGTTTTTGTATCCATTTAGCCAGCCTGTGTCTTTTGGTTGGAGCATTTAATCTATTTACATTTAAAGTAATTATTGATATATATGTCCCTATTGTCATTTTCTTAGTTGTTTTGGTTTGATTTTGTAGATCTTTTTTCTTCTTTTATATTTCTTGATTATATAAGTCCCTTTAACATTTATTGTAAAGCTGGTTTGGTGGTATTAAATTCTCTTAACTTTTGCTTGTTTAAAAAGCTTTTAATTTCTCCATAAATTTTGAATGAGATCCTTTTCAGGTATGGTAATCTTGATTGTAGATTTTTCCCTTTCAGTACTTTAAATATATCCTGCCTTTCCCTTCTGGCCAGCAGAGTTTCTGCTGAAAGATCAGCTGTTAAGCATATGGGGTTTCCCTTGTATGTTGGTGGTTGCTTCTCCCTTGGTGCTTTTAATATTCTTTCTTTGTTAGTCTTTGCTCAGTTCAGTTCAGTTTAGTCAATCAGTCGTGTCTGACTTTGCGACCCCATGGACTGCAGCATGCCAGGCCTCCCTGTCCATCACCAGCTCCCAGGGTTTACTCAAACACATGTCCATTGAGTCAGTGATGCCATCTAACCATCTAATCTTCAGTCAGCCCCTTTTCCTCCTGCTCTCAATCTTTCCCAGCATCAGGGTCTTTTCAGTTGAGTCAGCTCATCACATCAGGTGGCCAAAGTATTGAAGTTTCAGCTTCAACATCAGTCCTTCCAGTGAACACCCAAGACTGATCACCTTTGGGACTCTCAAAGAGTCTTCTCCAACACCACAGTTCAAAAGCATCAAGTCTTCTGTGCTCAGCTTTCTTTAGAGTCCAACTCTCACATCCATACATGACCACTGGAAAAACCATAGCCTTGACTAGATGGACCTTTGTTGACAAAGTAATGTCTCTGCTTTTTAATATGCTGTCTAGATTAGTCATTGCTTTTCTGCCAAGGAGTAAGCATCTTTTAATTTCATGGCTGCAGTTACCATCTCCATTGATTTTGGAGCCCCTCAAAATAAAGTCTGCCACTATTTCCACTTTCCCCATCTATTTTCCATGAAGTGATGGGACCAGATGCCATGATCTTAGTTTTCTGAATGTTGAGCTCTAAGCCAACTTTTTCACTCTCCACTTTCACTTTCATCAAGAGGCTCTTTAGTTCTTCTTCATTTTCTGCCGTAAGGATGGTGTCATCTGCATTTCTGAGGTTATTGGTATTTCTCCCGGCAATCTTGATTCCAGCTTGTGCTTCTTCCAGCCCAGCATTTCTCATGATGTACTCTGCATATTAGTCTTTGTTTGTTTGATTAGTATGTGTCTTGGTGTGTTTCTTCTTGGGTTTATCCTGTATGGGACTCTTTGGAGTGCATCTTGGACTTGACTGACTATTTCCTTTTCCATGTTGGGGAAAATTTCAACTATAATCTCTTCAAAAACTTTCTCATACACTTGCTTTTTCTCTTCTCCTTCTGGGACCCCTATTATTTGAATGTTGATGTGTTTGATATTGACCCAGGGGTCACTGAGACTATCCTCAGTTCTTTTCATTCTTTTTACTTTATTCTGCTTTTCAGAAGTTATTTCAACCATTTTACCTTCCAGCTCACTGATTCATTCTTCTGCTTCAGATATTCTGCTATTTATTCTTCTAGAGTATTTTTAATTTCAACAATTGTGTTGTTTGTCTCTGCATGTTTATTCTTTAATTCTTCTAGGTCTTTGTTAATTCAGTCTTGCATTTTCATCATTTTGCTTTCAAGGTTTTTGATCATCTTTACTCTCAGTAGTCTGAATTCTTTTTCAGGTAGTTTGCCTATTTTTTTTTTTTTTTTCATTTATTTGGACTTCTGTGTTTCTAGTTTGTTCCTTCATTTGTGTATTATTTTTTTGCGTTTCATTATTTTTCTTTTCTAACTTATTGTGTTTGAGGTCTCCTTCTCCCAGGCTTCAAGGTTGAATTCTTTCTTCCTTTTGGTTTCTGCCCTCTAAGGTTGGTCCAGTGGTTTGTGTAAGATTCTTATAGAGTGAGATTTGTGCTGAGTTTTTGTTTGTTTGTTTTTCCTCTGATGGGCAAGCCTAAGTAAGGTGGTAATCCTGTCTGCTCATGATTGGGTTTGTATTTTTGTTTTGTTTGTTGTTTAGATGAGGTGTCCTGCAGAGGGGGCTATTGGTGGTTGGGTGATGCCAGGACATGTATTACAGTGGTTTCCTTTGTGTGAGTTCTCACTATTTTATACCCCTTAGGGTTAGTTCTCTGGTAGTCTAGGGTCTTGAATTCGGTGTTCCCACTCCAAAGGCTCAGGGCTTGATTTTTAGTTTTGCATGGGTCAGTCCTGGTTGTTCATTGGAAGGACTGATACTGAGGCTGAAACTCCAATACTTTAGCCACCTCATGCGAAGAGTTGACTCATTGGAAAAAACCCTGATGCTGGGAGGGATTAGGGGCAGGAGGAGCAGGGGACGACAGAGGATGAGATGGCTGGATGGCACCATTAACTCAATGCACATGAGTTTGGGTGAACTCTGGGAGTTGATGATGGACAGGGAGGCCTGGTGTGCTATAGTTCATGGGGTCGCAAAGAGTCAGACATGACTGAGCAACTGAACTGAACTGAAATGAAGAGCCTCTTGATGAAAGTGAAAGAGGAGAGTGAAAAACTAGGCTTAAAACTCAACATTCAGAAAACTAGGATCACGGCATCTGGCCCCATCACTTCATGTCATGAAGATGGGGAAACAATGGAAACAGTGAAAGACTTTATATTTTGGGCTCCAAAATCGTTGCAGATGGTGACTGAAGCCATGAAATTAAAAGATACTTTCTCCTTGGAAGGGAAACTATGATCAATCTAGACAGCATATTAAAAAGCAGAGACATTACTTTGCCAACAAAGGTCCATCTAGTCAAGGCTATGGTTTTTCCAGTAGTCATGTATGGATGTGAGAGTTGGACTCTAAAGAAAGCTGAGCACAGAATTGATGCTTTTGAACTGTGGTGTTGGAGAAGACTCTTGAGTGTCCCTTGGACAGCAAGGAGATCAAACCACTCAATCCTTATGGAAATCAGTCCTGGATATTCATTGGAAGGATTGATGCTGAAGATGAAATTCCAATCCTTTGGCCATCTGATTCGAAGAACTGACTCACTAGAAAAGATCCTGATGCTGGGAAAGATTGAAAGCAGGAGGAGAAGGGGCTGACAGAGGATAAGATGGTTGGATGGCATCACTGACTCGATGGAGATGAGTTTGAGTAAGCTCCGGGAGTTGGCATTGAACAGGGCTAAGCCTGGTATGCGGCAGTCCATGGGGTCACAAAGAGTCAAACACGACTGAGAGACTGAACTGAACTGAAGACACACAGACTGGCAAAGTTTTCATTAAGTGCCTGAGAATCTGCCTGCAATGCAGGAGGTGCCGGTTCGATCTTGGGTGGGGAAGATGTCCTGGAGGAAGAAATGGGAACCCAACCCATTATTCTTGCTTGTAGGATCCCATGGAGAGAGGTTCCTAATGGGCTACAGTAACTAAGCAATGTCAGCTCCCAAGAAACCAGGAAATCACTAAGAGAAACAAAATCTCTACATGATTCACAGCTAACTAGAAAAATTTATATGAATATATGGAGATATTACATACCTTGGGAAGAGTTTATTATGTTCATTTGCCTGTTAATTGAAACATTTATTCATTTACTCAATAGTCAAACATCAATCAATTATCTATTGGTCTCCATGTACTAAAGATATAGATATTAAAAACTCAGACCCTGTCTTGGCCACAGGAATATACAGAAAAGGAAACAAATGTATAACACAATAATCTAAGGGCTTCCCTGCAAGTACCCCCAAAGAAATATGAGAGGATATGCTGGAGACCAAGCTCAGACTAGCAGCTATGGAAGACTTTTTTTGGCAAGAATTCTGTGTGACCTCAAGCTTGAAGTATAGTATAAATAAGCCAGAAGGCTTAGAAATAATCTGAAGGTGGAAGGGGAGGTGCATTAGGGTTGGACAATGGAGAGAAAAAACAGTACATGAAGAGGTACCAGGCGGCTGGATTGGGAAACCATAAGAAATTCAAGATGGTGGCAGGAGAAATGATGGGGCTGGAACCAGTAAGAGGTGATCTGGAGAAGGAAGGCAAAGCCTTCATCATCAGAATATTACACCCTACCTGAAATTTTGGACTTTATTCTGAAGATAATAAAAAGCCACAGAAAGCAGGGGAAGTTGTATGAACACTTCTGCTTTACAGCTGGGTACTATACACAGGGGTTTCAAACCCATGAGGATCATGAAATTCAATGAAATTTCCCAGACTACCAAGTTATTTTAGTGAAATAGAATCAAGTAGAATGGAAAAGAAAGCTTTAAAATGCAGTGTAAGTAGTATAAGTAAGTATTGCTTTGTGAAATGTAGGTATTATAATAGATCACAAAGTAAGTTTTTCTTAAAGAGGGCTGTGGTCAAAATAATTTGGGAAGCAGTGTTTTAGAAAGATAATTTCAGCAGCTGAAGGCAATGAGACCAGACAGGTGATTGTTATTATAACCAATAATAAATGTGGAAAAAAGATGGGCTATTTGGAATCTGTAAGACCATGGAAAGGACTGGCATTTCACTTCTCTGACATTTCTGAAATAGGTAAAGCCACCAGACTTTCTATTCTACTCACCTGAAATAAGAACATCTCCCTCTTTGTATCCAACACTGCTTTTGCCATTTTTCTCCATTTGAGGTATCATCCCCTGTTTCTACATGAAAAATTTTTTATTCAAAGGACAGTTAAATTGGAGCTTTTTCCATGAAATATTCCAAGTCTCCCTATCTAGACATAACCCAGGATCAATCCTTTCTCTTTTATCACAGTCACCGAAGCAACGTGTACCATGAATCACTTTTTTATCACTTTCCAGCCTATTATCTGTTCTACACTATAATGGATGCTATTTGGAAAAGGCTTGTTTTATTGTTGGCCTTTTTATTTTTTCTTCATCTTCTCTCTTATAGAATGTTAGATGCTTGAGGGCAGGGTGGAGACTTCCTGTTCACTGCCTACAGGACTAGAAGAGAGGCTGACAGTGGTGAAGGACTGAATAAAAAGTTCTTGAATGAAGTAGTGGATGAACTAGTCTCTTACTAACCTGAAAGAGCTTGAGGCAGAATTGATGTGTGACGGGCACCTGATTCCACAACATTTACATCATCATCACACCCCAGTATCCTCATTCCGGTTCCTGTAGTTTCCATTCCACCAAACTGTTTCTTTAAATAGAAAAGACAAAAAGAGTGACAATCAATGTTAATATTAAGTAGATTCCATTTTGAAAATTTTATTTGGTTTAAAAATAAACTGTGGTCATATTCTTACTCCCTGCTAAATGATTACATATATAATACATATCTCACCTCTATTATATTTACAGACTAGCAGCGTCTTTTATGCTGGTCTTTTATTTTATTTGGGAAATTTTCCCAATGTGAATTCAATGAGTCAATGGGGGAAAGAAGGGCCCATATGTTTTAGAGCTTCCCAAAGGGACAATGCTGTTGATGGTTCCAGGATTTCTATCTCAGTAGTTTCTGGGAAGGTCTTCAACCCCTAGTCACTTTTTCTTTTTCTTGTTTATTTTTAAGAAGCAAGCCAACAGAAGAACATGTTGAGTGGAGAACATTTAATTATAGGCTGTGGCTTTTTTGAATTAAAATAATTAGTATTTTACCAAACATTTCACAATGCTCTTGTTTTTAAGGCTGACAACACTTCCTAATTTAAAAGTCAAACAAAGCTAGCTTTTATTCAGTGAATAAATAAGTTTGCTACTTAACCCCTTGTGCTCCATCTGTTGAGAGTTTTTAGAAACCTGGGTTAAGGAGTAGGCCTTCCCTGGTGGCTCAGTCAGTAAAGAATCTGCCTGCAATGCAGGAGACATGGGTTTGATCTCTGGGTTGGAAAGATCACCTGGAGAAGGGCATGGCAACCCACTCCATTTTTCTTGCCTGGAGAATCCCATGGACACAGGTGCCTTGTGGGCTACAGTCTATGGTGTCAAAAAGATTTGGATCTGACTGAACGACTGATACACATACACACATTCAACGGGGTATTCAGCAAAACAACGGGATCCCTAAAAAGTCAAGTGTAGGCTAAAATCAGAGACTTTCAGCACTGAGACACAGGTACACTAAATCTAGAGTCCATGCTAATGACTGATGGAAAAATTTAAATGACTGTGTAAGCTGACCATACATAATGATCCAGATCTTCCTTTGGGTTGATCACTACTATATGATATCATAATGAGGTTTAGAAGGGGAAAACAATGATTAAAATCCAAAGATCTGAACTCTAGTTACTTTTTACTATAAATTAGTTGTACAATAACTAGAGGACTCTGCTGCTGCTGCTGCTAAGTCACTTCAGTCATGTCTGACTCTGTGCGATCCCATAGGCAGCCCACCAGGCTTCCCCGTCCCTGGGATTCTCCAGGCAAGAATACTGAAGTGGCTTGCCATTTCCTTCTCCAATGCATGAAAGTAAAAAGTGAAACTGAAGTCGCTCAGTTATGTCCGACTCTTAGCGATCCCATGGACTACAGCCTACCAGGCTCCTCTATCCATGGATTTTCCAGGCAAGAGTACTGGAGTGGGGTGCCATTGCCTTCTCCGAGAGGACTCTAACCAAACCAAAATAGAAAAAAAAAAAAAAAAATCATCTGAATTAGAGGATGTTAGGGAAGCAAAATAATTATCCCCATACCCTTCTAAGTTCATGACTGAGATATCATCTGTAATAAAAGACAGATTGTCAGGAGAAAACCAAGTTTAATAACATGTGTACCTCCTATATACATTGGAGATACCCAGGAAAACAGAGTAATCCCTGATGGCCCAACTCACCATCTCCAACAAAAGACATAAGAAGGTGCTGGGAGGTAACCAGGCAAAGCAGAGTAAACAAGGGTGAGGCTGTTTTCGAAGATTTAAGTACTAGCCTTCTCCTTGATAAGAATTTCTGGAAGTTGAGAGTCATTCTGTTAATGGTATAGAAAAGAAGAAATAAAGAAAGTGAAGTCACTCAGTTGTGTCTGACTCTGCGACCCTGTGGACTGTAGCTTATCAGACACCCCTGACCATGAGATGCTCCAGGCGAGAATACTGGATTGGGTTGCCATTTCCTTCTCCAGGGGATCTTGCTGACCCAGGGATCGAACCTGGGTCTCCCACATTGCAGGTAGATGCTTTAACCTCTGAGCCACCAGGGAAGCTTAGAAAAGAAGACACCCTTACAAATGGAGACTTCCTTTATAAATGCAAATATTTCTTGAAAATGAAACCTTGGCTCCCTTTACAGAACTTTCCAAAAATAATCAGTGGGAAAGGGAAGAATTGGGAGTCTGTGATTAGTACATGCAAACTATTATATATAGAATGGATAAACAACAAGGTCCTACTGTATAGCAAAAGGAACTATATTCAATATCCTGTAATAAACCATAATGATAAAGAATATGAAATAGGATGTATGTACATGTATAAATGAATTACTTTGCTACACAGCAGAAAATCACACAACACTGTAAATCATATGTAATATTTTCAATAAAATTAAAAAAAAATCAGTCTAAATCTTTATGCCAAAGAGGCATATTTTGCTATAACCGATTCCAAAATCTTGGCTCTCTATGTACCATTGCCAAACAGAAATACAGAGACAGAGTTATGGAGGAGAAAGAGTGGCTTTATTACTTTGCCAGGCAAAGGGGAATCCAGTAGTCTAGCACCTCAAGAACTGTGCATACCTCCTTGGTAAATGTTGTTGTTCAGTCACTAAGTAATGTCTGACTTTTGTGACCCCATGGACTGCAGCATGCCAGGCTCCTCTGTCCTCTGCTATGTCCTGGAGTTCACTCAAATTCATGTCCACTGAGTCAGTGATGTTATCTACTCATCTCATCCTCTGTCATCCTCTTCTCC
Source organism: Bos indicus x Bos taurus (assembly GCF_003369695.1). Lineage (NCBI taxonomy): Eukaryota > Metazoa > Chordata > Mammalia > Artiodactyla > Bovidae > Bos > Bos indicus x Bos taurus. Next base: position 74,256,275 of record NC_040077.1, read on the forward strand.
TCCTGCCTTCAGTCTTTCCCAGCATCAAGGTCTTCTCCAAATGAACTGGCTCTTCCCATCAGGTAGCCAAAGTATTGGAGCTTCTTCAGCTTCAGCATCAGTCCTTCCAATGAATATGCAGGGTTGATTTCCTTTAGGATTGACTGGTTTGATCTCCTTGCAGTTCAAGGGACTTTAAAGAGTTTTCTCCAACACCGTGATTTGAAAGCATCAATTCTGCAGCACTGAGTTGGAAAAACCATAGCTTTGACAATACAGATCTTTGTCAGCAAAGTAGTGTCTCTGTTTTTTAATGCGCTGTCTTGCTTTGCATAGCTTTCCTTCCAAGGAGCACACATCTTTTAATTTCATGGCTACAGTCACCATCCACAGTGATTTTGGAACCCAAGAAAATAAAATATACCACTATTTCTATTTACTTTCCCCATTTCTGTTTGCCATGAAGTGATGGCATGAGATGCCATGATCTTAGTTTTTTTAATGTTGAGTTTCAAGTCAGCTTTTTCACTCTCCTCTTTCACCTTCATCAAGGTGCTCTTTAGTTCCTCTTTACTTTCTGCCATTAGAGGGGTGTCATCTGCATATCTGAGGACTTTGATATTTCTCCTGGCAATATCAGGATTACAGCTTGTCACTCATCCATCTCAGCATTTTGCATGAAGTACTCTCCATATAAGTTAAATAAGCAGGGTGACAATATACAAACCTGAACCACTTTCCCAAGTTTGAGCCAGTGTGTTGTTCCATGTCCATTTCTAACTGTTGCTTCTTGACCTGCATACAAGCTTCTCAGGAGCTAGACAAGATGATCTGGTGCATGCAGACATGCTTAGTTTCTCAGTCATGTCCAACTCTTTCCAACCCTATGGACCATGACCTACCAGGCACCTCTGTCCATGGGATTCTCCAGGGAAGAATATTGCAATGTGTTCCCTTTCCTACTCCAGTGGATATTCCTGATCCAGGGATTGAACTGGAGTCTCCTGCACCCCCTGCATTGGCCAGTTGATTCTTTTACCACTGAGCCACCTACATAGCCATTCCCTGGTGAATAGGAAGAGGTTATATATTCAGGCAGGGTTTTTTGATAAGGATAAAGGCCTGTGACAATCTTTCATTCTTCCTTCTTCTGCAAAGTTTCAAAAGAGTGAAGTTGCTGAGATTAGTTGGTCTTCTCATATTGATGAGTCTCTCTGGTCCATTTAATCTTGCCCCAGGTGGTTTGTTACTGCTCCTCCCTTGATTACCAAATGTACTACCCTTTGGAACTCTGAGAAGGTCATGGAAGCTGGAGTTTTGCCTACAAGAAATAGGGGACCAAAAAGTCTCCATGCCCAGGAACCCCACAGGGCTCTGCTTAGCATCACAATCAATTCTGCTCCCCTTCAAGGAACTAAAGACAAATTTGAGATTAAATCCTATGTCTCCTGCTTACCATCCTCATAATCCAATTTTCTGCTGATGGGTAGGGCTGTGTTACCTCCTTGTATTTTGTCCTGAGGCAAAACTATGGTAAGGGTAATGATGACCTCCTCCAGAAGGACTTATACCAGCATGCCATGCCTCCCAGGACTGCTGCAGTCAGTGTCCCTGACCCTATGGCTGGCCACTGTCAACCCATGCCTCTTCTGGAGACTTGCGAATACGCACAGGCAAGTCTGACTCAGTCTCTTGTGCAGTCACTACTCCTTTCTCCTGGGTCCTGGTGCACACAAAATTTTATTTGTGCCCTCTGAGAGTCTCTGTTTTCCTAGTACTGAGGAAGATCTGTAATCAAATACCACTGGACTTCAAATTTCATACAAAGATAGGAACAATAAAGAACAGACATGGTATAGACCTAACAGAAGGAAAAGATATTAAGAAGAGCTGGCAAGAATACACAGAAGAGCTATATAGAAAAGATCTTAATGACCCAAATAACCAGGATGGTGTGACCACTCTAGGGCCAGACAACCTGGAATGTGAAGTCAAATGGGTCTTAGGAAGCATCACTATGATGCTTCACTATGAAGAAGCCAAGCTACTTCAAATCCTATTAGATGATGCTGTGAAAGTGCTGCACTCAACATGCCAGCAAATTTGGAAAACTCAGCAGTGGCCACAACTGGAAAAGGTCAGTTTTCATTCCAATTCCAAAGAAGGACAAGGACAAAGGATATTTAAACTACTGTACAATTGCACTCATTTCACATACTAGCAAGGTAATGCTCCAAATCCTTCAATCTAGGCTTCTACAGTATGTGAACTGAGAATTTCCAGATGTTCAAGCTGGATTTGGAAAAGGCACAGGAACCAGAGATCAAATTGGCAGCATCCATTGGATTATAGAAAAGGCAAAAGAATTCCAGAAAAACATCTACTGTTTCATTGACTATGCTAAAGCCTTTGACTGTGTGGAACACAACAAACTGTGGCAGATTCTGAAAGAGATGGGAATACCAGTCCACCTTACCTGCCTCCTGAAAAACCTGTAGGCAGGTCAAGAAGCAACAGTTAGAACTGGACATAGAACAACAGACTGGTTCCAAATAGGAAAAGGAGTACGTCAAGGCTGTATATTGACATGCTGCTTATCTAACTTCTATGCAGAGTACATCATGCAAAATGCAGGACTGGATGAAGCACAAGCTGGAATCAAGATTGCAGGGAGAAATATCAATGATCTCAGTTATGCAGATGACACCATCCTTATGGCAGAAAGTGAAGAGGAACCAGAGGCTCTTGATAAAGGTGAAAGAGGAAAGTGAAAAAGCTGGCCTAAAACTCAACCTCAATATTCAAAAAATGAAGATCATGGCATCTTGTCCAATCACTTCATGGAAAATAGATGTGGAAACAATGGAAACAGTGACAGATTTAATTTTTTTGGGCTCTAAAGTCACTGTGGATAGTGATTGCAGCCATGAAATTAAAAGATGCTTGCTCCTTGGAAGAAAAACTATCACAAATCTAGACAGTATATTAAAAAGCAAAGCATTGCTTTGCCAGCTAAAGTCCATATAGTCAAGGCTATGCTTTTCCAGTAGTCAGGTATGTATATGACAGTTGGACCATAAAGAAGGCTGAGCTCTGAAGAATCGATGCTTTCGAACAGTGGTATTGGAGAAGACCTTTGAGAATCCCTTGGACTGCAAGGAGATCCAACAAGTCCATCCTAAAGGAAATGAACCCTGAATGTTGAGTGTAAAGAGTGATGCTGAAGCTGAAGCTCCAATACTTTAGCCACCTGATGCGAAGAGCCAACTCATTGGAAAAGACCCTGGTGCTGGGGAAGACTGAGGGCAGGAGAAGGGGGTGACAGAGAATGAGATGGTTAGATAGCATCATTGACTCAATGGACATGAGTTTGAGCAAACTCAGGGAGATGATGGAGGACAGGGAAGCCTGGAGTGCTGCAGTCCATTGGGTTGCAAAGAGTCAGACGCAACTGAGTGAGTAAACAGCAGCAACAGCAGTCTTTGTAATATTTTTCAAGATCCTGGTGTTTCAGCCTCAGTCTTCTCATCTGTTGAGAGAGGATGACATGCTGGTTTAGGACGGTGTGAGAATTCACTAAAGAGTTTTATGTGGAATACCTGTGAAAAATACTAAGGGCTCATTTTTTTTTCTGCAAATGAACACTGGTAACTTGAAACATTACTGGGCCTAACTGGGAAAAGTTGACTGAGATCCAAAAGGGATGGAGAAAGAACCCTTGGAGGAACTGGGAAGATTCACCATGGGGAAGTAACAGCAATATTTTGCAAAGAGAAGTGGGTTGGGAGTTGGGAATACAATTTATTCACTCACCACTGACACCAAATACAGGGGCTAGGGGAATGTCCTCTTTTGGACCTAATTTATCTTGATTTACAAAATCAGGAGAGTGGAGATGTTCTTTGAGGTTGCTGTTGCTTTTTTTTTTTTTTTTTTTAAGGTAGACATAGAAATAAGACCAATGCTATAAAGCAACCAAAGTATTTTTGGGGGGTTGGTTAGAAATAGCAATCCAGGAGACTCCGATATGTGTTGAAACTCAAATGTGCTCTAAGGAGAATTGAAAACCAAAGGATTTTTAAAGGAAAAAGGAGAAAGTTTTCATAAATTTCTAGAATTCTGATTCATGCTGATGGTCTGGAACCATTCTTGTCTATACATGACTGTTCATTGCGGCTACTACTATGCAAGAGTTTGTTGGGTAAGCCATCTTTGAGAATGCTTTTGTGGTTTTGCCCAGTTCATGGTGCACGTTCCATACAAGTGGAAATGTGTACGGACCCCACTTCCTCAGTAGCCTCCTGGCTCCATTTTTGTGCTCTGGTGCCATTATGGACTCCATTTTATTCATTCTTAACAACTATAACAATTATCCAAATTTAAGAATAAACTGAGTAGCTACTGGTGGATGTTTACAAAGAACCCCTTAAAAATTATAATTATTTTAAAGGAGAAAAATAGATTAGAATTATTAAATCTTTGTATTTTCTCAAATATTATTCCTTCTGTTCACAATATCCTTTCTCTCATTTTGTCCCCTAGCTAATCCATATTAAGACCAACTAATATATCACCTCTTTGGGGAAACTTTTCCAGGGTCTCTCGACCTAGTAAAGTCACCGTGTTTCTGCTTTCCCTCAGGATTTTGTGCTTATTTCTATCATTGTGGCTAGTCTTGGGGCAAAAATGTAATTAGAACATAATTTGTCATGATAAGAAAATGGAAACCTCTACAAACGGGGAATTGAAAAATCATGGGTTATCCATCTGATGAGATATTTCAGAGTCATTTAAAATTTTGTCCTTGAGGAGTTTTTTTTTTTTTTTCTTTAAGATGTAAAATTGTTTTTTATAATGTTACCTGGAAAAAGAAGGTACAAAATTGTACATATAAATGTATTTAAATTGATCAGCTTTATTGAGGTATAATTGACACACAGTCTTGTATAATTTTAAGGTGTACAGCATAATGATTTGACTTACATACATCATGAAGTAATTATCACAATAATTTTAGTAAACATCCACATCCATCATCTTATATAGACATACAATTTAAAAAAAAGACAGAAAAATTTTTTTCTTACGAGAGCTCTTGGGATTTGTTCTCTTAACAACTTTCATACATAATATGTGCTTAGTCACTTAGTCGTGTCCGACTCTTTTTGACCCCATGAACAGTAGCCCACCAGGCTCCTCTGTCCATGGGATTATCCAGGCAAGGATACTGGAATGGGTTGCCATTTCCTTCTTCACACATGTAACATAGGGCAGTGCTAATTGTACTCTCATGGTATACATTACATCCGTAGTACTTTATCTTGTAACTGGAAGTTTGTACCTTTTGACTACCTTCATCTGACTCTCACTTCCTTGACTCCCCCACCTCTTGGTAACCACATGCTTGAGATCTTTTTCTATGATTTCATTTGTTTGTTGTTTGAAGTATAATGGACTTGCAACTCTATATTAGTTCCTAGTGCACAACATATCAATATTGTATTTAAACTGTTTTAAATATGTTTATGAAGACCTGAAAAGAAGCATATACATTAAAATAACAGTTCATTTCAAAGTGAGTAAATATGGGTACATGTTTACTTTTTATCTCTACTGTTCCATGGATCCATATTTTCTAGAATGAACATTCTTATTTTTGTAATGAAAAAAATTGTTCAAAATGGAAAGTGAATACAAAAAAAAAATTCGGCTTTCTAATTCATGATACAATAGTGTATTTGTAATAGTTGATACTCATGCTACTCGGCATATCTAGAATGTTACCAAGTTCCTGGAATTTGTGCTGTAGGTAGGCATAAAAAAGTATCACATATGATTTCTGATGAGCAGTCTTTCTTTTTTGGAAGCTTCTGCTCTTCATTCTCGTTCAGTATCTGGTACCACAGTCCACCCACAGGAAGACTGAACCCAGCAGACTATAAAATCACAGGATGAGGTCAGAGAATGCAGCCTGCCTAAATAGGAGGCTGGGATTTAAAAAAAAAAATAAAACACATACCTTACCAATGTTCTTCTCATTTCCTTATGTTACTTCCCCTGACTCTGGCTAAAATGGTGACTAGATTGTTAGGCTTGTAGATTTGGATTCCAGCTTCTCTTTCATTTCTTTCAGTCTCAATTCTGCCCTGGCCTCAGCTCATGAGCCGGTTCTTCTTAGGGTCCTGTTTTGAGAGGAATGAGGGTTCTGTTATTATAACATAACAAAGCTCTGACTAGATATCAGAAAGAGAAAGAACCATTTCATTTCAGGGTGGAGGCGTTGCACACGGCTTGCGTCAGGTGCTTGGAACAGGCTAGAAAATGTCAACCGTGTGACAATGGGACTCAAGCTATTTGTCTAGTGTCCCCTCCTTCAATCATCAAACACTGAGAAATATTTGACACTAGCCCAGGCTTACCACTAGGTGTTCAAACAAAGAGGAATAAGCCTCAAGAGGCTCATCAGGGTGTCAGCAGGCAGAGGTAGGAAGAATTAATTCCAGTGTTGAGTAATATGCACAGTAGTGTAGTTATATGCTAGTTAGACTGAAATGTATATATGAATTTGCCTTGAAATGTAAGCAGATATAAAGAACTGAGTTTTAAGAGTGGTGAGAATTTATCTCCCAGATGTGGGAAAAGGGAAGAAGAGGTAGTACTTCAGATGTACAAATAGGTGTATGTGGTGGGAGATTGTCATTCAATTGGTTAATACTTAGTGAGAACCTAGGTGTGATAGGAGTTGTACTGGACACTCCTTTAGGCAATGGAAATCAGCATCTCAAGTTGGGCATGTATTATAGGAAAACAACATTAGAGAGAAAAAAACATTAAAAGATATAATACCTGTTCTGCCCTCAAGGAGGTGGAGCATAAATTCCCACTCCTTTAGTGTGGACTATACATAATAATTTCAAAGAGTAAAATATGGAAAAGGGTACAGAGAGAATAACTTAACAGTGGTGAATCCTGACAAACACTGCCTCAGCCTCATGGTCAAAGTCAGCATCAACAGTGATGTCGTGCTGACAGTATATGTCCTTGACGTGATGGGATGAAAATGGCGCTTTACCTCTGTTGTCTTTTTCCTCAAAACATGCAATCCCAAGCTAAAAATGAGGGGGGGTGGAGAACAAGCCAGAAATTTCAACAAAAAGACATGTCACACAATACATCTATACATTGCCAGTACTCTTGAAAACTTTAAAAGTCATCCAAAGCAAGTAATACATAAGAAATTATCAAAGCTAAGAGGAGCCTGTGGAGACAAAACAAATAAATGTACTTTGATACTCTAGGTGGGGTCCTGGACAATTAAGTGAAAACTAAGGAAATCTGAATAGAACATGGACTTTAATAGTGAACGAGTATTGTTTCACTCATTCTGACAAGTGTACTAAGTTAAGATGATAATAATAGGGGAACCTGGATGTGTAGAAGAGACTTCCTATAGCATCTTTGTAATTTTTCTATAAATCTAAAATTGTTTTTAAAAATATAAGGTCAATGGATGATATGTGCTGTGAAACAAAGTAAAGCGAGGAATGGGGAGAAAGAAATTGGGGAGAGAGAAGTTTTTTGGAAGGGATTGTAAGAGACTCTACTATGAGCAGGTGATAATAAAAAAGGCTGGAATGAAGAGAGAAGAACATGTCAGTTTCTGTGGGAAGAGCCTGCCAACAGATGGCATGTTTCAAAGGCCTTGAGGCATTCTGAACTATGCTTGGTTGGTTTTAAGAACAGAAAACAGGTAAGTTTGGACAGAGTGCTGAGAACTGGTAGGAAGGTCGCAAGATGAGGTAGAAGAGGACATTGAAGTTAGATTATGAAAAAGTTTAGCAGTCATAGTGGAGGATTTGAATTTGACTTGAAGTGAAATAAAACAATGTTATATGATTTCCCTCAAATATTTTCCAGACTTCATTGTCTGTTTGCATGGACAGTTGACAGTAGAGGGCAGAGCAGAAACAAAACATTCAGGGCACTTATTACAGTAGAGTAGATCAATGGTGATGGGTTACCAGAGTCAGGATGGTAGTGGTGGCATTGATAAGAAGTAGATAGGGTTTGGATGTATTTGGAAGAAACATGCCACGCCAATGTATCAGACATAGTAAGGAAAGAGGAAAAAAAGAAAGAATGCTTGTAAAATCTTTCAAGCACTTGAGTAGGTGGTGGCACCATTTACAAAACTGAGGAAGACCTGAGGAGCAGCAGGTTTGAGAGGTAAATCAGGAATTTGAATTTTGGATGTGTGACATTTGAGAAGCACATTAGGTCTCAAACCAGAGATTCAAATAAGTAGTTAAGTAGATGAATTTAGAGTGCAAGGGTGAGATGAGAACTGAAATAAACATTTAGGAGTCATCAGTTTATATGAATGGTGCTTCAAGCGTGAATGGTGAATTTATATAGGGAGTGGTTGTAAGTTTAAGGTGTTTGAAGACTGAGCCCTGTGGAACTCCAACATTTAGGGGTTGAAAGGAAGAGAATTTAACAAATGAATCTTCTAGGAAGGTAGAAGTAAAAGCAGGAATGATTGTATTTCAGAAACCAAGTACAGGAATTGTTTCCAAAAAAGGGAGAAGTCTACAGTGTCAAATGCTGTGGAGGGTTAATTAAGTAATATCAAGACTGGGGATTGACAACTGAATTAGCTCCCTGGACAAAAGTAGTTTAAGGGAATGATGGGAATAAAGACATAATTGAATAAGTTCAAGAGAGATTGCAGAATAATAAAGTGAAAACCATTAGTATAATCAACAACATTTGCTGTCAGTTTTGACAAAAAGAGGAAACAAAAAGTATGGTAACTGGAGAATATGATGCAAAAACAAGGTAAAATTTTATTTTTGACTGGGCATGTATTAAGCATGATTTCAAGTTGAGAAAATCTATCCAGTAGAGAAGGAATGATTGATTACCTAAAAGGAAACAGGGACAATTGTAGGCACAAAATAATTTAGAGAAAAGAATAAATGGTATCCAGATGTTACCAAGTCCAAGCTTATTCTGCTCACTGCAAAATAGGCCAATAAATCTTGGAGACAAGGTGTTCAGGCAAGCAATATAACTTTATTCAGAAATCCAGCTGACCAAAAAGATGGCAGACTAATGTCTCAAAATAACCATCTTGTTGGGGCCCAGGTGCCAGGTTCTTTCGTGGGTCAGAGACGGGGGGAGGTGAGGAAACAAAGTAAAAACACCATTTAATTCTTGCAAATATCTCCTAGAATGGCAAACCTCAGGCAGGGAGATGTGTTAATTTCTTTCTTCCTGCAGTCTACAGGTGGACAGGATTATGAACAAAGCTACTTTAGTTTAACAGTCAGGCACAGGGGGTCTGTGTTCCCTAAGGTAGGCCTTTATGTATGCTTATAAAAAGCAGGAAAAAAAGGGTTAAAGCAAGAGGAATGGATTCAGCATGGAGTCAAAATTGACTTTTTCTGGTTACAAGGATGTAAGTAGAGGGATCTACTTATATAGGGGTCTGAGTAGTTAATTCACTCTATGAGAAAAGTGGTTGGATGTAAGAGTGCAGATTACAATAAACTGTGGAAAATTATGAAAGAGATGGGAATACCAGACCACCTGACCTGCCTCTTGAGAAATTCGTATGCAGGTCAGGACGCAACAGTTAGAACTGGACATGGAACAACAGACTGGTTCCAAATAGGAAAGGGAGTACGTCAAGACTGTATATTGTCACCCTGCTTATTTACCTTATATGCAGAGTACATCATGAGAAACACTGGACTGGAAGAAGCACAAGCTGGAATCAAGATTGCCAGGAGAAATATCAATAACCTCAGATATGCAGATGACACCACCCTTATGGCAGAAAGTGAAGAGGAACTCAAAGGCCTCTTGATGAAAGTGAAAGTGGAGAGTGAAACAGTTGGCTTAAAGCTCGACATTCAGAAAATGAAGATCATGGCATCTGGTCCCATCACTTCATGGGAAATAGATGGGGAAACAGTGGAAACAGTGTCAGACTTTATTTTTTTGGGGCTCCAAAATCACTGCAGATGGTGACTGCAGCCATGAAATTAAAAAAACTCTTACTCCTTGGAAGGAAAGTTATGACCAACCTAGATAGCATATTCAAAAGCAGAGACATTACTTTGCCAACAAAGGTTCGTCTAGTCAAGGCTATGGTTTTTCCTGTCGTCATGTATGGATGTGAGAGTTGGACTGTGAAGAAGGCTGAGCACTGAAGAATTGATGCTTTTGAACTGTGGTGTTGGAGAAGACTCTTGCGAGTCCCTTGGACTGCAAGGAGATCCAACCAGTCCATTCTGAAGGAGATCAGCCCTGGGATTTCTTTGGAAGGAATGATGCTAAAGCTGAAACTGCAGTACTTTGGCCACCTCATGCGAAGAGTTGATTCATTGGAAAAGACTCTGATGCTGGGAGGGATTGGGGTCAAGAGGAGAAGGGGACGACAGAGGATGAGATGGCTGGATGGCATCACTGACTCGATGGACGTGAGTTTGAGTGAACTCTGGGAATTGGTGATGGACAGGGAGGCCTGGCATGCTGCGATTCATGGGGTTGCAAAGAGTCGGACACGACTGAGCAACTGAACTGAACTGAACTGAAGGAGCTTTAATTCCAGAAGTATTTTGAGGAGTCTGGTAAGAATTGAAGCTTGAATACAATTAGGGGACTTACAGCCTAGTAGATGGAAGAACATTTCTTAAACTTACCTTAGAAAGAGAGACTGTAAGGAAGTACATTCATGTTCTTTGAGGTAGGGGCACATATCAGTTCAAATGATGATTTCCTTCTTGGAGAAGGTACTTGGGTCATTTGCTGTGGTACAGTAGGCAGTGTTGAAAGGAGGAAGGGTGACTCTGTGTGCTTCCCATATCCCAGCTGTGAACATTGTTGACACCCAGAAATGAGACTGGGACAGCAAACTGAAGTCATGGAAAGAGGTTTAGACTTGGTGTTTGAAATTAGGGTGCTGCAGTGGGTTGAGTGGTGACTCATCCTCCCCAAATTATATGTCCATGCCCTAATCACAGAGCCTGGGAACATGACCCTGTTTAGGGGAAAAAAATAATTCTTTACAGGTGTCATTAAGTTGAGGAACTTAAGCTGAGATCATTCTATATGTGTGGGCCTTAAGTCCAATAAGTCTGTATAGGAGAAGGCAAAATAGACACACAGAGAAGGTTTTGTGAAGACAAGCAGAGAGTGGAGTGATTCATCTTCAAGCAAGGAATAGCAAGTACTGCCAGCAGTCACCAAAAGTTAGGAGAAAGTCATGAAACAGATTCTCTGGCAAAGTCTCTAGGGAGAACCAGCCAAACACCATTATTTGATATTCAACCTTCAGATGGTAAAAGAATAAACTTCTGTTGCTTTAACCCACCAAATTTCTGGTAATTTGTTATGAAAGTCCTAGGAAACAAACACAAGTGCCTAAGTAAAGGACAATAGGGTGACATACATGAACATACATGGCTTTTTAGACTTTTAAATTAACTAATTCTTAAAGAGATTTGTCAGTAGCTTGGGATCTCTTCAGCCTAGTACTGTTGTAGCTGATATAAAAAATCCTTAAGTGTAATACTGAATGCCATTACAGTACAGTGCTAGAAACTATTCCATCTTAATGAATAAGGAAAGAGACTAGAATGGATGAGTTAAACAAGGGGGAATAACTGTGTGTGAAAGAGAACATGCCAACTGTTTCACTAGAAGATCTAACTCAAGGACAGGTCTTTAGTGCTGTAGGACTCCTCCCGCATGAGATCAGCAAGAACTAACTAACTGAAATGTCTTGAGGTGTTGAGGGACAAGGCATTTTGGTCTGACCTGACCTTGTGACTTGATCTAGAACAGCTCCCCCCAAATATCACGGAGGACAAAATAATGGAAGTCTGTAGAAATCCTCCTGGATTCTTTCTTTTTTGTTCTTTTAATAATCATTCTGGTAGTTTCCAGTGTTTTCCTTTAGGACATAAGAAGCTTCCTTAATTTTGGTCCTCAAAGGCAGATGTCATTGCTCTCTGGATCTATGTGTTTCTGCTCCATCTGGTGTAGCACAAGTGTCAGCCTGGTCTTGCCCACCTGGCAGATACTTCCTCTGGCTTCTCCATGCTGGGTGATGGAGAGCTGTATTACTCATCTGTGTAGTCTTTTGACAAATATTGCACCTCATACTCTAGATATAGAAAATACTTCAGAAAAGGTATAGTCAGTGGATCAGAAAGACTGACAGGACATTTTCGTGTCAACATGTGAAGAGCATGTGAATACATGAACGTAATTTTAGAAAATAAACTTACTCAGGGAAAGAGACAAAAGGTATGCTATTTCAATAGGGTAGTCAGGGACAAATTCTGAATGGGTGACATTAGAGCATAGACATACATTATAATGCATGTGGGGGAGAATATTCTAGACAGAAATAAGAACAGGTGAAATCCCTTAGACAGAATGAACTTGGCATATCTGAGTGACAACAGGAAGATTAAGGAAGATGTTGTTTACTGAACCAGGAATAAAGATGATATTATTGAGACAGGATTTTATTAAGTGGTATGGTTTTACATGTAGGTAGAACAGTGAGTAAGGTCACATAGAACAGTGAGTAAGGTCACATGTTTTCAAAGTTTCACAATGATTTTAGGGTAGAGAAGAGACAATGGGAAGACATGAGTGAGTTCTGGGAAACAACTTGAGAGGGTTTCTCAGTATTTGAGATAAATGAGAGAGTCTAGAATGATAATAAGGCAAGTGCTAGAAAACAAATTGATTCAAGATATATTTGAGGATAGAGTCAACAGGATGTGTTGGTGAATTAAAAAGTCGATGCCAAAAAAAAAAAAGAAGAAATGAAGGTAATCTCCAAGGCTCTTTATTGAACAATTGGGTGTACATTGATGACATTTATTGAGATAAGGAAGACTAGAAAATAATAATATTGAGAAAGAAGGTGGGAAACAAAGAGTTCTGTTTTTAGATATTTAAAATTGCAATCTATCTCAGATGCTTAGGTGACATATTGCATAGGCAGAGAGAAATATGAATATGATGCTTAGGACAGAGATTCAAGCTGGAATTTGGTGTTTATAACCATAAATTAGAATGAGCTAAACTTGGCAGTAAGTGAAAGATGAAATATCCATGCTGACATGTAGGGATGGCAAAGTGAAAGTGAAGTCGCTCATTCGTGTCTGACTCTTTGCGACCCCATGGACTGTAGCCTACCAGACTTCTCTGTCCATGAGATTCTCCAGGCAAGAATTCTGGAGTGGGTTACCATTTCCTTCTCCAGGGGATCTTCCCGACCCAGGGATCGAACCCAGGTCTCCCTCATTGGAGGCAGACGCTTTAACCTCTGAGCCACCAGGGAAGCCCCAAGGGGCCTAAAAAGTCTTCAAATCTATAAAATAAAAAAAGTGCTGCTGCAACACAAAGCATCCTTCCTTGCAAAAGGGATGGACACCTGTAAGATGGCATCAAAAGCCAAATTGAAACTGTCTTTTCGTTCCCTTCCAATCACATTGGGACACTGGGTCAACTTACTACTCTTTAGTGACTTGTGATGGGGAGGTGTGTCTATGTACATGAACTATCTGGAGATGGACAGTTTTTGATTAAGAAATGTATTTAAAATAGGTAATTTTTTTCTCATTGTAAAGTATTCTTCCTGAAATTCTCTGCTAAGAAAGATTGAGGCCACAAGTCTTTCAAAGAGATCTTGAGGCTATTGTGTCCTACCTGGCATCAGGTCAGTATCTAAGAACAATTTAAGTTGGTATGACAGAAGATCACCTTAATGGGAAAATTGTTTTAAACTTTGAGACAAGGAGTCAAAGTTTAAGAATAAAATCAGGACTGGAAATGTGAATTCACATGTCTTACATATATATTGAGGTTTAAAACCATGAGTGTGGTCATGTTTTCCAAGAAAGAAACACGTCCACAGCAGAGTCAGACACAAAGTTGGATTCTCTATAAAGTAAATACCTTCTTATGTAACTGTTAAAAGGATAGATATAGAGAAATGTTTCAATAGAATTCATGTCTGTCACATGGCAGGTCTCCATAAATCTTTAACCAGTTAATGAAAGAATGGAATAAATGAAGATGTAATTGAGAGGAAGAGAAACACACCTGAACAAAAATCTGAAAGAAACAGTTATTGGGGTAGAGCCAAGACAGAGCAGCATCAAGGAAGCCAAAAAATAGAGAATTCTAAGAATTTAGAAATTGTTTACTATATCAAATGAGGAAGAGAAATTCAGTTCACAAGGAATCAACATCCCTGGTTCCTTGCTGACCTTGATGAGAACAATTTTAATATCAATAGCATATATTAGAATGCTAGGGAATACAGAGGAGAAGGCTTCCTGGAAGAAGTGATATTAGGCTTGAATCTTAAACAACCAGTAAGGGTTTTCTGGAAAAGTAAGAGAGGATTTAACATATTAGTTAATATTTTTTAAGCACTTTGTATCTTGTTCCTCAACTAATCCTTGACAACTCTATGGCCTGTGAACCTCATAAATAGTACCTTACTTTAGTCAAGTGCTAATAATGACAAGATAACTTTTTGAACACATAAGTGTGTCAGACCCTTTGTAAAGTACTACAGTTCACACAAAGGTGCTAGAAATACAGTCCAGTCTTCAGGATCCTTATGATGTATTTGCAAATGGAAAATAAATCAAGTTGACTTAGAAATTACATGTCTGGCCCTATATTCTGCTTTAAGGGCCCAGAGATAAAACCCACAAAACATGTCTGGGGAATTCATAGTTTCATGGTGCTTAACACACAGGTTAGTAGACAATTACAGTTTTATATGATAAATGGTATGAGTACAAAGGGCTCTGGGTACAAAGAGGAAAGATACCTAACCTAGATCAGGAAGAGGTCATGGAAAGCACAGAAGGACTAGTAAACTTTGAGCTCAGTCTTATAGAAGACACTACCCATAAACTCATCTAAGTAAAGCATAATGTCCTATAAGGGTTAACGCACACATTTGAAGGAGGAAGTTGCATTTGAGTATTTAGAATAAATGCCTGAAAAGTAAGATAGGAGGGTGAAAGCAATGAGAAAAAAAGCCTAGAAAGGGTGAATTTTGGCTGGAAATTGATGGCATTATATTATTCAGAAGACTGTGACTTTCTAACCTGTCAATGATGCCATATTTCTTAGTGAGCCTTCAAATAACATCATCTTTATTAACAGCTTCTACAAACCTACTAGTACGTTGTAGTTCTGCTTCAGCACTTCTGGATCCCAAATGGTCATCATCAGTCATTTCAAAGCCTTAGCTTATTTTATTTATGACTTGCTCCAATAAACACAATATTCCTACATGGAATTTAATGTGAACTTCTGTCAGTGATTACTATTCAACATGTGGCCTCTAATCTCCTCTGCACCCCATGGTACTTAATGAGCACTCACTCAACCAGAATTTATTGAGCACTTGCTACATGAATGGAACTGGGCCAGGTGCTTTACAGCAGTGTTTCTGAACTTATATTTTCTTTGACTGAATATTAATATCATCCTTCCTTTAATATCAATTGAAATTTCAAATTTTTCTTAAAAACAATAGCATTTAATGGAATAAATATATTCATAGAGCAAATTAATTTTGATCTAGAGAGGCATGAAGGCCTATCTTGGCTCACATAATGACTACAGAAAGACAAGAATGAATCTGCTTGCTTGTGAAAAGTTTTACCCTAAAATTAGGTATTCATTCAACATATATTTATCCAACCTCAAGTGTATGCTGAGTACTGACCATATTTGGGGTATATCATTCAGAGCAACATGTTAAAAAAGAAAAACAAAACTGACTTAGAGTTTTTGTTCCAGGAGGTTCAGACAGATAGCATTCACATGTATAGTAACTAAATGTATAATATATTTTAAGGTGAGAAGTACTATGGTAAAGAGTTAAGAGCTATGGGAGGGTTGGGTGGGTGTTGCTGTTTTAAAGAGGGCAGTAAACACCAGCTTTATTGAGGAGGTTACATTTGAGCAAAGAGTTGAAAGGATTCAAGGAGATACCTATGGAGGTATCAAGGGAGGAGCACTCCAAGTACAGAACACAGCCAACATGAAAGCCTTACAGTAGGAGTGGGCCAAGTGAGCAGAGGAACAGCAAGATGGCCTGACACCCTGAAGAGAGTGGGGTGAGTGTCAGCCAGAGTGGAAGAAGTGATGGTCAGAGAAGATGTTGGGGGTGGGGAGAGATTCTATATGTGTGTGTGTGTGTGTGAGAAAGAGACAAGAATCTTTAGTGAGTTACCCAAACAAAGATTACTTTTCTAATGAAGTCTGTGGTACACTTATTAGTGCAAATAATGGCCTCAAAAACACATTTGGAAGGATGCAGACAATGGAATCAAATCTTTCACAACGCTTCCCTTGAGTTCTTTTGCCACAGACGATGCAGTGGTTAATTCCAGAAATGGATATAGAGGGCCCTGCAGGGAGGCTACCTTTGTTCAAGCCCTGGCTCCATCACTTCTAGGCTAAGTTCTTTCCAGCCAGTTCCCTAACCTTTCTGTGTCTCATTTCCTCATGGAAAAAGAAACACTAGTCTTTCCATCATACTGATGTTGTGGGAATTAAGTGAGATAATATAGGTAAGACACTTGGAGGTTCTGAACCTCGAGGTGGTTGATTGCAAAAACCCCTGTCAGACACATACTAAATTCTCAGTCGATATCGCCTATTATTGTGGGTGAGAAGAGGGTTTCCTTCATGTGTTT
Organism: Bos indicus x Bos taurus; assembly: GCF_003369695.1. Classification (NCBI taxonomy): domain Eukaryota; kingdom Metazoa; phylum Chordata; class Mammalia; order Artiodactyla; family Bovidae; genus Bos; species Bos indicus x Bos taurus. Next base: position 74,273,014 of record NC_040077.1, read on the forward strand.
GGCGAAAATTTTTCACTCTGATGTCAGGAAAATATCTTCTGTGGACACAATAGATGAGATTTTGTACTTTCCTTCAAATCATTTTAAAGAGCTGTGTCCTTGAGAGGCTCATCAGTCTGAGAAGATGAAGAGATGTTTTAGTACCAATTCTCAATGTTCATAGATATATTTTGGCTATAAATGGTTGAAATATATCATAATGAACAAAAGTATCGGTATTTGTCCTCAAGGTTTTTATGTTCAGTGTATTCAAAGCTTCAAAAATATGTTTTTATTTGCTGAACATAGCTACAAAATATAACTCCAAGTAGTTAGAGCAAATGATTACATTTACCTGAAATAGTTCAGTTCCTATTGACCACTAATTGTCATATAACAGAGGAACTTTGGAATTAGTTTTCAAATTTGCACAGAGGAGGGCAAACATTTTTATCTTTATTTGTTTTCAGTGTCACTGAATGACAGCTGTCACAGCAAGGCTGAAGGCCTCTTGTCAATTAGCAGGCAGAGTTTTGGTTGGCACCATGGGGTACAGAATAATGGGGGGACTTTTAAAAATTAAAGTACACCTGTAACCACACATTCAGAGAAGGCAATGGCACCCCACTCCAGTACCCTTGCCTGGAAAATCCCATGGATGGAGGAGCCTGGTGGGCTGCAGTCCATGGGGTCACTAAGAGTCGGATATGACTGAGAGACTTCACTTTCACTTTTCACTTGCATGCATTGGAGAAGGCAATGGCAACCCACTCCAGTGTTCTTGCCTTGAGAATCCCATGGATGGAGGAGCCTGGTGGGCTGCAGTCCATGGGGTCGCTAAGAGTCGGACACGACTGAGAGACTTCACTTTCACTTTTCACTTTCATTAATTGGAGAAGGCAATGGCAACCCACTCCAGTGTTCTTGCCTGGAGAATCCCAGGGACGGGGGAGCCTGGTGGGCTGCCGTCTATGGGGTCTCGCAGAGTCGGACACAACTGAAGCAACTTAGAAGCAGTAGCAGCAGCAACCACACATTAATGTGTTTTTTTTTTTCTTCTTTTTATCTTTCTTTTCCTTTTCTTTTGGAAATTCTCACCACCCTTGTAGGCAAGACTGGCTCACGGTCAGAACATGAACTATTCATTAATTTCAAACTCAACTTGTTCACTCCAGGACATTTGACACAACATTAAAGAAAAAAAAAATCAGCTTTTATAAAAGTAGTATCTTAGGTTACAGAAAGCATCAATTATTCTGCATACTGTTGAGCACAATTCCTGTTATCAGTGGAGGCATTAAATCTAAAAAACAAAAGAGAGTGATAGTCATATGCTTGAAAAATGTTGTTGATCTCTTTAGCTATATTACAAATTTGGCATTTAACTAAAATATCTTTTAAAATTTGTAATCTGAGCATTATTTCCCAAAGCAGTTAGTCTGTGAATTTTATAAGTTCACCAGTGTTAATGATTTAAATTTTCTAAATAGTCTTTTTTATTTTATAAAAACTTTCTTAGCTTTGAAAGTGAAAGCCACTCAGTAGTGTCCAACTCTTTGCAACCCCATGGACTGTAGTCCACAGAATTCTCCAGGCCAGAATATTGGAGTGGGTAGCCTTTCCCTTCTCTCCAGGGGATCTTCCCAAATCAGGGATGGAACCCAGGTTCCCACACTGCAAGCAGATTCTTTACCAGCTGAGCCACAAGGGAAGCCCAAGAATAACGGAGTGGGTAGCCTATCACTTCTCCAGCAGATCTTCCCGACCCAGGAATCAAACTGGGGTCTCCTGTATTGCAGGTGGATTTTTTTACCAACTGAGCTATCAGGGAAGACCAAACTTGAAACTGAACTACCTGAAGCCAGTGGGCTTGGATACCTGATATTATTTAGTTCAGTATTGCTTTCCTTCATGTGCAAGAAAAATGCTTTGTAAAAAAATGAATCAACCTACTAAATAAAAAACATATTTAAAATATATAATACATATGCATTTTTATTCAAATAATTTTAAGTCAAGAACACTTTGGTAAGGTTTAAGATATACAATACAGAAGAATTTCTACATTATCTCTTGTATATAATACAAACTAGGAATATACTGAAGCTTGGCATTGATCTTGATATTTTACCAAAATCAGGTATTTCAATTCTATTTTGGTCTTCAAAAGGCTGACCATCTACTTCAATGTAATTTTTATTCTATAGTCAGATACATTACTATCAGTCTAAACACAAAGTCTTTAGTGCCATAAACAACACATACCATTTGGATTTGTTAATACCTAAATATTCTTTTTTAGATATAATAAGGCTTCTACAGATAAGTTGAAGTGAACAATTTTCTGCATACTTTACACATAAAAAATTTTTCACCTAGTTGAAGTATAAATGTATATTATCATTACAAGTTGATAAATTTAAATTTATGTTAAAAACCAATTAAACCTACTAAATTTATGTTAAAAACCAATAAGGAATGCATTAGTGAGACCATTTTGTCCTGGGAACTTTTGGATTACAGATTCAATCTCCTTATGCATTACTGGTTTCTGTTCAGATGCTATATTTCTTCTTGATTCATTCTTGATAGGTTGTTTGTTTCCAAGAATTTATCCATTTCTCTTTATTATCCAATAAACTGGTATATAATTGCTCACAGTTGTCTCTTGCAATCATATTTTTATGGTATCACTTATAGTCTTTCATTTCTAATTTTGAGTCTTCTTTTTTTTGTCTTAGTTAATCTACCTTAATTTTGTGAATTTTGTTTATCTTTTCACAAAAGCAACTTAATTTTGTTGATTTTTTTCATATAGTTTTTCTATTCTATGCTCTATTTCCTTCTTTCTGCTAACTTCAGGTTTAGTTTTTTTTTTTTTTCCTTCCTTTTCTAGTTTTTTGAGGTATAAAATTTGTTATTTATTTAAGATCTTTCTTCTTTTTAACACTGGCATTTATAGCTACAAACCTCCCTCTTAGTACTGCTTTTGCTGAATCCTATAAGTTTTAATGGGGCTTCCCTGGTGGCTCAGTGATAAAGAATCTGTCTGCCAATGCAGGAGATGTGGGTTTGATCATCAAGTTGGGAAGATCCCCTGGAGAAGGAAATGGCAACCCACTCCAGTATTATCACCTGGGAAATCTCATGGACAGAGGACTCTGATGGGCTATTCTCCATGGGGTCACAGGAGTTGGACATGACTTAGCAACTAAACAACAACACATAAATTTTGATATGTTGTGTTTTGATTTTCATTTGTCTCAAAGCATTTTCTAATTTCCCTATGATTTCTTTTTTTACCTATTTGTTCTTCAGAAGCCAGTTATTTAATTTTGACACATTTGTGAATTTTCCATTTTCCCTCCTATTATTGATTTCTAGATTAATATTAATATCATTGTGATTAGAAAAAATACTTGGTATTATTTTTTATTACTTGGTATTAATTTTTAAAATTTTTATGAATTATTTTGTGAACTAAAATGTCATCTACCCTAGAAAATGTACCACAGGCTCTTGAGAAAAATCTGTTTTTGGTTGTTCAGTAAAATACTCTGTATATCTGTAAATCCATTTGGTCTATATATTATTCAAGAAGAATTAACACTAAGCCTTTTCCAAAAATTTGAGGAAGCAGGAACATTTTCAAGTTCATTTTGTGAGACCTGCTAGTATCCTGATGCCAAAGCCAGACTAAGATCACACAAGAAAATAAAACTACAGGCTAATATCCCTGATGAACACAAATGCAAAAGTCTTTAATAAGATACTAGTAAACTGAATTCAACACCATTTTTAATAGATCATATATAATTGCCATGTAGAATTCATCCCTGGGATGCAAAGATAGTTCAAGATATACAAATCAATTAATGTGATACATCTCAACAGAATGAAAGATGAAAGTCAGATGACCATTTTAACTGATGTAGAAAAAGCATTTGACAAAAGTTAACATTCTTTAAGTATAAAAATACTCAATAAATTGTGTATACGAGAATTTACCTCAACATAATGAAAGACTTTTGTGAAAATCCCACAGCTATCATCATAAAGTTTGTTAAAAAACTTTTCCTCTAGGATCAAGGATGACTACTCTTACCACTCCAATTAAATATAGTACTAGAAATTTTACCCAGAGCAATTAGGCATAAAAGAAATAAAAGGTGTCCAAATCAGAAAAGGAGATGTAAAATTATCTTTGTTTGGAGATGAAATGATCTTATTGCAGAAAATTCTAATCACTGCCCAAAAAATGTAAGACTAACAAATACATTCAATAAAATAGCTGAACACAAAATTAACATATGAAAGTCAGTTGCGTTTGTATACATTAAGGGCACACTAGCCAAAAAGAAAATCAAGAAGACAATCTTATTTACAGTTAAAGTGAATGAAAGTCACTCAGTCATGCCTGACTCTTTGTGACCTCATGGATTGTATAGTCTATGGAATTCTCCAGGCCAGAATACTGGAGTGGGTAGCCTTTCCGTTCCCCAGGGGATCTTCCCAACAATAGGGATAGAAGTCAGGTCTCCCACATTGCGGGCAGATTCTTTACCAGTTGAGCCACAGGGGAAGCCCAAGAATACTGGTGTGGGTAGCCTATCCCTTCTCCAGCAGATCTTCCTGACCTAGGAATCGAACCAGGAATCTCCTGCATTGCAGGAGAATTCTTTACCAACTGAGCTATCAAGGCAGCCCTTATTTACAGTAACATAAAAATAAAATACTTAAGAATAAACTCAACTAAAGTGATAAAAGATTTGTACACTGAAAACTACCGTCAACTGGTGAACAAAGCTAAAGACACAAATATTAGGTTAGTGCAAACATAATTGTGATTTTAAACCATGAATTCTAAATGATTATATTAATAATTAGGCTTAAACACATCTTTTATTAATCAAAATAGGAACCATTACAAGCAACATAATTTTGCACTGAGAAAACAGTTCGTTTATTCCTGTAGCATGTAAATCTGCGCTTTGGGATTCAAAGAACACTTGGAAAGCATTTTCTGCCTCCTGCTGGTTGTGGAAGCATTTTCCCTGCAAAAAGTTGTTGAGATGCTTGAAGTGACGGTTGGTAAGAGGCCAGGTGAATATGGTGGATGAAGCAAAACTTCCATAGTCCACTTCCTTCACGTTTTGAAGCATTGGTTGTGCAACCCGTGGTTGGACACTGTTGTGGAGAATAGTTAGACCCTTTCTATTGACCAAAGCCAGCTGTAGGCATTGAGGTTTTCAGTGCTTCTCATTTATTTGCTGCCTCTTGGCCTGGAGAATCCTGTTTACAAAGGAGCCTGGTAGGCTACAGTTCATGGGGTTGCAAAAAGTTGGACATGAATGCACGACTAACGCTTTCACTTTCATCGAGTTGCTGAGCATACTTCTCAGATATAATGGTTTCACCCAGGATTCAGAGAGCTGTAGTGGTCAAGAGCAGACCACCAAACAGTGACCATGATCTTTTTTGGGGTGCAAATTTGGCTTTGGGAAGTGCTTTGGAGCTTCTTCACTGTCCAACCACTAAGCTTGTTGTCCCCAGTTGTTGCATGATATATACTTTTTGTCACACATCACAATTCAATCATGAAATGGTTCATTGTTGTTGCACAGGATAAGAGAAGACAACATTTCAAACTGATGATTTTTTTTTTAATTTTTTTTATTTTTTTTTAATCTTTGGTCAGCTCATGAGGCACCCACTGATTGAGCTTTTTCACCTTTCAAATTTGCTTCAAATGCTGATTGGCCATAAAATGGTCGACATTGAGTTCTTCAGCTATTTCTTGTATAGTTCTAAGAGAGCAGCTTCAGTTACTGCTCTCCATTGGCTGACCACTACACTGTTCATCTTCAAGGTTCTCGTCTCTTTTGCAAAACATCTTGAAGCATCACTGCACTGTATGTTTGTTAGCAGTTCCTGGGCCAAATGTGTTTTTGAGTTGTCTCCTCTGCTTTATGATCCATTTTGAACTCAAAAAGGAAAATCGTTCAAATTTGCTTTTTGCCTAACATCATTTCCATAGTATAAAGTAAATATAAAATACACAGCAAGTAATAAGTCATTAGCAAAATACCATAAGGCCAGGAAGCTGCATTAAAATGATGTATAACATAACCACATTTATTTAAGAATGTATTTCAATAACAAATAGCAAAGTTCGACAATGCAAAATCACAATTATTTTTGCACCAACCTAATACTAGGAAAGACACCCCATGTTCATGGATTGGAAGACTTAATAACTAAAATGTGTGCACCACCAAGAGTGACCCAGATTGAAAGCAATTCCTTCAAAATCTGAATGACATCTTTTAATAGAAATAGAAAAATCCATCCTAAAGTTCACATGAAATCACAAAAGTCCCTTATAACCAAAGCAATCTTAAAAATGAACAAAAATGGAAGCATTGCACTTTCTAATTTCAAAGTATATTTAAGCCCACAGTAATTAAAGCAGTATGATACAGGGATAAAACTAAACAAATAGAGTAATAGTATAGAAAGACCAGAAATAAGCCCATACACATATGGTCAACTAATTTTGACAAGGATGCTTAGAATACAAAAGGAAGTAATTTCTTCAGCAATGGTGTTCAGAAACTGGTTCAATTCAGTTCAGTTCAGACGGTCAGTCGTGTCCGACTCTTTGTGACCCCATGAACTGCAGCATACCAGGCCTCCCTGTCCATCACCAACTCCCGGAGTTCACTCAAACTCATGTTCATTGAGTCAGTGATGCCATCAGCCATCTCATCTTCTGTCATCCCCTTCTCCTCCTGCTCCCAGTCTTCCCCAGCATCAGGGTCTTTTCCAATGAGTCAACTCTTCACATGAGGTGGCCAAAGCATTGGAGTTTCAGCTTTAGCATCATTCCTTCCAAAGAATACACAGGACTGATCTCCTTTAGAATGGACTGGTTGGATCTTCTTGCAGTTCAAGGGACTCTCAAGAGTCTTCTCCAACACCACAGTTCAAAAGCATCAATTCTTCAGCGCTCAACCTTCTTCACAGTCCAACTCTCACATCCATACATGACCACAGGAAAAACCATAGCCTTGATTAGATGGACCTTTGTTGGCCAAGTAATGTCTCTGCTTTTGAATATGCTGTCTAGGTTGGTTATAATTTTCCTTCCAAAGAATAAGCATCTTTTAATTTCATATCCACATGCAAAAAAATAAAACTGGACCCTTAACTCATACCATGAAAAAAATTAAATCAAAATAGACTAGAGATTTAAACATAAGAGCTAAAACTGTAAAACTCTTAGAAGAAAACACAGAGGAAAAATCTTCATGACACCAAAGAATGACTAATTGAATATGACACCAAAAACCCAAGCAACAAAAGTTAAATTAGGTAAGTGGGTTTACAGTAAGCTAAAAAGCATGGGCACAGAAAAGGAAATAATCATCAGAGTAAAAAGATAACTTAAGGGTGAAAATATTTGCAAACCATGTATCTGATAAGTGGTTGAAATCCATAGTATATAAGGCACTTCTACACTCCACAACAACAACAACAAAATAATCCAATTAAAAAATGAGCAAAGAAATTTACAGGTCATTAAAAAAAAAAGAATGACTATCAGGTTCATGAAAAGATGTTCTACATCACTAATCCTCAGAGAAATGCAAGTCAAATCCAAATAAGATATCACCTCACACCTATTAGAATGACAATTGTAATTTTTTAAAATAAGTACTGGTGATAATATGGAGAAATAGGAACTCTTATGTACTGTTGGTGGTTATGTGAGATAGTGCAACCACTATGGAAAACAGCATGAAGTATACCCTATGGAAAATTATTCAACAATGACAAGGGAGGAAATCTTGCCATTGCTGACACCATAGACATACCTTGAGAGCATTGTGCTAAGTGAAGTAAGTCAGTCTGAGAAGGAGACATGCTCTCTGGGAAGAATACTCTATTATTCAACTTATATGATGTATCTAAAAGAGTCAAATTTGAGATTTCAAAGATTGAAACATTATTAAAATGTGCTATACAATATGTTAATAATACTTTTAAAAAGTTCCAGATGGATTATTCTTTTTCAGAAAATAATATACTGAGGTGAAATCCATACAACATAAAATTGACCCTTTTAAAGTGAAAAATGGCCACATGATGCAAAGAATTGACTCATTAGAAAAGACCCTGATGCTGGGAAAGATTGAAGGCAGGAGAAGGGGATGACAGGATAAGATGGTTGATGGCATCACCAACTTGATGGACATGAGTTTGAGCAAGCTCCCCGGGGGCTGGTGATGGACAAGGAAGCCTGGTGTGCTGCAGTCCATGGGGTCGCAAAGACATGACTGAGTGACTGAACTGAACTGAAAGTGAAAAATTCAGTGATACTGATACATTTGCAAAATGTTCTACGGCCTCCACCTTTATGAAGTTCCAAAACATTTCCATTGTGCTTATGCCAAAGTAGAACTCACTAACATAGTTTTTCCCTTTTCTCTCCTCCCCTCTGACCCTGGAAACCACCCACCTGTTTTTCTGTCTCTAAAGATTTAACTATCCTTGATATTTCATATACATAGAATTCTATGATATGTGAGGGCTTCCCAGGTGGCACTAGTGGTAATGAATCAAGCTGCCAATGCAGGAGACATAAGAGAAGTGGATTCTATTCCTGGGTTGGGAAGATCCCCTGGAGGAAGGCATGGCAATCCACCCCAGTATCCTTGCTTAGAGAAGCTCATGGACAAAGGAGCCTAGCAGTCTATCTAGTCCATGGGGTTGCAAAGAATCAGACATGACTGAAGTGATTTAGCACAGATGCACAATATGTAACCTTTTGTATCTGGCTTTTTTCCTTTAGCATATGTTTTTGAAGTTTATTCACTTTGTAGCATGCATCAGTGCTTCCTTTACTTTGATGACTGAATAATAGTCCATTGAACAATTTGCTGATGCATTCATTTTTGATGGACATTTGTTCAGTTTCCATCTTTTAGCTATTGTGAATATAACTGCCATAAACATACAAGTAGGTGTACTTGTTTGGGTACCTGTGGATATATAATAGTGTAATTATGGGTTCATGTGGTCTTTGGATGTTTAACGTCTTGAGGAACTGCCAAAATGTTTTCCACAATGTTGAACAATTTTACAGGATTGCCTTCACTACATGAAGATTCGACATCCCTACATCCCTGCCAAACTTACTATTTTCTGGTCTTCTGATTTTTAGTCATCCTAGTGTGACTGAAGGAAATGGCAACCCACTCCAGAGTTCTTGCCTGGAGAATCCCAGGGACGGGGAAGCCTGGTGGGCTGCCGTCTATGGGGTCGCAGAGAGTCGGATACGACTGAAGTGACTTAGCAGCAGCAGTGTGACTGAAGCACTACTCCCTTGTGATTTTTATTTGCATTTTTCTAATAGTGAATAGCTTTTACTATTTTTTTTCCTTGAGAACACTGCCCTTCCTCTGGCACCACTGACATCATACTTACAGCACTAGGATCTCCCACTTCACTCCATCATAGAAATGCTCCTGTGCATCCCCTTAGGATGATGTCCTCTGACCTGGAATCCATGGAAGCTACAGGGCCTGCCTTTGTCTCTTTTTCCAGGTTTGTCTGGGGTGCCTGATGTCCCCTCACTGTCCTCAAATGGTACCACGTGACTCCAGACTTCACTCACATGCCCCTCTGCTATCAGGAGGATGGTGAAGTTCTCATCTACCTCTTTCTGATTACCTACAAATTGAACTTTCCAGGAGGCTCTATCCTTATAAACCTGGGTGGTTTATGTGACTTTCTCCCTGATTTGCAATGTCCGCACGCAGAAGCACCTGGTGCCCCCAAGCAGGCTCCAAGTCACCACAGCCTACCAGCCTGAGGGTCACCACTGCCGCCATCTTGCAGGCTGACCTTTGACCTTGCATACTGGTGTTTGGAGCAGGCCAAAGGACAGATACAGTATAGACCTAACAGAAGCAGAAGATATTAAGAGGTGTCAAGAATACATAGAACTGATGCAAATGTTTTCTTTTTAATGGCTGAGTAATACTCCATTGTGTATATGTACCACAGCTTTCTTACCCATTCATCTGCCTATGGACATCTAGGTTGCTTCCATGTCCTGGCTATTATAAACAGTGCTGCTCAGCCATTAAAAAGAAAACATTTGCATCAGTTCTAATGAGGTGGATGAAACTGGAGCCTATTATACAGAGTGAAGTAAGCCAGAAAGAAAAACACCAATACAGTATAATAATGCATGTATATGGAATTCAGAAAGATGGTAACAATAACCCTGTGTATGAGACAGCAAAAGAGACACTGATGTATAGAACAGTCTTATGGACTCTATGGGAGAGGGAGAGGGTGGGAAGATTTGGGAGAACGGCATTGAAACATGTAAAATATCATGTATGAAACGAGATGCCAGTCCAGGTTCGATGCACGACACTGGATGCTTGGGGCTAGTGCACTGGGACGACCCAGAGGGATGGTATGGGGAGGGAGGAGGGAGGAGGGTTCAGGATGGGGAACACATGTATACCTGTGGCAGATTCATTTTGATATTTGGCAAAACTAATACAATTATGTAAAGTTTAAAAATAAAATAAAATTTAAAAAAATACATAGAAGAACTGTACAAAAAGAGCTTCACAACCAAGATAATCATGGTTGTATGATCACTCACCTAGAGCCAGACATCCTGGAATGTGAAGTCAAGTGGACCTTAGAAAGCATCACTACGAACAAAGCTAGTGGAGGTGATGGAATTCCAGTGGAGCTATTTCAAATCCTGAAAGATGATGTTGTGAAAGTGCTGCACTCAATATGCGAGCAAATTTGGAAAACTCAGCAGTGGCCACAGGACTGGAAAAGGTCAGTTTTCATTCCAATCCCAAAGAAAGGCAATGCCAAAGAATGCTCAAACTACCGCACAATTGCACTCATCTCACATGCCAGTAAAGTAGTGCTCAAAATTCTCCAAGCCAAGCTTCAGCAGTATGTGAACCGTGAACTTCCAGATGTTCAAGCTGGTTTTAGAAAAGGCAGAGGAACCAGAGATCAAATTGCCAACATCCGCTGGATCATCAAAAAAGCAAGAGAGTTCCAGAAAAACATCTATTTCTGCTTTATTGACTATGCCAAAGCCTTTGACTGTGTGGATCACAATAAACTGTGGGAAATTCTGAAAGAGATGGGAATACCAGACCACCTGACCTGCCTCTTGAGAAACCTCTATGCAGGTCAGGAAGCAACAGTTAGAACTGGACATGGAACAACAGACTGGTTCCAAACAGGAAAAGGAGTACGTCAAGGCTGTATATTGTCACCCTGCTTATTTAACTTATATGCAGAGTCCATCATGAGAAACGCTGGGCTGGAAGATGCACAAGCTGGAATCAAGATTGCCGGGAGAAATATCAATAACCTCAGATATGCAGATGACACCACCCTTATGGCAGAAAGTGAAGAGGAACTCAAAAGCCTCTTGATGAAAATGAAAGTGGAGAGTGAAAAAGTTGGCTTAAAGCTCAACATTCAGAAAACGAAGATCATGGCATCCGGTCCCATCACTTCATGGGAAATAGATGGGGAAACAGTGGAAACAGTGTTAGACTTTATTTTTGGGGGCTCCAAAATCACTGCAGATAGTGACTGCAGCCATGAAATTAAAAGATGCTTACTCCTTGGAAGGAAAGTTATGACCAACCTAGATAGCATATTGAAAAGCAGAGACATTACTTGGCTGACAAAGGTCCGTCTAGTCAAGGCTCTGGTTTTTCCTGTGGTCATGTATGGATGTGAGAGTTGAACTGTGAAGAAAGCTGAGCACCGAAGAATTGATGCTTTTGAACTGTGATGTTGGAGAAGACTCTTGAGAGTCCCTTGGACTGCAAGGAGATCCAACCAGTCCATTCTGAAGGAGATCAGTCCTGGGTGTTCATTGGAAGGAATGATGCTAAAGCTGAAACTCCAGTACTTTGGCCACCTCATGCGAAGAGTTGACTCATTGGAAAAGACTCTGATGCTGGGAGAGATTGGGGGCAAGAGAAGAAGGGGACGACAGAGGATGAGATGGCTGGATGGCATCACGACTCAATGGATGTGAGTTTGAGTGAACTCTGGGTGTTGGCGATGGACAGGGAGGCCTGGTGTGCTGCAATTCATGGGGTTGCAAGGAGCCGGACACGGCTGAGCGACTGAACTGAACTGAACTGAACTGATGCATGCTCACTGTGTTTTTTCATTGTGCTTTTCAGGCATTCCCATATCTCCTTTGGGAAAATATATGCTCAAGTCTCTTTCTTCTTAAATTGAGTAGTTTGTCTTTTTGTTGTTGACTAGTAAGTTTTCTTTATGTGTTCTAGATACTGAAACCTTATCAGAAATGTAATTGGTATATAATTTTCTCCAGTTCTCTAAGTTTTCTTTCATCATCTTGATAATGTCTTTTGACACATTAAAGTTTTTAATGTGTTATCTCTGTATTCTTTTGTTGCTTGGGCTTTCTTTGTCATTTCTAAAGAATCCATTACCAAGTCTTATGTCTTAAAGATTTTCATCTATATTTTCTCCTGTGTTTTATGGTTTTAGCTGTTGTATCTAGCTCATTTATCCATTCTGAGATTATTTTTGTATATGGTAAAATGTTGGGTCTAATTTTATTCTTTTTAATGTTGATATACATTTTTCCCAACACCATTGGTAAAAGAGACTCTTCTTTCCCATATAGTCATCTTGGGCCACATCAGAAATCAGCAGAGGGAATGGCAACCCACTCCAGTATTCTTGCCTGGAAAACCACATGCACAGAGCAGCCTGGTGGACTACAGTCCATGGGGTCTCAAAAGAGTCAGACACGCCTGAGCAGCTATCACTTTCACTTTCATAGATGTATAGGTTTACTTATGGATTCTCACTCTAGTCCATTGATCTATATGTTTATGTGTGTCATTGCCACGCTATTTTGGTTACTATAGCTTAGTACAAAGTTTTGAGGTTGGGAAATTTGAAACCTCTGACTTTGTTCTCCATTTTCAAGATTGTTGGCTACTTAGAGCCCTGTTAAATTTCATATAATTTTAAGCACTGGATTTTCCAAATTTTCAAAAAAGGCCATTAGAGTTTGGACAAAGATTTCAATAAATCTGGAGATCATTTGATATCTTAACAAAATTAAGTCTTCCAATCTATGAAAAGGGGGTGCCATACCACTTATTTAAATCTTTAATTTGTTTTAGCAGCATTTCAAAATGTTTAATATGTATATCTTGTACCTCCTTGGTTAAAGTATTTCCTAGGTATTTTATTATTTCTTAAATTATGAAAAAATATACATAACACTTTAACCATATTTATCATACAATTTAGTGGCATTAAATATAGACAGTAATCACCACTGTCCATCTTGTGAATTTTTCATAACCTCGATCATATACTCTATACCATTAAACAATGATTTTCTATTAGCCCATCCTCTCCTCACTGAATGGTCTTGGCACTTGAAGCATTTTGCTAGGACTGCCGTAAATTGTGAGGTCACTATACCTAATATTTTGACAGCCTTTTCTCCCTGTGTGTTCACATGGCTTTCCCTCTGAACCTGTGTCCAAATTATCTTTTCTCATAAACACGCTACTCATAGAAGGTTAGGGCCCACTCTAATGACCTAATATTAATTTAATTACCCTTCCATTATGTTTGCTATTTAACACACTGGGGGTTAGGAGTTCAGCTTCTGAATTCTGGGAAGGTATAATTGGACCCATAAGTTGCAACCTAGAAAAAAGTAATTTGATGACAAATGCAAATGTTTATTTGTTATTGTTGTTCAGTTGCTAAGTCATGTCAATTCTGTGACCCCATGGACTGCAGCATGTCAGTCTCACCTGTCCTTCACTATCACCTGGAGTTTGCTCAAACTCATGTCCATTGAGTCAATAATGTTATCTAACCATCTCTTCCTCTGCTGCCTCCTCCTTTGCCTTCAGTCTTTTCTTGCATCAGAACAAGGTCTTTTCCAATGAATCAGTTCTTCACATCAGGTGGCCAAAGTATTAGAGCTTCAGTATCAATTCTTTCAATGAATATTCAGGTTTGATTTGATCTCTGATTTGATCTCCTTGCAGTCCAAGGGATTTTCAAGAGTCTTCTCCAGCACCATAATTCAAAAGTGTCAGTTCTTTAGTGCCCAGTCTTCTTTATGGACCAACTCTCACATCTGTACATGACAACTGGAAGAACCATAGCTTTGACTATACAGAATTTTGTCAACAAAGTGATGTCTTTGCTTTTTAATACAATGTCTAAGTTTGTCTCTATCTTCTACAATTGTTCTACTTATCTGTTTTCATGTCAGAACCATATTGTTTTATTTACTGTATTTGTGTTAGAAGTTTTGAAATCAGGAAATGTGGGGTTTCCAAATTCTTCTCTGATTCTGGCTATTCAGGGTCCCCTGATATTCTGCATGAACTTTAGAATGAATTTTTCTACTTCTGGAAAAAAAAATCCACACTGTTAGGATTTTGATAGAGATTGTATTCAATCTGTAGATCACTTTGAGCAATATGGCCATCTTAAAAATATTAAATTTTGCAGTCTATGAATCTTTATTTTTGTCTCCATTTTTTTTTTCTTCAATGCTTTTAGATTTCAGTGTACAAGTCTTTCACTTCTTTGGTTGGATTTATTCCAAGGTATTTTATTCTTTGGATACTAATTTAAATGAAATAATTTTAATAATTTAGATTTTAATAATTTCTTTTTCAGAATGCTTGTTGTTAGTTGCTTTTTAAATAATTGATTTTGGAATGTGGATTGTGAATGCTGCAACTTTGCTGAATTAGTTATTAGCTCTACAGTTTTTTTTTTTTTTAACTGTTGCTGAATCTTTTGAGTTTTCTACATATAAGACTATTACTATTTTTGCAGAGATAATTTTACCTCTTTCTTTACCATTTGGATGACTTTTTTTGGGCTTCCCTGGTAGCTCAGTTGGTAAAGAATCCACCTGCAATGCAGGAGACCCAAGTTAGATTCCTGGGTCAGGGAGATCTGCTGGAGAAGGGATAGGCTACCCATTCCAGTATTCTTGGAGTTCACTTGTGGCTCAGCTGGTAAAGAATCCACCCACAGTGTTGGAGACCTGGGTTTGATTCCTGGGTTGGGAAGATCCCCTGGAGAAGGGAAAGGCTAACCACTTCAGTATGCTGGCCTGGAGAATTCCAAGGAGGTCCCAAAGAGTTGGACAGGGCTGAGTGAGTTTCACTTTCACTTTGTTACCTTCTGTAGTATAATTACTCTGGCTAGAGCTTCCAGTACTGTGTTGAATAGAAGTGGCAAAAGCAGGCATCCTTGCTTGTTCCTGGTCTTAGGGAAAAAACACTTTCTGTTTTTCACCTTTAAGTATGATATTAGCTTGTCTTATTCATTTATTTATTTTTTACCATATAGTCTTTATTAAGTTAAGGAAGTTTCCATCTATCTCAAGTACATAGAATGTATTTATTATGAATGGATATTAGGTTTTATCAAGTGTTTTTCCTACATCAATTGAGATCATCAGATTATTTCCCCCTTCATTTCACTGCTTTATTACATTAAGTGTATAATAAATGTACATTACATCGGTTGATTTTCATGTATTGAACCTTCCTTACATCCCAAGAATAAATCTCACCTGGATATACTATATAATACTTGCAACATCCTGTTTGCCTGTTTTTGTTGAGTTATTTTTCATCTATATGTATGAGATATTGTTCTGGAATTACTTTTCTTGTGCTGTCTTTAACTGGTTTTGATGTAAGGGTATGATTTAGGAAGTGTTTTTGCCTTTCCTATTTTTTGAAAGAGTTTGAAAAGTAATAGTATTTTTTTTTTAATTGGAATGTAATTGCTTCACAATATGCCAGCAAATTTGGAAAACTCAGCAGTGGCCACAGGACTGGAAAAGGTCTGTTTTCATTCCAATCCCAAAGAAAGGCAATGCCAAAGAATGGTCAAACTACCACACAATTGCACTCTTCTCACATGCTAGTAAGGTAATGCTCAAAATTCTCCAAGCCAGGCTTCAGCAATATGTGAACCATGAACTTCCTGATGTTCAAGCTGGTTTTAGAAAAGGCAGAGGAACCAGAGATCAAATTGCCAGCATCCGCTGGATCATAGAAAAAGCAAGAGAGCTCCAGAAAAACATCTATTTCTGCTTTATTGACTATGCCAAAGCCTTTGACTGTGTGGATCACAATAAACTGTGGGAAATTCTGAAAGAGATGGGAATACCAGACCACCTGATCTGCCTCTTGAGAAATTTGTATGCAGGTCAGGAAGCAACAGTTAGAACTGGACATGGAACAACAGACTGGTTCCAAATAGGACAAGGAGTTCGCCAAGGCTGTATATTGTCACCCTGCTTATTTAACTTCTATGCAGAGTACATCATGAGAAATGCTGGACTGGAATAAACACAACCTGGAATCAAGATTGCCAGGAGAGATATCAATAATCTCAGATATGCAGATGATACCACCCTTAAGGCAGAAAGTGAAGAGGAACTCAAAAGCCTCTTGATGAAAGTGAAAGTGGAGAGTGAAAAAGTTGGCTTAAAGCTCAACATTCAGAAAACGAATATCATGGCATCCGGTCCCACCACTTCATGGGAAATAGATGGGGAAACAGTGGAAACAGTGTCAGACTTTATTTTTCTGGGCTCCAAAATCACTACAGATGGTGACTACAACCATGAAATTAAAAGACACTTACTCCTTGGAAGGAAAGTTATGACCAACCTAGATAGCATATTCAAAAGCAGAGACATTATTTTGCCAGCAAAGGTTAGTCTAGTCAAGGCTATGGTTTTTCCTGTGGTCATGTATGGATGTGAGAGTTGGACTGTGAAGAAGGCTGAGCACCGAAGAACTGATGCTTTTGAACGTGGTGTTGGAGAAGACTCTTGAGAGTCCCTTGGACTGCAAGGAGATCCAACCAGTCCTTTCTGAAGGAGATCAGCCCTGGGATTTCTTTGGAAGGAATGAAGCTAAAGCTGAAACTCCAGTATTTTGGCCACCTCATGCGAAGAGTTGACTCATTGGAAAAGACTCGGATTCTGGGAGGGATTGGGGGCAAGAGGAGAAGGGGACGACAGAGGATGAGATGGCTGGATGGCATCACTGACTCGATGGACATGAGTCTGGGTGAACTCCGGGAGTTGATGATGGACTGGGAGGCCTGGTGTGCTGCGATTCATGGGGTCGCAAAGAGTTGGACACGACTGAGTGGCTAATCTGATCTGATCTGATCTGAATTGCTTTACAATGTTGTGTTGGTTTCTGTTCTACAACAGTGTGAATCAGTCATAAGTATACATATATCTCCTTCCTCTTGAGCCTCTCTCCCACCCCTGCCTTTCCACCCCTCGAAGTTATCAAAGAGCACCAGGTTGAGCTCCTGTGTTATACAGCAAGAGAAGTATTAGTTTAATTCCTTTTTAAATTATGTTAAATGTCATCAATGCCGCCATTGGGTCAGTGTATTTCTTTGGAGGCTTTTGATTATTGACTTAATCTCTTTGTTTGTTAAAAGTTTATTTAGATTTTCTATTTGTTCTTAAGTCAGTTTTGGTGTTTTATATATTTCTACAAACTTTTCCATTTAATATATGTTTTTTAACTTGGTATATAATTATTCATAGTATTCTCTAGTAATCCTTTTAATTTCTGTAAAGTTGGTAGTAATGTCCCAGTTTTCACATCTGACTTTAGGTGTTTGTATCTTCTAATTTTTCTTAGTCTGTGTAGGTAATGGTTGGTTAATATTGTTGATCTTCCCAAAGGACCAACTTTTGATTTCAGTTACTATTGTTTTTATATTCTTTAGTTTGAACATAACTTTCTAAATGTAGCAATATACACAGATAATTTTGCATACCCTATTTTCCCAAATAAACTCCTAGACTTTCCTCCCAGAGTTTTGGTAATCACCAGACTTAATTAGGACAGACAAACTCAGTAATTTAAAATAAAGTCTATTCAAGTCCATCTGGAATCAAGAAACCAAGATCCCACATTGGAAATTTCAAGATAGTATCTTCAAGACCACTATCAAGCTGAAGAAGGTGGCCAGGGGCAAGTGAAAACACCACGAAACTTTCTTATTATTTTTAATTTTTCTTCTTGATTCAGCATCACTTGATTGCTATAAACTTTTATTTTCCAGAGTTCTGACCAAGTAGATTCTGATTATTGCTTATTTTTAATCTTTTTGTGAAGGAACAAGAGTTTGGAGCTTCCTACTCCATCAGTTTGCTGAGCTCATACTTCCAGATTTATCTTTAATCTTGGAAGCTAATTCTATGAGAGTAATAATCAGTTTTGGCTTCAGTGTCCAGCTAGTTTAAAAAACTAGGATTTTTTTTTCGACATTTGGCAAAAATATGTATTCACTGTACCTTAATATGAACATTGTAAGCTATTCATTCTTGCCATAGACTTTATTTATCCCTATTTTTCTGAAACATAAATATTAGAAGTATTAATAAGGTTGTGTAGCTTACATTTTGGAGAAATTAATGTTATTGTTCTTGACTTGACTATCTGCAATGTTTACTCATTTCTGAACCCTAAGAAGCAAACTTTCTTAAAAGTTTTATAACTAGGATCTGCCATTTAGCACACAGCTCAATTTAATGATGTCCAAAGTCAGATTAAAATGCCCTTAATTTGACAACATACTCATTTCCAGCATAGAGATTTTAAGAAGAATGTTTTAAAATGGAAAATGTTATAAAAATAATCTCCTTGAGTTCAAACCCAATATAGCTACTAAGACCTACAAGCAAGAAACAGTCTGTCTTTTAACTTGGTTATACTTACAGACAAAAAACCCCACCTTATTTGAATTTATAATATATAGCAGCATTCTAAAATTAAACTGTAGCAGTACTCCCATTCTTCAGAGTTAACAGACAGGTCCTGCCTCTTATTAAGTTGATTTGGACTTGAATAATTCCTTACTCATCTCTTTTATTTCTTCACTATCATGCATGCATTTACATCAAGCAATAAGTATGTTTTTATACAAGTATATATTTCAGTGATACCCAAATAAATTTCATTACAATATAGAGTATACTTGTTTCAACTGAAAATACGTTCTCCATCAAATAAACCAGATAGGTTTCTAGGCCATTGTACTTGTCCTCTGACTCCTCTTTCCATCTGCCACCATAGAAAAGCCTTGACTCTACAGGATGGGAACATAACATTATTACATCTCTTTCTACTTCAAAGACAACTTATATGCTTTTAAGATCCTGAAACTATAAAATATTAGTGCCCCTAATCCCTTAGGAAATGAATGATCATTTGCAACACCTTAACTTAAAGACTAAGAAACTGAGGATCTGTGAGGTGTGTTGACTTTTCCAGGGTCACATAATGAGTCAGCATAATGAGAACATGAAGGATTAAATGCTGAAATGAATACTGTAGATAACAGTTACACAAAAGGCAGAAATGGAAAGGATTTGAATTATTTGAAGGCTAGTGAATATTACACAGCACTTAAACTTTCACAGCACAGAAAAATATAGGAAAGCATTTAAAATAGGGACACCACAATCCATAAAAAGGTATGGGTAGCTTGTTTTCAACCAAGACCTACTTGGCATAGAAAGTATATCTTGGGAAAGGTAAGGAATTAACACCCATTAGTATACAAATCTCTGTTTTGTGCAACATCTGTTTTCTCATTGTTAAAATCAATCCAAGAAACTAGTGCCATTAAGTCTGTCTAACTCTGATATCCATGTGACTTCCACCATTGCACACTGAGTTCCAAGAGGTTGAGCAACAGAGTTATTAAATCAATCTACATTTGGGGAGGGGGGATTCAAAGACAGTGTCCAGCAGGTAGTTTTAATGCTGAGGCAAGCGATAAGCTGTTCAGGACAACCATGCCATGGTTAACTTCTATGACATTTAAAAAATTTTGCTTTCATTATAAATAATTGCAGTCTTATAAAAAAGGACAGTGAAAGTGTTAGTGAAAGTGAAAGTGTTAGTCGCTCAGCTGTGTCCGACAATTTGCAACCCCATGGACTGTAGCCGACCAGGCTCCCCTGACCATGGAATTCCCCAGGCAAGAATACTAGAATAGATAGCTATTTCCTTCTCCAGAGGATCTTCCCAACCCAGGGAATGAACCCACCTCTCCTGCATTGCAGACAGATTGTTTTACCATCTTCGTAGTGTAAATACTTTGAGTAGGACTTCCAGTACTATGTTGAATAGAAGTGGCAAAAGCAGGCATCCTTGCTTGTTTCCAATATTAGGGAAAAGAAACTTTCTGTTTTTCACCTTTAAGTATATTAGCTTTTTTTTTTTTTTTTTTAACCGTATGATCTTTATTAAGTTTAGGAAGTTTCCATCTACCTCAGGCATGTCCATCCATAATAAGTACATTCATATTCATAGTAAGCACATTCACATTCATAATAAAAAAGGACAGAGATTAATATAAAAATAACTCAAGTTCACCACTCTGACTTAGAAATGTTAATGTTTATCTGTATTTGTTTCATGTTATTTTTGTTTGTAGGAATAGAAGTTTCAGGTGCTGTTGAAGCTGTTCTTCCTTCCATTTCTCCAGAAGTAACCATTTTACTGAGGTTGGTGTGTGCCCTTCTGTAGTGGTTTTATTCTTTGCAATATATATTTATGTCTATAAAAATGTCTATCCTCCTGCAATGTGGGACACCTGGGTTTGATCTCTGGGTTGAGAAGATCCCTTGGAGAAGGGAAGGGCTACCCACTCCAGTATTCTGGCCTAGAGAATTCCATGAACAGATGGGGCTATGGTCTCTTATACTGTACTGATGGGCTACAGTCCATGGGGTTGCAAAGAGTTGGATATGACTGAGAGACTTTCACTTTTATTTATTTTTTTTAATCTAGTTCATTTTATGTGCTTTTAAAATGTTCTTGACTGACATTGTACAATATGCCCTTTTGCAGCTTTTCAAAGTGTTATGTTTGTGACACATCAATGTTGATATACTTATATATAATTTATTTATCTGTGGTTCATTTAACTTGTTATTTTAAACTGATGGGTTGAGAGAATAGCAACAACTTAATTATTTTTCCTCCACTGGTAGGCATTTTAATTTCCTATAATTATTTCTTATTATCAACAGTTCTAAAAAGAACACTGTGTTACATGTCTCCTTGTGCAAATGTTTGAGAATCTAAGGTAGCTAACAGTGACATTATTGTATTATAAGCTGCTGCTGCTGCTGCTGTCCAACTCTGTGCGACCCCACAGACGGCAGCCCAACAGGCTCCTCTGTCCCTGGGATTCTCCAGGCAAGAATACTGGAGTGGGTTGCCATTTCCTTCTCCAATGCATGAAAGTGAAAAGTGAAAGTGAAGTTGCTCAGTTGTGTCCGACTTTTAGCCACCACATGGGCTGTAGCCTACCAGGCTCCTTGGTTCATTGGATTCTCCAGGCAAGAGTACTGGAGTGGGTTGCCATTGCCTTCTCTGTGGATTATAAGGTATGTACTTAAAATTTATGAGATATTGCTTCAAGTCTCTCCAAAATGGCTGTGCCTTTTGAATGCCATGCTAAACAAGTATTCGTATGTACTTGTCAAATATGACAGCTACTTGTGCTCCAGATCATCATTCAGAGCCTGGCAGAAGACAAGTCACATTTTCCAGCTGGAAAGGATACTGTGTTCTCTGCCATCCTTGGTTTTTTTCCTGTCTGAACAATGCAACTACTTACGTTAGAGCACTCTTTTGTTGTTGCTGTTCAGTAACCTAGTCATGTCCGACTCTTCATGACCCCATGGACTGCAGCAGGTCAGACTTGCCTGTCCCTCCCCATCTCCCAGAGTTTGCCCAAGTTCATGTCCATTGCATCAGTGATGTCATCCAACCATCTCATCCTCTGCTGCTCTCTTCTCCTTCTGCCTTCAGTCTGTCCCAGCATCAGAGTCTTTTCCAATGAGTCAGCTGTTTTAATCAGGTAGCCAAAGTATTGGAGCTTCAACTTCAGCAACAGTCCTTCCAATGAGCATTCAGGGTTGATTTCCTCCAAAATTGACTGGTTTGATCTCCTTGCTTTCCAAGGGACTCTCAAGAGTCTTCTCCAGCACCACCATTTGAAAACATCAATTCTTTGTTGCTCTACCTTCTTCATGGTCCAGCTCTCACAACCTTATGTGACTATTGGAAAGACCACAGCCTCGACTATACTGACCTTTGTCAGTGATGTCTTTGATTTTTAACAAACTGTCTATGTTTGTCATGGCTTTCCTGCCAAGAAGCAATTGTTTTCTAATTTCAAGGCTATAGTCACCATTTGCAGTGATTTTAGAAACCAAGAAGAAGAAATTTGTCACTGCTTCCACCTTTTCCTCTTCTTTTTGCCATGAAGTGATGGGGCTGGATGCCATGATCTTAGTTTTTAAATGTTTAGTTCTGAGCCAGCTTTTTACTCTCCTCCTTCACCCTCATCAAGAGGTTTCTTAGTTCTTCACTTTCTACCTTTAGAGTGGCATCATCCACACATCTGAGACTGCTGATATTTCTCCTGGCAGTCTTGATTCCAGCTTGTAACTCATCTGACCCAGCATTTCTTAAAATGTGCTCTGTGTATATGTCAAATGAACAGGGTGACAATAAACAGCCTGTCTATTGTTCCTATTTGAATCTCTTTGCTTTTCTTATTCCCAAAATAAGGGGACATGGCTATGTTCCTTGAATAATTGCTACATATAGGTCCCATGAACACCTGTGATAATCTGCAATCAAATATTTAAATGTCTTTGAAAGATTGATAAAGATTATTGGGCTATAGCCCTACTGTTTGAATTGACCAACAGGCAAAATGTAGGGGCCATTTAAGTGGACTGCTGCTGCTGCTGCTGCTGCTAAGTCGCTTTAGTTGTGTCCGACTTTGTGCGACCCCATAGATGGCAGCCCACCAGGGTCCCCCGTCCCTGGGATTCTCCAGGCAAGAACACTGGAGTCGGTTGCCATTTCCTTCTCCAATTGAGTGGACTAATTGGTATCAATTCACATACTAAAGAGACTAAAATATGTGAATTGCACAAATATGCCAGGAGTCCTTTAGGCATTGGAGGTTCACTAACCAGAGGGTAAAATCCATTCTAGCATCAAGTATCAGTGTCTCATTTCCCCAACTTTATCCTAGACAGAAGATGCAAAATGGGTCCTACTGATGGCTATTAGAGGCAAACTCTATCACAACTAGTTAATTTTGATTGCATTCCTGCTCAATAAATCATATCTTTACTCTTTTAACCAACTAAGCTCTTGCCTATTAAAGCAAATTGAATTGTGTTTGAGCCACATAATCTGGAAGAAGTAAACCTTCTTTTCCATTCTTGATCCATCAGCTTTTACTAGGTAGTATGAGAATTGAAGACATACACTTGTGGTCACTCTCAGGAGAGCTAGAATCAGGCTCTGCCACACACAGCCACTTGTGTCAGTAAGAAGAATGAGTCTCACCCAGGGGGCTGCAACAGTGTTCAGGGTGAATGATTTAGTGAAAAGAACCTGGTCTGAGTTTTGGCCCTTTTATTCCCTTATCAGGATAGTCCATTGCAGTGAACTCCAGGTCTGGCTATCAGCTGCCACTCTGATAACAGGTGGTTCCCTTTGATTACTGTGTTATTCCAGAGATGGCTTTGGGAAGGAATGGGGAGATAAGAACTCAGATTTCCAATTTAGAACACTCTCCAGTATGTCTGATTTTGGTGTTGACCATCTGGTGATGTCCATGTATAGAGTCTTCTCTTGTGTTGTTGGAAGAGGGTGTTTGTTATGACCAGTGCATTTTCTTGGCAAAACGCTATTAGTCTTTGCCCTGCTTCATTCTGTATTCCAAGGCCAAATTTGCCTGTTACTCCAGGTGTTTCTTGACTTCCTACTTTTGCATTCCAGTCCCCTGTAATGAAAAGGACATCTTTTTTGGGTCTTAGTTCTAAAAGGCCTCGGAGGTCTTCATAGAACCGTTCAACTTCAGCTTCTTCAGCGTTACTGGTTGGGGCATAGACTTGGATTACTGTGATATTGAATGGTTTGCCTTGGAAACGAACAGAGATTATTCTGTCGTTTTTGAGATTGCATCCAAGTACTGCATTTTGGACTCTTTTGTTGACCATGATGGCCACTCCATTTCTTCTGAGGAATTCCTGCCCACAGTAGTAGATATAATGGTCATCTGAGTTAAATTCACCCATTCCAGTCCATTTCAGTTCGCTGATTCCTAGCATGTCAACATTCACTCTTGCCATCTCTTGTTTGACCACTTCCAATTTGCCTTGATTCATGGACCTGACATTCCAGGTTCCTATGCAATATTGCTCTTTACAGGATCGGACCTTACTTCTATCACCAGTCACATCCACAGCTGGGTATTCTTTTTGCTTTGGCTCCATCCCTTCATTCTTTCTGGAGTTATTTCTCCACTGATCTCCAGTAGCATATTGGGCACCTACTGACCTGGGGAGTTTCTCTTTCAGTATCCTATCATTTTGCTTTTTCATACTGTTCATGGGGTTCTCAAGGCAAGAATACTGAAGTGGTTTGCCATTCCCTTCTGCAGTGGACCACATTCTGTCAAATCTCTCCACCATGACCTGCCTGTCTTGGGTTGCCCCACAGGCGTGGCTTAGTTTCATTGAATTAGACAAGGCTGTGGTCCTAGTGTGATTAGATTGACTAGTTTTCTGTGAGTATGGTTTCAGTGTGTTTGCCCTCTGATGCCCTCTTGCAACACCTACCATCTTACTTGGGTTTCTCTTACCTTGGGCATGGGATATCTCTTCACGGCTGCTCCAGCAAAGCGCAGCCATTGCTCCTTACCTTAGACGAGGGGTATCTCCTCACTGCCGCCCTTCCTGACCTTCAATGTGGGACAGCTCCTCTAGGCCCTCCTGCGCCCGCACTGTATACATGGACATCACCAGATGGTCAATACCGAAATCAGATTGATTATATTCTTTGCAGCCAAACATGGAGAAGCTCTATACAGTCAGCAAAAACAAGACCAGGAGCTAACTGTGGCTCAGACCATGAACTCCTTATTGCCAAATTCAGACTTAAATTGAAGAAAGTAGGGAAAACCACTAGACCATTCCGGTATGACCTAAATCAAATCTCTTATGATTATACAGTGGAAGTGAGAAATAGATTTAAGGACCTAGATCTGATAGATAGAGTGCCTGATGAACTATGGAATGAGGTTCGTGACATTGTACAGGAGACAGGGATCAAGACCATTCCCATAGAAAAGAAATGCAAAAAAGCAAAATGGCTGTCTGGGGAGGCCTTACAAATAGCTGTGAAAAGAAGAGAAGTGAAAAGCAAAGGAGAAAAGGAAAGATATAAGCATCTGAATGCAGAGTTCCAAAGAATAGCAAGAAGAGAAAAGAAAGCCTTCTTCAGTGATCAGTGCAAAGAAATAGAGGAAAACAACAGAATGGGAAAGACTAGGGATCTCTTCAAGAAAATCAGAGATACCAAAGGAACATTTCATGCAAAGATGGGCTCGATAAAGGACAGAAATGGTATGGACCTAACAGAAGCAGAAGATATTAAGAAGAGATGGCAAGAATACACTGAAGAACTGTACAAAAAAGATCTTCACGACCCAGATAATCACAATGGTGTGATCACTGACCTAGAGCCAGACATCCTGGAATATGAAGTCAAGTGGGCCTTAGAAAGCATCACTACGAGCAAAGCTAGTGGAGGTGATGGAATTCCAGTTGAACTATTCCAAATCCTTAAAGATGATGCTGTGAAAGTGCTGCACTCAATATGCCAGCAAATTTGGAAAACTCAGCAGTGGCCACAGGACTGGAAAAGGTCAGTTTTCATTCCAATCCCAAAGAAAGGCAATGCCAAAGAATGCTCAAACTACCGCACAATTGCACTCATCTCACACGCTAGTAAAGTAATGCTCAAAATTCTCCAAGCCAGGCTTCAGCAATATGTGAACCATGAACTTCCTGATGTTCAAGCTGGTTTTAGAAAAGGCAGAGGAACCAGAGATCAAATTGCCAACATCCGCTGGATCATGGAAAAAGCAAGAGAGTTCCAGAAAAACATCTATTTCTGTTTTATTGAATATGCCAAAGCCTTTGACTGTGTGGATCACAATCAACTGTGGAAAACTCTGAAAGAGATAGGAATACCAGACCACCTGATCTGCCTTTGAGAAATTTGTATGCAGGTCAGGAAGCAACAGTTAGAACTGGACATGGAACAACAGACTGGTTCCAAATAGGAAAAGGAGTTCGTCAAGGCTGTATATTGTCACCCTGTTTATTTAACTTATATACAGAGTACATCATGAGAAACGCTGGACTGGAAGAAACACAAACTGGAATCAAGATTGCTGGGAGAAATATCAATAACCTAAGATATGCAGATGACACCACCCTTATGGCAGAAAGTGAAGAGGAACTCAAAGCCTCTTGATGAAAGTGAAAGTGGAGAGTGAAAAAGTTGGCTTAAAGCTCAACATTCAGAAAACGAAGATTATGGCATCCGGTCCCACCACTTCACGGGAAATAGATGGGGAAACAGTGGAAACAGTGCCAGACTTTATTTTTCTGGGCTCCAAAATCACTACAGATGGTGACTGCAGCCATGAAATTAATAGATGCTTACTCCTTGGAAGGAAAGTTATGACCAACCTAGATAGCATATTCAAAAGCAGAGACATTACTTTGCCAACAAAGGTTCATCTAGTCAAGGCTCTGGTTTTTCCAGTGGTCATGTATGGATGTGAGAGTTGGACTGTGAAGAAGGCTGAATGCCGAAGAATTGATGCTTTTGAAGTGTGGTGTTGGAGTAGACTCTTGAGAGTCCTTTGGACTGCAAGGAGATCCAACCTGTCCATTCTGAAGGAGATCAGCCCTGGGATTTCTTTGGAAGGAATGATGCTAAAGCTGAAACTCCAGTACTTTGGCCACCTCATGCAAAGAGTTGACTCATTGGAAAAGACTCTGATGCTGGGAGGGATTGGGGGCAGGAGGAGAAGCAGACGACAGAGGATGAGATGGCTGGATGGCATCGCTGACTCGATGGACATGAGTCTCAGTGAACTCCGGGAGTTGGTGATGGACAGGGAGGCCTGGCGTGCTGTGATTCATGGGGTCGCAATGAATTGGACACGACTGAGCGACTGATCTGATCTGATCCAGTAAGTCTGTATCTTTCCTATAGGTACTTTTAATCTACAGCAGATTAACATGCAAATAAAGTAACTGTATGTCCTGTTTTATTTGGTTGTTTTGTATCACTTCTGTCTTTCTTTTGCTGCACTGGATCTTTATTGTGGTGTATGGACTTTCTCTTGGCTCTGGAACACTTGCTCTCTAGTATGGCTCATGGGCTTAGTTGCCCCACAGGATGTGGGATCTTAGTTCCTCGACCAGGGATTGAACCAGAGTTTGCTGCATTAGAAGGTGAACTCTTAACCACTGGACCACCAGGGAAGTCCTCCTCAGTTCCATTTTTAAAAAAGTCATTATAGTTTAATAACTGCAAGTCTTTGCTGCCTATTTCATTGAATAATAGATATTCATCATAAGGCCTACAAGTACTCTGTTTGTAAGACACTTGTTTCCAATGGTTTTGTCTTGGCACATAATGCTCCAGTAAATATTTTGTGCATAAATCTTGGTCTTCTTTTTAGATTGCTTCTTCATTCATTATGTGTATATTGTATTTATTATGTGCCAGAGACTGTTCTTAGTGCTTTCAATATATTGGTAACAAGTATTGAGAGGGGATGCTGGGATTTCAGATATCCTAAATGTTTCAGTGTTCTTCATGAATATTGGCAAATGTGAGCCCATAGTTTAAAGTTACAGATGATCTTCAAGCACCAAACATTTTGAGGGTTGGTCTTTGATCTGTGGGAAATTGAGATACCAAGCCTCATCTTTTCTTTTCTCCAGAGTTCAAAATATTAGAAGACACTTTAAAAACAAAAAACAAACAAACAAAAAAAACCTGTTGGCCAAATAAAGTGTAGTCACCAGCTTTACTGAGATACCAGTAATATCAACTTTACTGAGATAAAATAACTGCAGAGCATAACTGTAACCTGAGGTTCAGATTGCCTATTTCTAGTCCCAACCCATTGAAAGAACATGCCCAAGAAGAGGCTTCTGAGGAAGCTGGATCAGAAAGCAGGGATCCCTCCCTAGCCTAAGGATAGGCCAGAAGGTAAGAAGGACCGCGGCAGTTCCACTTACCCATGAAACAGGTACCAGAAGATGGGGTGAAACTTGTGCACAGAAATCCTGTGTATTCTTAAGTAGGGTCCTGGGCATGTCAGGCTCTCCCCGCCAGATTTCCTATACTACTTTCCAACTTCCTCCCCTCCGAGAAAGAGAATAAATGGACTTATCTTCTAAAAGACATGTGATAGTGAGAATTTAATGGTACTTCTTTGGTGAATATTCTATGAGAGCTATAGAGAGTAGTATGTTTTCTCAGGAAGAGCAGGATATAGAAAGCTTTGATTCCTGGTCACTTACTATGTAATGTTAGACATTAGACATTAGACAAACTACTTAAATGATGTAAACCTCAAAGAGTGAGGACATAATGCCATCTCATAGTATTATTGTATAAATTAAAGGAAGTATTATTGCTGAGTAACTTTTCCTCCCTATGGAGTTGTTAATTCACTGACAGGGAAAAAATGTCAAACAGTTTTTAATATAATATACTACCTCATTGACTATTACAGCTATAGAGGTCATAGCGGTGAAATTAGAAGAAATTCTGTATAGACATTCTCATTATTAAGCCAGAATTTATTGAACATATGACTCTTCCAATCCCAGTTTACATAAATCAACCATACATAACTGTGCACATATGCTCTATAGTCTTACACTAATATGAACTTGTTTTTTTTTTTATTTATGAGTAAGATTAACAAATTTCTTACTTGGTAGGCTTTGGAGGTGTGGTTTAGCTGTTGATTTCAGTAGTTGTGTCTGTTCTGGTATGCACGATCTTATATACCTATCAGCAAGAAACTGAGGTTCTCATCCTTGACAATACATGTTTTCCTTTGTTCTGACTCTGGCCACACTTTGTCATGGTTTTAATTTGTACTTACCCAAAAACTAAAAATTTTGAGACATTAGCACAACTTCTTTGGGAAAATGTCTGTCTCAGTCTTTCACCAATTTTAAAATTTGATTATCATTTTTTGTTGTTGTTGAGTGCTAGGAGTTCTTTATGTATTCTGGATACTAGTCTCTATGAAATATATGACCTGCAAACACATTCTCCCACAGTTTTGGTTGTCTTTTAGTCTCCTGTTAGTTTTTTCTGATGCACAAAAGTTTTGAGTTTTTATGAGGCACATTTTGTCTTTTCTATTGTTTACACTTTTGATGTCATATCTAAGAAATCACTGTCAAATTGAAGGTTATAAAGCTTTATAGATTCAGGTTTTATATTTAGCTCTCTACTCAAATTTTTGCATATGATGTGAAGTAAGGGCCCAACTTTATTCTTTTTCAAGCGGATATCCAGTTATCTAACCATCATTTGTTGAAGAGGCTGTTCTTTACTGATTGCATCACTTTGGCACCCTCATTAAAAAAAAAAATGGTAATACAGTTGAGCCTTGAATAACTTAGTGAGTGGACACCGACCCTCTGCATAGCAGAAAATTTGCTTATAACTTTACAGTTAGCCCCATGTATCTGTGGTTTCACATCTGGGAATTCAAACAATCTCAGATTATGAAGAACTATAGTAAGTATTTATTGACAAAAATCCATGTGTAAGTGGACTAACACAGTTCAAACCCGTATTATCAACTGTATATAGAAGGGTAAATTGGAAACTTCATTCCATTTCACTGGTCTATTCTTATGCCAGCACTACACTGTTTGGCTATTGTACATTAGTAGTAAGTTTAGAAATTAGGTAGTGTAAGTCCCCTGATGTAGTTCTTATTTTCTGATAATGTTTTGACTGTTCAGATCAGAACCCCTTGGAATTTCATATAAATTCTAGGATTGACTTTCCCAGTTTTACAAAAGGGGTCATTGGAATTTTGATAGGAATTGCATTGGATCTATAGATTGCTTTGGGAAATACTGAATCATAACAATCTTTTGTCTTCCAGTTCACAAATATGGGATGTATTTTTATTTGTTTTTATTGATTTCTTTTAGCAATGTTTGTAGTTTTCAGTGTACAAATCTTGAACCTTCTTGTTTGAATTTATTCCTGGCATTTATTCTTTATGATGCTATCACAAATTGAAATTGCTTTATCAATTTCCTTACTGGATTATTTATTTCTAGCATATAGTGACACAGCTCATTTTTAAGTGTTGATCTTATACCCTGCACTTTTCTAAATTCATTTACTAACCTTAAGTTTTTGTGTGTATGTGTGAATTTTGGGCCATTTTATTTATAAAAGACCATGTTATCTGTAAATAGAATTTTTTCTTCTTCCTTGCCAATGTGGATAGCTTTTATTTCTTTTACTCGTTTAATTGCTGTATCTAGAATTTTCAGTAGAACGTTGAATAGAATGACAAAACAGACATTTTATTTTCCCTGATTTTAAGAAAAAAGCTTTCACTTTTCCACCACTGAGCATAACAGAAGCTCTGAGTATTTGTAAATGTCCTTTATCATGTTGAGGAAGTTAGCTTCTATTTTTCTTAATTGTTTAAGTCATAAAAGGTAATGGACTTTGTTCAATGCATTGTATGCATTAATAAAAATTATCATGTGTTTTTCTTCATTCATTTCAACAGTTTGGTATGCAACATTGATTCATTTTCATATGTTGAAACCTTCTTTTATTCTTAGGATTAATCTCATTTGATCATGATATAATCCTTTTAATATGCTGCTAGACTGTTTGCTAGTATATTTAAAGCACTTTATTTGCAAAAGGGACACTGGACTGTAATTTTGTTTTGTTGTGATGCATTTGGCTAGCTTTGGTATCAGAATTTTGTTGATATCATAGAATGAGTTAGAAATGGTAGCCCTTATTCTATTTATGGAAGAGTTTTAAGGGATTGGTCTTAATTCTTCTTTAAATATTTGAAATAGACTGGTCCTGAACATTTTTAGAGGAGGTATTGAGTCAATCTTACTCTTCAATCACATTGAATTGAAGAGATTGTTGTGAGGTAGGGATGGTGTGATAGGGATCCAATTTCATTCTTTTGCAGGTAGATATCCAGTTATCCCTGAACCAATTCTTGAAGAGACTATTCTACCTTTTATGTAACATTTTATCCCATAAGGATGCCCAGTATCCAAGGCATCTTATCTGTACAACTGTGATTCCCAAACCAAGTGAGGATAAGTCCCCCATCACATAATTTTCTGTCAAAGCCTTTTCCAGCCTTTTCCTGAAGAGAGACTCAGGAACGTCTTTGGCCCTTCCTGCCGCCACAGATGTCTTCAGAGAATTTGAGACGAGCAGTGGCCTTTGCCATGCTATTCTCCCCCAAACTGCAGAGAAGGCTAAGGTGTTCTCAAGCCACATACTGCCTCTACTCTTGTCACCTCTCAGACACACACAATATTTCTTGTACCTTTGATTTTGTTTTATCTTAAAATGTTAGTCACTCATTCATGACTGACTCTGTGACCCCCATGAATTGTAGCCTGCCAGGCTTCTCTGTCCATGGAATTCTCCAGGCAAGAATTCTGGAGTGGGTTGCCATTCCCTTCTCCAGGGAATCTTCCTGACCCAAGGGTTGAACCTGGGTCTCCTGCATCACAGGCAGATTTTTTACCATCTGAGCCACCAGAGAAGCCTTATTTATCCTAACTACTCTACTAACATCATAAAAATTCTCTTTCCATCTTAAAATTTCATACTACAGTAGAATTTTCATTTGAGGCCCCTCAACACTGGCTGAGAGAATAGAATATGGAGGGTAACCATGTTGTAGTGAAAAGGAAAAAAAGAAAAGAGGAATTAGTTTTTTTCTTTCCCTTTCCTGAGAACAAAGACGATAAAGAGAACAATGAACAGGCCTGAACATTCCTAGTTTTTCTTTAACTGCTCCTAACTCGGGAGCTACACTTCACACCTATTTTCCTTTGACTTTGTGCTAAATACATCCTGTGTCTAGTGTTTACCCTTACAACACCCACCCTTCCCCTTGCAGTTACATATCAAAAAGTAGGCTGCAGAGCCATGGAACTGTCAGTGCAACTGTTGGGTTACTTACTCCAGCCTATGATTGTCTTTGAAACAAAGAAAGAGAAAGAAATCGAGATCCTAACCCCTTTGTTCCTCATCACCAACTCTTGACCGAGAGCCTTCATCTTGTATATGCCCCTAGAATCCTCCCAGAGTGGGGACACGGTTCTTGAGACATGAGCCTATTGCATTTCCTTCTCTGCCAGCTGAGAATTAAAGCCACCTTTCTATTTCCTCCAAACTCTGTCTCTATATTTTTTATTCAGCCTCTGTGGGCAGAGAAAGCCACAATTTTGGCTAGCAACAGCCCCATGTTTACTCCAAAGCTCCGTCCTTTCAATCTGAGCCCCTACTTTGGCTTCTGCACATGGGGCTCTAAGATATAAATAATTGCCTTGACCATCCAAAGTCTCCAACAGCATCTTTCCTGACTCCTCACCAAATGCTTCTTCAAGCCAAGGCCAGAACATAGATTGCTTTTTTTAGAATCATAAATAAGACTCTCTCTCACCCATAGGTCAATTCTCTTTGTTACTGACAGTACAAGTTAGAGCCACACTTGATAACTCAAACCATCAGTGAAAGATCAGACCAAATGGTCCTGGAACCTGGTGCCTGGGCTCCTTGGTTCTTTTCAACTTGAGATTGAGTACAGCTTTTCTAGAATTGTCATCTTCCTTTCTTTCTCTTCCTAGTCCCTTTGGCTTAGTAATAAGTGGATTCAGTATCCTTCTTGGCCTTGACTGGCTCTCTCCATACACACAAAGGCAGAAGGGCAAGCTCTACTTAGGGCTTAAATATAGGGTAACTCAATCTTTCTGTACAGGTATCAATATTTTAGTAGAAATTTTTCTATTTCTTTTGATAACTTCAAAATTATAGAAGAACATATGGGTAGTTTTTTAATGTATGAGCCACAAGTGCTTCCCTTGTGGCTCAGCTGGTAAAGAATCTGCCTGCAATGCAGGATACCTTGGTTCAATCCCTGGGTTGGGAAGATCCCCTAGAGAAGGGAAAGGCTACCCACTTCAGTATTGTGGCCTGGAGAATTCCATGGACTACAGTCCATAGGGTTGTAAAGAGTCGGACATGACTGAGCAACTTTCACTTTCACTTTCATGGGTAGTTTTAGATTAGATTTGGGGAAATTATTGGTTATCTGCTATAACATCATTGTAATATTCCTCAAATTAAGGGTTTTTAGATTTTCAGTGGAAATATTTTACAAGCCATTATTGGTGCCTAGAGAAAATTGAAAAACAAAAATAAAAACTAAACAAAAACAGGC
Source organism: Bos indicus x Bos taurus (assembly GCF_003369695.1). Classification (NCBI taxonomy): domain Eukaryota; kingdom Metazoa; phylum Chordata; class Mammalia; order Artiodactyla; family Bovidae; genus Bos; species Bos indicus x Bos taurus. The sequence goes on from NC_040077.1 coordinate 74,306,551, forward strand.
TTGACCAAGCATGATAATTATAATGCAGAAATATAAAAATGTGTATATATAAATATGGGTGTGTATCTGTGGATTTTAAATTTAATTCTGTTAAAGAAACCAATTCTCTAGAAATAGTCTTAATATTTATAAGAGATGTAATAGGAATTTAGCAAAAAGCAATCACCATTGAGGACATTTTTATCAGATGCCCAAAATATGACCTTGAAGCTTATCTAAAATATGCTCAAAGAAATCTGATGAATAAGGAGTATAAAGACGTTCATTTGGGAAGATAAGAAGTGAAGATTACGTATGACTGAAGAAGGCAGAGTCAGCTACTATGGAAGCACCAAAGAAAGGGACACTGATCTAAAGAGAAGGCAATTTGAAGACAGTGGGGTTGTCATCACCTCCTGTGAAGATAAACCCCAGTTAAGAGCAATGATCTGGGAGAAGCAAAATAAACCAGAGTCAACAAATGTGTAAGAACAAATATTGTAGCTTGGTAAAACAAATTGCATTTTTAAAAATTGAAATATAATTGTTTTACAATGTTGTGTTAGTTTCTGCTGTGCCTGCATGTGCATGCTAAGTCGCTTCAGTTGTGTCTGACTCTTGTGACCCTATGGACTATAGCCTGCTAGGCTCCTCTGTCCATGGGATTTCCCAGGCAAGAATACTGGAGGGGGTTGTCATGCCCTCCTCCAGAGGATCTTCCAGACCCAGGGATCAAACCTGGGTCTCCTGCATTGATAGGCAGATTTTTGACCACTATAGCCATCTAAGAAGACTTCTCTGCTGTATGAAGAAGTAAATCAGCCATCTGCATACATTTCCCTCCTGAGCCACCCTCCTACCCACCATCCCAACCACTCTAGGTCATCACAGAGCATTAAGTGAGCTTCCAGTGCTTTATAGCAGCTCTTCTATTAGCTATCTGTCTTATACATGGTAGTGTATATATGTCAATCCCAATCTCCCAATTCATCCCACCCTCATCTTCCCTCTATGTTCACTTGTCCATTCTCTAGGTTTGTGGCTCTACTCCTTCCTTGGAAATAGGTTCATCTGTACCATTTTTCTAGATTCCAAATATATGCATCAATACATGATTTTTCTCTTTCTGATTCACTTCACTCTGTATGACAGTCTCAAGGTCCGTCTCTGTCTTTGCAAATGGCAGAGTTCTGTTCCTTTTTATGGCTGAATAATTTTTCATTGTATATATGTACCACATCTTCTTTATCCATTCATCTTTTGGACATTTAGGTTGTTTCTATGTCCTGGCTATTGTAAATAGTGCTACAGTGAACATTAGGGGTAAGGAAACCATAAACAAGATGAAAAGACAATCCTCAGAATAGGAGAAAATATTTGCAAATGAAGCAACTGACAAGGAATTAACTCGAAAAATATACAAACAGTCCATGGAGCTCAATAACAAAAAAAGAAAATAATGAAAAAATGGGCAGAAGACTTTAAGAGACATCTCTCCACAGAAGACATACAGATGGCCAAGAGGCACATGGAAAGATGATCAACATCACTATTTATTAGGAAAATGAAAATCAAAACTACAATGAAGTATCACCCCACACCAGTCAGAAGGGCCATCATCAAAAAAGTCTACAAACAATATATGCTGGAGAGGGTATGAGGAAAAGGGAACCTTCTTGCCCTGTTAGTAGGAATGTAAATTGATACAACCTCTGTGGAGAACAGTGTGCTTCTGCTGCTACTGCTAAGTCACTTCAGTCGTGTCCGACTCTGTGTGACCCCATAGACGGCAGCCCAGCAGTAAGAACACTGGAGTGGGTGGCCATTTCCTTCTCCAATGCATGAAAGTGAAAAGTGAAAGTGAAGTCGCTCAGTTGTGTCTGACTCTTAGTGACCCCATGGACTAGAGCCTACCAGGCTCCTCTGTCCATGGGATTTTCCAGGCAAGAGTACTGGAGTGGGGTGCCACTGCCTTCTCCAGAGAACAGTGTAGAGATACCTTAAAAAACTAACTGTAAAACTACTGCATGACCCAGAAGTCCTGCCCCAGGGCATATACCCAGAGAAAACCATAATTCAAAATGACAAGTTGCATTTTTAAAGTACATTATATTTGTGAAAACTAATGTTGCAATGTTAATAACATCTATGCCTTTTTTTCCTCTTGTGTTGTTCAAAATGTTTTTGTTTCAAAGCAGGACAGCTTTTGACAATACGGTAGGGTTGAAAGTCAGAGAGAATGTACCCAGATCTAGAGGACCAGAGTTGAGATCTCTGGCTTCACTGAGGGGCCAGACACCAGGGTAGATGATCAGTAGTTCTGTAAAGAGTATTATTCAAAGGTTGATGGTTGGTTTTGTTGTGATGTATGACTTTTTCATATATCAGATCAGATCAGATCAGTCGCTCAGTCGTGTCCGACTCTTTGCGACCCCATGAATCGCAGCACGCCAGGCCTCCCTGTCCATCACCAACTCCCGGAGTTCACCCAGACTCACGTCCATCGAGTCAGTGATGCCATCCAGCCATCTCATCCTCTGTCATCCCCTTCTCCTCCTGCCCCCAATCTCTCCCAGCATCAGAGTCTTTTCCAATGAGTCAACTCTTTGCATGAGGTGGCCAAAGTACTGGAGTTTCAGCTTCAGCATCGTTCCTTCCAAAGAAATCCCAGGGCTGATCTCCTTCAGAATGGACTGGTTGGATCTCCTTGCAGTCCAAGGGACTCTCAAGAGTCTTCTCCAACACCACACTTCAAAAGCATCAATTCTTCAGTGCTCAGCCTTCTTCACAGTCTAACTCTCACATCCATACATGACCACAGGAAAAACCATAGCCTTGACTAGACGAACCTTTGTTGGCAAAATAATGTCTCTGCTTTTGAATCTGCTATCTAGGTTGGTCATAACTTTCCTTCCAAGAAGTAAGCGTCTTTTAATTTCATGGCTGCAGTCACCATCTGCAGTGATTTTGGAGCCCAGAAAAATAAAGTCTGACAGTGTTTCCACTGTTTCCCCATCTATTTCCCATGAAGTGATGGGACCGGATGCCATGATCTTTGTTTTCTGAATGTTCAGCTTTAAGCCAACTGTTTCACTCTCCACTTTCACTTTCATCAAGAGGCTTTTGAGTTCCTCTTCACTTTCTGCCATAAGGGTGGTGTCATCTGCATATCTTAGGTTATTGATATTTCTCCTGGCAATCTTGATTCTAGCTTGTGATTCTTCCAGTCCAGCGTTTCTCATGATGTACTCTGCATAGAAGTACAGGGTGACAATATACAGCCTTGATGAACTCCTTTTCCTATTTGGAACCAGTCTGTTGTTCCATGTCCAGTTCTAACTGTTGCTTCCTGACCTGCATACAAATTTCTCAAGAGGCAGATCAGGTGGTCTGGTATTCCCATCTCTTTCAGAATTTCCCACAGTTTATTGTGATCCACACAGTCAAAGGCTTTGGCATAGTCAATAAAGCAGAAATAGATGTTTTTCTGGAACTCTCTTGTTTTTTCCATAATCCAGTGGATGTTGGCAATTTGATCTCTGGTTCCTCTGCCCTTTCTAAAACCAGCTTGAACATCAGGAAGTTCACGGTTCACATTTCATATATAAGGAGCTTCAAATCTATAGCAGACTCAGCATAAGAATAGTATGCACCTGGGCTTCCCAGGTGGCACTGGTGGTAAAGAATCTGCCTGCCAGTTCAGCAGAGATGTAGGTTCAATCCCTAGATCGAGGGTAAGATCCCCAGGAGTAGGAAATGGCAACCCACTTCAACCAGTGTTCTTGCCTGGAAAATCCCTTGGACAGAGGAGCCTGGCAGGTTAATGTCCATAGGGTGGCAAAGAATCAGACATGACTGAAGTGACTGAGCATGCACTTTCACCATAGAATCATAATTTTTGTAAGTCAGGAGTGGGGCATCTCTGGTGGTAAGTACATCACAGAATGTGCTGAAACAAGTTCCAGGCATTTGAAAGGATACTTTGTTAGAATATGGCTTCCGTGGTGGCTCAGAGGGTTAAGCATCTGCCTACAATGCAGGAGACCTGGGTTTGATCCCTGGGTTGGGAAGATCCCCTGGAGAAGGAAATGGCAACCCCCCTCCAGTACTCTTGCCTGGAAAATCCCATGGACGGAGGAGCCTGGTAGGCTACAGCCCATGGGGTTGCAAAGAGTCAGACATGACTGAGCGACTTCACTGTCACTTTGTTAGAGTTAGAAACAGTGATGGGCTTGGCCAACTATCTATTCCAGCAAGAATCTGAAACCAGTAGGACTGGATAAGTAGAAATCTGAAGCTTAAACTAAGGTTTACAGATTTGGTCATATGGCAGAGTGTAATGAAAAGATCTATGATTCATGGCATATGTGTGTCCAGAGCTCCCTCTAACCGCAAAAGATAGTCTGTTCCACAGCCATTTTGAATGAAAAGTGTTGCCTGCCGAATCAGTAAACAAAGAATGTTGCAGCCTTCAAGCCAACACATTACAGCTTCCACATATATGAGCCCTGAGAGAATTCAGGCTAGAACCAGGATGCCTGCCATCAAGCCATCAGCCACTGAAGCCCCACCCCAAAGAAGCACCCTGAAGAGACTCAAGATGAGAAAGTACAAGACACTGGCCCCAGAGAGCTGAGGTGCATAGCAGTTTCAGAGAGCCCAGACTCTTGCATCTTTCCATATATAGAAAAGTTCTAAACTCATTAACTTGAGATATCTGATTTTCTTTAATTAACAGTAATCATTTGATGTTCCAACTATCTGGTCTTTGTTTCAAAAACTCCCATATATCCTGGCTCTTCCCTCGTCTCTTCAGAGCCATTCCTTACAACTATCTGAGAGGCTGTGTCCTGGGCTTAATTCCTTGGTTTTGTTGCTGAATAAAACATAATTCTCAACTTTTAGGTTGGGCATTTTTGCAGTCAACACACAGTATGTACTCAGTCTTTTTCATAGGCGCCCAGCAAATTCCTGAACTGACCAAAAAGTAGGACAGATTTGAGCTTTGCAGCTAATTTAGTACATCTTTAAGGCCAGGTTTTCTAAACTGATTTCCTAAGTTAGTTCTTATGGTCAAGCAAGCTTAAAAATGATGTATGCAAAATTTCCATCTGACGGATTTGTTAAATATCTATAAGTTAAACAAACAAACATGCTTTGTTTATCCCAGCATCTAAAAAATTTTCTTAAGAAAGGACTCCTTTTTATGGACTATGAAAAATCCTGCTTTAATCATCACAAGAGACCAGAAATCTAACCCAGAGGGTTTCCAGCCCTTGCTAAAAGCATTCACAAGGGTTTCCACTCCTTGCTAAAAGCATTCACCACTTTCTTTGCCTCCCTATTCAGCCTCTGCACTTGGCCCCAAGAGCCTGTACACCAAGATTGTGGAAGTATTTTCTTTCCCAGGGGAGTAGATGTCTACACTCATTTATCTCTTGTTGACCATTGCATATATCATTCTCTCAGTCATCACTTACTACCAGATTAACTCCTACTCTTTGTCTCTCTTTTTTTCAAAGACATCATTCCCTCTCAGGAAACTTCACATCTCCTTGCCACCCATTCACTACCAAATCTGCGTGCAATGTCCCTAATAAGTGCTCCCTAGTTTTCTTTTGTTAAGTAGGTATTTACTGAATATCTATTTTGTGCCGGATTCTTGGGTTACATCAGTGATCAAAGCAAAACATCTACCTTAGCATCTATCTCCCTAGATACCAAGCCATACACTTGAATCATTAGATTTTAAATTATCTACTTTCTTTATCTATCTCTCATTCTTACTCTAGCTGTGTAGGAACAAGATTCGTCCAATTTCTTCAGTTTTGTTCCCAAACTCAGCATCACTTTTATGATGTTGTAGTCATTCGGTGTTTATCAATGGCTATGAAAAATAATCATATCATTTCTTATTCATTTTTCCTTTTGTTTGCTATAGTTTCAAATTTCAAAATCTTATCTGTGAAGATATCTCTAGGAAGTCAAAATAATTTATAGTGCAAATTTCTTTGTCAGATCTCAGCGATAATGGAGCAAAACTTCTAGATTTTGCCAAGTTCCCCTTGGCCACCCCTCTAGTTTTTGGCAGTAAAATCTCTCACCATTTCATACTCACATTTCCAGGAGTTAGGAGGTTGCAGTTTTATTAGCTTTTCTAACAACTTTCTGCATAATGTATAATTTTAGTGACTTAAATGAATGAGTTTCTGTTGAGGTTTGTGATGAACATGTTCAAATAGCCACTGTCAGCTTAAGCTGTCAGTCACCTTTGGCTGGCACAGAATAAAGCAAGAACAGAGTCCAGATTTAGACCAATTTGAATTAAACCCTCCAATTGTCCACTGGTAGTGTGACTTTGGGAAGCTCACTTAATATTCTTGAGCCTTACTATCCTCATTTGCAAAACAAGAATAACTAAGCCCCTTGCTGACCTCATAGAATTATGTGAATCTTCAAAGAGCTAGGAAGGTAACAGACCTCACATAGTACTGTTTGACATATAGTAGAAATTCTGTAAATGTTGGTTTCTGTTTCCTCCCAAGAGGGTGACTTTCCTTTTATGAACGGGATGGGGGAAAGAGATATGAGAATGCCAAATTTTGGTGAGAATGTTAAATGGAGGCATCTTCGTTTGAGGATATTAGGTCTCCCTTAGTTCAGCCTTAATTATTCAAAGGACTGAGCTGAAGGAACTGGAGGTAAATGCATCATTTTAAAAAATTACCTGCATAATCTACAGAGGCTCTTTCGCTTGCTCCAGGCCTGTAATTAAGACTTGTCTGAATAAGCACCAGTATTTTAATTGAGGTATAAGAGGAAGAAGATGAAATGAAGGGAAAATGGAGCTTCCAGCTTTCTTCTGAGTGAAAGATTGCTCACTTTGGAGAACAGAGTGAGCCTTCAAAAAGTGCTTACCAGGGGAAAATTTTAACATTTCCTTTTAACTACACAAGTGACATCAATGTGCTAATTATTCTAAAATGAGCTCAGAATTTGCTGTATGGTTACGCTTTATGAAATACTTGAGCTCCATTACACCAAGAAATAAAATGCTACAAATTCATTTCTGTTAATTCATGCATAATTGAAGCAGGAGTTGGTGTGAAGCTTCCAGAATATGCACATTTTGGTTCCTTTGTTCTTACTGCATTTATAGTTAAAGGTTTACAACAATGAAAAGGGATAAGTACATTGGACTCATAACTTTTATGAACTGTTTAAGTGCATAATGAAGATGATTCATAAACATCTCTAATTGTATAAGCACATCACTAAATATGGATTGCAAAATATCTTGTTTACTTTTTATATAAACCCACTATAGATAAAAGAATATTGCAAGCATAGCAATGCATTTTGTGTAGGATGGAGATTGCATCTAATTTTCAGAGAAGAGTGGCCCTATGTCACTGGGACCATTTTTTTCTTCCATTGTTTTTTTCACCAAAATCAGAAAAATCATTCTGTTAACATCTTGGTAGATATAAGTGAAGGCTTCAGTTAGCTGAATTTCTCAATGAAAGCTTTAGGCTGCTACTGCTGCTGCTAAGTCACTTCAGTCGTGTCCGACTCTGTGCGACCCCATAGACGGCAGCCCACTAGGCTCCCCCGTCCCTGGGATTCTCCAGGCAAGAATACTGGAGTGGGTTGCCATTTCCTTCTCCACTGCATGAAAGTGAAAAGTGAAAGTGAAGTCGCTCAGTCATGTCCGACTCCTAGCGATCCCATGGACTGCAGCCTACCAAGCTCCTCAGTCCATGGGATTTTCCAGGCAAGAGTACTGGAGTGGAGTGCCATTGCCTTCTCTGCACCACGTTAAAAATAATTCCTCTTTTAAAATCTTGCTAAAATATTTAAATCAAGCCTCCATGACTCCACTGCCCTGCCTCATGGAGAAATGAAACAAAGCCCTTATGATTACTAGATCTTTATTTGTCTCTCTAAGAATTATCTTTGATATGAAGGAAGTCATAGTAGCCATTATCTAATGATCAGTTGCTATATGCCAAATATATTTGTAGTTGCTTGTCCACCCCTTCTACATCCCTTCACTTAACCACTAGTAATCCAGTAATGAGCTTCTGCAGGCATGTGCCAGGCACCTAGGAGACACTCAGAATTAACTGAATGATTTTGTGAAGTCATTTGTCAATGAATGTTACCAAACTCAGGTTCAGCAGCTCACTCTCAAAAGCCAGTAATTCTGGAGGCAAGTGTCAATGGAAAGGAAAGATGGTTTAATCAGAAAAGCTGGAAATGTGGGGAGAAGGGGGACTCACATCCTGAAACCAACTCCAAAGATTCTGCTCAGCCATGCCAGTTTTTCAAGAGAAAAAAAGGGAGGGGGGGAATCTCAGTAAAACTTCAAGACAGGAAGTTGGGTTATGTCTGCATCGTTCTTCATTGTGTGCAGATTAGCTGACTCTCCCTTCAAATCTTGTCTTGTCCCTGTGACCTACCTGCAGGATTGCTAAGGGGGCTGGTGGAAATAGAGAGCTAGTTATTCTCTAATTACTTCATTCATCATTCCTACTTCTTTTTATCTAGGAAAAGAATCAACAGATTAGACAATGCATGGTATGGTCAGTAGAGCGTAAGTTAGGAGATATGTTATAATGCCTCGTGATCTCCTTCCTATAATTAGGCTCTTTCAAGGCTAGAGGGGAACAGAAATGGGCAAATGGGAAAAGAGACAAACGAGCTGCTTTCCATATATTGTGTGAGGATTTTACAGTAAACATTTCCAACCCTCTGGCCACTGTTTGTGGCAGCATTCATGATCACTATATTTTACAGGTGAACAATTGAGACCCAAAGAACCTAAGTCATTTAGACCTTGTAATACTGAGATAAAATAAGGAAATGTGGTGCTAAGCCATGTCTAAAAAAAATCCAACCTGGGTTTGTTTCCAGTGCTCAAATCAGGATTCAGCTCCATCTGCCAGAACAGTCTCACTGGTCCAGATTGCAGGAAATTCAAGAACTAGAGGGGATTTCACGGGTTTGGGTCAATCTCTAAAAGGTGTAGCTGTTTCCACATTTTTTTGTCTGCTTCTAAATTGTTTTTTAGCAAATACTTTAGGTTATAATTAGTTGTGTTCTTATTCACTGGTGTCGACTTAAAAAATAGTCACAACCTAAAGTGGAAAGTTATGTTTTATTCAGTGGGAATTTTTAGGATTTCACGCCTGAGAGATAGCATCTCAAGTAACCCTGAGAGAACTGCTCCAAGGAGATGGAGGTGGGGAGGACAAGTCAGGTTACACAGAAGTTTGCAACAAAGGGCAGGTAGTCTGAACATTAAATGATTATTGTTAGTTAAGGAAAATCAGATATCTCAGGTTGAGGAATTTAGAGCTTTTCTATGTATGGGAAGATGCGAGAGTCTGGGTGAACTGAAATCATTCCTTTCATATGCATCTCAGCTGTCTGGGGCCAGTATCCTGTGTTTTTTACATCCCATCATCTCCTTAGTGCTCATAGTAGGGAGTGACTGCAGCCTGATAGCTACCAGATAGCAGGTATTATTCTTCCCAGGTGTCCTTCTGGCTCAGATATTCACATTTGGAGGGCCAGAATCTCTGATGGCTGTGACATCCTTGTTTTTACTATGTGGCAAGAAATGCTCCATTTCCCATTGGTGTTTTCCCAACAACAGCACCTGAGAGTTCAGATCTATGGGTCAGGTTTGGAAACTCTAGGGCTTACATAATTACATTGAAAGCAGCTCTTTTGCCTCTTTCCTGTTTGCCTATTTCTATTCTCTCTAACCCTAAAAGAACCTAATTATAGGAATGAGATCTCTAGGCAATTTAACTTAACTCCTGACTTATGCTGTCCTGAATGCATACCATGCCTTGTCTAACCTGTTGATCCTTTTCTTAGATTAAAAGAAGTTAAGAATGAAGAATGAAGTACTTAAAGAATGACCAGCTCTTTACCCCAATGGCCCCCTGAGCAATCCTGTAGACAGCTCATGTCAGCAAGATCAGCACAGGAAGAGAATTCGTCAGTCTGCACATAATGGAGAAGGATGTAGACCCTAACCTCCTGCCTCAGTGATTCACTGAGATTCTTCCCCTTTTTTTCTCTTGAAAAACTATTATGGCTGAGCAGAATCTTGGGAGTTGGGCTCTAGACATGAGTTCACTTTCTCCCCTGACTGCTGACCTTTCTGGTTAAAAGAACTTTCCTTTCTACTGACGCTTGCCTCTTGAATTATTGGCTTTTGAGCAATGAGTAGGTGAACCTAAGTTTGGTAGCAAAATCAATGTGAAAAACACCCCAGCCTAAGACAACTGGGACAGGTGCTACCTAATTAGTAAACACACAGATGACTGAAATTAAAATAGGGGATTCTAAAAGAAATGCCTGGCGAGTGAAAAGGCAAATTCACTTATTTTCTTCACTAAATCCTAGTGCTTTGGAAAGCAACACGTTCCAAGGGAACTATACGGGATTTGGAGTCAGACAAACTTTGATTCTAATCCTGATTCTTATGAACTGTGTGACTTTGAGTCATTTGATCTTTCTCAGCCTCAACTTCCTCCTCTATAATTGAGAACACACATCTAACTTCTCTTGTCAGGATATGGAATGAAAATAATACGTATGGAGTACCTAGATATAGGACTTTGTCTTTAAACTCTGCCTTTTTGTCCATATCGTCTGATTCTTGGTTGAAGTGAAGAATTATCATCATTTGATATTATAGTCATTAGAACTTTACATTAACTAAATGGTATTTATTTGGAGGAACCATGCATGATCTAAAGATTTGTAGCCTGCATTACTAGGGGCAGTTGCCAAGACTGTGAGAGATGAAGAGATGTATTAAGATATATTTCCATGTTTTGGCCCCTGGACCAGCTAATAAGCCCCCGGGGGGAATTCCAAATGGAATTGATTTTCTTCCACCTCTAGAGTTATGGCTGAGCCTAAGTCGCAGCTGCAGAAATAGGAAAACTGGGAACAGTGGCTGGCATTCTGGTGTGCTATTCCCAGGTTCTCTTCTCTGGAAGATGGGAGGTGGTGGCACATTGCTTTAGACCACACCTGCATTGAAAAGAGGATATATAATGTTCCAGTGCCAGAAGTACCTTATTATTCAATTTTTAAAATAAAATATCCCTTATTTTAAACCAATGAATGAATTGGTTTACCATTTGAAAGTATTAAAGACACACATATATAATAAGAAATCCCCAGAAACATTTCCTCCACGTTTTCATAGATTTTAAGCATATCAGGAGATTTGTAAATGAGCCTTCATGGCCTCTCTGTACTTAAAACTGCACTGAAGTAATGCTTACAATTCATAACTATAAAATATTATATGTACCTTTCCAGAAATGTATGTGAAGAAATACATACACACACATATACACTGAGATGTCATTTTATTATTTTTTTTTATTTTTAAACTTTACATAATTGTATTAGTTTTGCCAAACATCAAAATGAATCCATCACAGGTATACATGTGCTCCCCCTCCTGAACCCTCCTCCCTCCTCCCTCCCCATACCATCCCTCCAGGTCGTCCCAGCGCACCAGCCCCAAGCATCCAGTATCGTGCATCGAACCTGGACTGGCATCTCGTTTCATACATGATATTTTACATGTTTCAATGCCATTCTCCCAAATCTTCCCACCCTCTCCCTCTCCCACAGAGGCCATAAGACTGTTCCATACATCAGCATCACTTTTGCTGTCTCGTACACAGGGTTATTGTTATCATCTTTCTAAATTCCATATATATATGCGTTAGTATACTGTATTGGTGTTTTTCCTTCTGGCTTACTTCGCTCTGTATAATAGGCTCCAGTTTCATCCATCTCATTAGAACTGATTCAAATGTATTCTTTTTAATGGCTGAGTAATACTCCATTGTGTATATGTACCACAGCTTTCTTATCCATTCATCTGCTGATGGACATCTAGGTTGCTTCCATGTCCTGGCTATTATAAACAGTGCTGCGATGAACATTGGGGTACACGTGTCTCTTTCCCTTCTGGTTTCCTCAGTGTGTATGCCCAGCAGTGGGATTGCTGGATCATAAGGCAGTTCTATTTCCAGTTTTTTAAGGAATCTCCACACTGTTCTCCATAGTGGCTGTACTAGTTTGCATTCCCACCAACAGTGTAAGAGGGTTCCCTTTCCTCCACACCCTCTCCAACATTTATTATTTGTAGACTTTTGGATTGCAGCCATTCTGACTGGTGTGAAATGGTACCTCATAGTGGTCTTGATTTGCATTTCTCTCATAATGAGTGATGTTGAGCATCTTTTCATGTGTTTGTTAGCCATCTGTATGTCTTAAGTTGCAGGATATAAAATCAACACACAGAAATCCCTTGCATTCCTATACACTAATAATGAGAAAACAGAAAGAGAAATTAAGGAAACAATTCCATTCACCATTGCAACGGAAAGAATAAAATACTTAGGAATATATCTACCTAAAGAAACTGAAGACCTATATATAGAAAACTATAAAACACTGGTGAAAGAAATCAAAGAGGACACTAATAGATGGAGAAAAATACCATGTTCATGGATTGGAAGAATCAATATAGTGAAAATGCGTATACTACCCAAAGCAATCTATAGATTCAATGCAATCCCTATCAAGCTACCAACAGTATTCTTCACAGAGCTAGAACAAATAATTTCACAATTTGTATGGAAATACAAAAAACCTCGAATAGCCAAAGCGATCTTGAGAAAAAAGAATGGAACTGGAGGAATCAACCTACCTGACTTCAGGCTCTACTACAAAGCCACAGTTATCAAGACAGTATGGTACTGGCACAAAGACAGAAATATAGATCAATGGAACAAAATAGAAAGCCCAGAGATAATTCCACACACCTATGGACACCTTATCTTTAACAAAGGAGGCAAGAATATACAATGGATTAAAGACAATCTCTTTAACAAGTGGTGCTGGGAAAACTGGTCAACCACTTGTAAAAGAATGAAACTAGAACACTTTCTAACACCATACACAAAAATAAACTCAAAATGGATTAAAGATCTCAACGCAAGACCAGAAACTATAAAACTCCTAGAGGAGAACATAGGCAAAACACTCTCTGACATACATAACAGCAGGATCCTCTATGACCCACCTCCCAGAATATTGGAAATAAAAGCAAAAATAAACAAATGGGACCTAATTAACCTTCAAAGCTTCTGCACATCAAAGGAAACTATCAGCAAGGTGAAAAGACAGCCTTCAGAATGGGAGAAAATAATAGCAAATGAAGCAACTGACACACAACTAATCTCAAAAATATAAAAGCAACTCCTCCAGCTCAACTCCAGAAAAATAAATGACCCAATCAAAAAATGGGCCAAAGAACTAAACAGACATTTCTCCAGAGATGTCATTTTAGAAATATGGTTGTCACTTGAGTTTTGCTTAATAACAACACATGAGGACAAACTAATACATAAAGACCTGTCTGTTCTTTTTATTGGTTGAGTAGGATTCTTCACATGAAAACGTTATGACACGTATGATAAGTTGCTTCAGTCGTGCTTGACTCCTTTGCCACCCCATGGACTGTAGCCCACCAGGCTCCTCTGTCCATGGGATTTTCCAGGCAAGAATCCTGGAGTGGGTTGTCATAGCCTCCTCCAGGGGATCTTCCTGACCCAGGGATTGAACCTGCATCTCTTATGTCTCCTGCACTGGCAGATGGGTTCTTTACCACTTGTGCCACCTGGGAAGCCCATGGGTACATTCAGTTCAGATCAGTCGCTCAGTCGTGTCCGACTCTTTGCGACCCCACGAATTTCAGCACGCCAGGCCTCCCTGTCCATCACCAACTCCTGGAGTTCACTCATACTCACATCCATCGAGTCAGTGACGCCATCCAGCCATCTCATCCTCTGTCATTATAGATTATTAAAACATTATTATATTTATGTATATGTAGATTTATTTGTGTTTTGTGGCTATGTCCAATTACCCTGCAATAGATATTTTTTGTAGATAAATTTTTGTGCATTTCACATGAGAAGTTTTGCAGGAACAATTCTTTGGAGTAGTTACTGGTTGGAGTGTGCACAAATTGCCTTCCACACTGCATTCTCAACAATAGCATGTGAAAGTACAGTCTCCTTTCATCCTTATCAGCTCTGGGTGTTTTTGTTTGTTCAGTTTTTGTTTTGTCATTTAATTTTCAGTCTTACAAGTAAAAATGGCATCTCATTTGGTTAAGATTTATGTTTTCTCATATATGGATGTGAGAATTGGACTGTGAAGAAAGCTGAGCACTGACGAATTGATGCTTTTGAACTGTGGTGTTGGAGAAGACTCTTGAGAGTCCCTTGGACTGCAAGGAGATCCAACCAGTCCATTCTGAAGGAGATCAGCCCTGGGATTTCTTTGGAAGGAATGGTGCTAAAGCTGAAACTCCAGTACTTTGGCCACCTCATGCGAAGAG